>NC_080657.1:5367500-5730000 GCF_027579445.1 Ammospiza nelsoni | reverse complement strand
TGTGCATCCCCTTTTGCTGCATTTCACCAGAAAAAAATGAAATAAAAACCCAATGGCATGAAGATTGGCTCAAGTCAGAACACTCAGCTGTGTGCTGGAATTATCTCAGATTTTTTTCTGATAGGGTGTGAGAAATTGATTTGTAAAAGTTTCATATATACAAATAATAATACATTGTTTCCTATAATAATACAAAACTATGTACTATTATTTGTATATATTACATATATTTGTATATATTTCTATATATTGCGTATATTTGTATGTAAAATCTGAAATAAAGTATATTGACTTGAGAAAGCTAAAAAATAGAGGCAACTTTGAGAGATTTAACTAGAAACAGGTTTTAACAAGTTTTAAACTGTAGTTTTATAAAAAGACTAAGTATTTTAAAAAGTTAGAACTGTGAAAGATATATTGGAGTAAGACTATGAAGTAAAAATATAAGTAATTGGTGTTAGAAGTGTAAACAACATTGTGTAGTAAAAACTAATAGGTTGAAAAATAGGTTGATGGTTAATGCAGATCCAAACCAATCTGTGCGTCCCCTTTTGCTGCATTTCACCAGAAAAAATGAAATAAAAACCCACTGGCATGAAGATTGGCTCGAGTCAGAACACTGAGCAGTGTGCTGGAGTTATCTCAGATTGCTTTTCAGATAGGGTGTGAGAAATTGATTTGTAAAAGATTCATATATGCAAATAATAATACATTGTTTCATATAATACAAAACTATGTACTATTATTTGTATATATTACATATATTTGTATATATTTCTATATATTGCGTATATTTGTATGTAAAATCTGAAATAAAGTATATTGACTTGAGATAGCTAAAAAATAGAGGCAACTTTGAGAGATTTAACTAGAAACAGGTTTTAACAAGTTTTAAACTATAGTTTTATAAAAAGACTAAGTATTTTAAAAAGTTAGAACTGTGAAAGATATATTGGAGTAAGACTATAAAGTAAAAATATAAGTAATTGGTGTTAGAAGTGTAAACAACATTGTGTAGTAAAAACTAATAGGTTGAAAAATAGGTTGATGGTTAATGCAGATCCAAACCAATCTGTGCGTCCCCTTTTGCTGCATTTCACCAGAAAAAAATGAAATAAAAACCCACTGGCATGAAGATTGGCTCAAGTCAGAACACTCAGCTGTGTGCTGGAATTATCTCAGATTTTTTTCTGATAGGGTGTGAGAAATTGATTTTTAAAAGATTTATATATACAAATAATAATTCAATTAATATGTGCAAATAATAATACATTGTTTCATATAATAATACAAAACTATTAAGAAAGTAAGCTGCTCCTCTGGCAATGCAGGGGGCAAAGGCTGCTGTGCTGTGCCAGGCTCAGATTGCATCCAGGCAGGAATGCTTGGCTCCTGCCCTGGGCGCAGCATCTGCCCATGGGATGCTGGAATTGGATCAGCCCTGCAGGGACACTCAGTGGCCATGGAGAGCAGAGATCTCCTGGAGGGAGGGTTGGCTGTGGGAGAGATGAAGAAAACTGCCCCAAGCACAGCAGAGAACTGCCCCAGCTCTGACAGGTGGGCACAGAACACACAGCCCAGATAAACCTGAGACAGGTACTAAAGGAAAACTTCACCTGGCACCTCACACGGTGCCAATCCATTTTATTCCCTCTAATGGTTATTCACGTGAGAAACCTTCCGATAAAAGTAATCAAACATTTCCAGAGGATCTGGTAGAAACTGAAGAAGTCGTTCTGTGGGGATTTTTTTTATTGATTAAATCAATTTCCCCATAAAACTGGATAATTTGTGGAGCATCTTTAGTCTATTTGCTTTCCCTCTCCACAAATGTTATTTTCTTAAATTAAAAAAGAAAAACAAAACAAAAAAATCTTGTTTTTGCCTTATATTCAGAACATAAAATGATGTCTGCTCATAATTCTGGGACTCTGGGAGGAGCTGGATCTGCTGCTGGAGGTGGAGCAGGGTTTGGTGGCTTGGAAAAAGAGGAAACTCAGGAAACCCTGAGAACATTCCTCCTCACTGGGAATGGGTCTGGAATTGAGAGCAGAGCTCCTCAGGCCCTGAAGTGGTTCTGCAGAGCAGGCAGGGCCCAGGTTTTATTGCCTCTGGAAGAGCACGCAGACACTTGGCAGGAGAGCCCAGAAAATCAGGAGGTAAATGCAAACTGCAGCTCCTGTGGTCAAATCCTGGGTTCTCTCCTTCTCACAGACTCCAGGAAAAGTCTTTTAGGGCAGGAAAAAATATCACAAATGAATTTTCGATCTTCTGTATGAGTCCAGGGTCTTCTACAAGGATTTTGGGGCAGGAAATGTTTCTTTTGGTGCTCTTGGACAGACCTGTAATGTTCGGAGTGCTGGAGGTTACAGAGGGGAAGGAGACCCAGAGCCCTCTCCTGGCACAGGCCAAAAGAACAGCTGGAAAAATGGAACAGCTGGAAAGATAAAACAGCTGGAAAAATAGCACAGGGATGGGATGGGATGGGATGGGATGGGATGGGATGGGATGGGATGGGATGGGATGGGATGGGATGGGATGGGATGGGCAGGAGGAGGGAAGGCACAGACACTGGTGGGACTGAAGGCAAGGCCCCATGTTGATTTAGAACCTGAATTTAAATGAGGAGAGGGTTGTGGGTGATGCAGGTGGGCAAAATAAAAGTGGGTTGGGGTTGTAGATCTCCTCTGGTCTGCCCCTGCCCAGCTCAGGGGTGAGGACAGCCTGGCTGGGATGGGAGATGAGGGTGCTTCCCCTCGTGTTCTCCTCACTTTCAGCATCCCAAACTCCCCACTTTGAGTATCCCAAACCCCTCCTCACTTCCAGCACCCCAAACTCCTCCCTGTTCCCCTGCCCAGCTCTGAGCCAGGTCATTTCCCAACCCAGAGGTCCTGGAAAATTTGTGATAAATGAATTTATTGTCAGAAATAAAGGGATAGGAGAGAGGGATTCTCTCCCTGGGGCTGGGACCGCTCCCACCCCTGCCCTGAGGGTCTCTCAGAGGATTTTGGGTTTTGCTGCTGATGGAAGCAGCTGGAGGCTTTGGATGGGAGTGGAAAGGCTGATCCTGATATGAAGACAAGGAAAATCATGGCTGGGGTGAAGGAAAATTCATCTTGAGAGCACAGGAAGGTGAGATCTGACACGGGGCAGGGGATTTAGGGCTCAGGGAGGCAAACTCTGCAGCTAGAGCTGCCCTGGGGCACCACAGCTGCACATTTTGGGTGTGATGTAGTGCCCGGGCACACCCTGGGTGCTGGCACACCCTGGGCACTGCTTTAGAGCATCATTCAGGTGAAATCCTGCCCGTTCCAGACATTTGTGGGACTTTTTTATCCCTCCAGATCCTACAGACGCCGCTCAGTGCTCCTCTGGGGCATCATCTGTGCTGCCAGTTCCCATAACAACTTGTGAATTCAGCACTGCAAAGCTGCTTTTTCATTATTATTAAAAAAAAAAAAGAAAAAAAAAAAAAAGAAAAAAAAGGGAAAAAAAGGGAAGCCAGCCCAAATTCTCTTGTCTTTTGTCAGCTCCTGAAGCACTCAGATCCCTGGCAGGCTGCCTCTTCTTTTCTCCTCCTCTTTTCCTTGTTTTCCATGAAAAGTAGCCCGGGATTACGCTGAGAAGGGCCATTACCATTATTTAGAAAGAAAAAGGGATATTGCCTATCCAGCTTTACAGACACTGGGCCTTGGCAAACACTGAGGGTGGGAAGGAGGGGGGATGAAAAGGTTTGGGTGTGCTGGGTGCTGATTTGGGTGATGGATTGGGCTCTTCATCAAACCCTGACAGGTTTATTTAGAGCTTCTCTTTGCTCTGGCCTTCCCCAGGCAGTGTCACTCATTCCTGGCACTCCAAAGGAGTTAAAACCGAGTTTAAACCCAGGAAAGGGGGATAAACACCAGCGATAAAACTCCAGGGACTGCTCCCTCCCCTGCCCTGGGGGTCTCTGCAGGGGAATTTGGGTTTTTCCTCGTGGTGGAAGCAGTTGGAGGATTTAGATGGATGTGAAAAGGTTGAGCCCAACATCAAGATAAGGAAAATCATGGCTGGGGTGAACTGAGATTACAATGTTCTGAGTCCTGAGCTCATCAAGATGAGAATTGAGGCAGGAGAGCTGTGGAGGGGATTTTAGGGTGTGTAAAACACAGCAGAATCCATGGGGAAAGCACCAAATATTTTATAACTCAGCATTTTCTGTGTGGACATTTGTAACCCACACTGACCATTACCAAAGAATAAAAATTCCCATTTAGAAATGATGATAAAAATTATTATAAAATCAGAGATGAAGCCATCCCTGTTCTTATCAGTTCTTTGCCCTCACGGAGGTTTCCTTGCCCAGGTTTAAAACGTTCTTTTTAATTCACCCCCTTCAATGGAAGGCACTAAAGGATGGGCAGCACTTTGTGCCACTGCTTTTCTCGTTCCTTCAGAGGATCCCAAAATGGTTTGGGTCAGGATGAACCATAAATCCCATCCCAACCCTCCTGACAAGGGCAGGGACACCTCCCACCATCCCAGGTTGCTCCAAGCCCCATCCAACCAGGCCTTGGATACTTCTAGGGATAAAAATTTTAATTTTTTCTCATAAAAAAAACAGTGAAGAGTGGTCTGAATTCAGCCATACAGCTGCTGAGGGCCATCAGACGCAACTTTGAAGCTGCAGACAGAGAAATTCTGCAAATGTTGGCACCCAAGGAATTGAAATTATGTTGGGCTGGAGCCATGTGGCACCATCTGAGCAGGGAATGGGAAATACAAGGGGCTGTGGGCAAAACCTGTGCTCTGGGCAGTTAATTGCTGGGGTTTTTAATTAGTAGCCACAGCAGATTTTAATGCAGTGCTCAGTCCATGCAGCAGAAGGGTTAAAATCCTGAATTTATCTGAGGACCATCACCCACTCTCTGCCAGGCATGAATTCCTGGGTTTGGTGCTTTTAAGGACAGTGCTCTGAGGAGGAGGAGGAATATTCCCATTTGAACTCGATTATCTGGCAATTTGGGTGCAATTGCATGGAAACAAAATTAAAGTTACATTAAGATACTGCAGATAATGGGTCGACCTTGCTGATATCACTGGCCTGAGTTTCTTGGCTTGTTCACCCAGGAGCAGAATGAGACAGGAAAACTGCACAAAAAGAAAGGAAAAGAACCTTTACATGGGTGTAAATCCCAATTTTTTAACATAATGGGATTAATCAGAGTTGTGGGGTCAGCCTTGATCTTGGCGCTTCTCAGTATTGCAAATAAACCTCCTTTAATTAAAGCTCATCTCTTCCTTCCCGTGATTTTTAGGAAAAGCAAATGAGGCAGAGCTGTGTTGGCTGCAGCACCAGGAACATTCCCCTTAATCCTTGGGGATGTTCCTAGCAGTGAGCTGTCCCCTCCTGACAGGGACATGGAGGGGCTGGAGCACATCCAGGGCAGGGAACGGAGCTGGGAAGGGTCTGGAGCCCCAGGAGAGGCTGAGGGAGCTGGGCAGGGGCTCAGCCTGGAGCAAAGGAGGCTCAGGGGGCCCTTGTGGCTCTGCACAGCTCCTGCCAGGAGGGCACAGCCGGGGGGGTCGGGCTGTGCCCCAGGGAACAGGGACAGGAGCAGAGGGAACGGCCTCAGGCTGGGCCAGGAGAGGTTTGGGTTGGATTTTAGGAACAATTTCTTCATGGAAAGGGCGCTCAGGCCTTAGATGGTGGAATCACGATCCCTGAAGTGTTCAAAAAAACCATGCATGAGGCATTTGAGGTTGTGGCTCAGTGGTGACCACGGTGGTGGTGGTGGGCTGATCGTTGGACTCAAAGATCTCAGACATTCACCCCAGCCTCAGGGATTCTATGTTTCCATGATTCCGTGGTTCCATCATTCCATAATTCCATGGTTGCATGGTTCCATGATTCCATGTTTCCAGGATTCCAGGGTTCCATTTTTCCAGGATTCCTGGATTCCATGGTTCCATGATTCCATGACTCCATGATTCCATGGTTCCATGACTCTGTGGTTCCATGGTTCTGTTGTTCCATGGTTGCATGATTCCATGGTTCCATCACTCCATGATTCCATGTTTCCATGATTCTATGTTTACATGCTTCCGTGACTCCATGATTCCATAGTTCCATGTTTCCATGATTCTATGTTTCCATGTTTCCATGATTCCATGGTTCCATGACTCCATGGTTCCACAGTTCCATGGTTCCATGTGTCCACAGTTCCACAGTTCCACAGTTCCATGGTTCCATGGTCCCAGACACAGTTTTTGGAGGTCCAGATCCCAATTTGTAATTATCTCCTACAGCCCTGAGGAAACCTGTGAGTCCCGTGGGGAGCTGGGCCAGCAGCAGGACCTGGCCCAGCACCCCCGGATCTGCCCAGCCTGGGGACCTTTGCCAGCCCCAACCCCAGCCCTGGAGCCCCTGGAGCTGTGCCAGGACCTTGTGCAACTTCTCCTCATCCTATTTGTCCAAATCCTGGCTTTTATTTGCCTCCCTCTCCAGATCAATGGGAGACGTTGCTCAATTTTGGAGCTGCTGGAAATCCCGGCGCTCCCAGGGCTGCTCCAGGAACACGTGGAAGGTGTTCCTGACCTCCTTTCTTAAGGGGCCATGGAGCAGCAAAAGGGGAGGCACAGAATGGTTTGGATCTGTATTAACCATCAATAAAATATTTTTCAGTCTATTTGTTTTTACTGCACAATGTTGTTGATACTTCTAACACTAATTACCTATATTTTTACTTTATGTAGTCTTACTATATCTTTCACACTTCTAACTTTTTAAAATACCTAGTGTTTTTATAAAACTATAGTTTAAAACTTGTTAAATCTTTTTTCTAGTTCAATCTCTCAATGTTATCTCTATTTTTTAGCTTTCTGAAGTCAATATACTTTATTTCAGAGTTTACATACAAGTATATGTAATATATACAAATAATAATCCATAGTTTTGTATTATACAAAACAATGCCAGAGTGGTTTGGGTTGGGAGGGACCTTAAATCCCATCCCTGGGACACCTTCCATGATCCCAGGCTGCTCCAAGTCCATCCAGCCTGACCATGGGCACTTCCAGGGATAGGAATTTAATTTTTTTTTCCATAAAAACGCAGTGAAAAGGGCTCTAAACTCAGGCACATAGACGCATTTTTGCATTTTTGGGAAGCAGGCCACCACCCTGAGGTGGTGTCCCCAATCCAGGTGTAGGAAAGCTGGAGGGAGCCGAGCCCAGAGCCCCAAGAGCGGGTGAGGATTTCCAGGTGTGTGTGACTCAGTTTTCATGGGAGCTGGAAACATCCCCTTCCCCAAAGCCAGGACTTCTGCCATGACAAATTTCCAGCTCCATTTCCAGCTCCAATTCCCACTCCAGGAGTGCAGAGCTGAGAGGGTTCTGCAGGGGAATTTTTACTCGGGGTGAGGCATTGATTTTGCATTTTCTTTTCTGACTCTGCTGCTAAAATTATTATTGCAGTTGGACTGAGCTGATCCTGGATGATTTAAGTGTCTAAAATAAAATTATGAACGAGCTGTGTTTTCCATGAGTAACGCTCCCATTCATCCCTGACTTCATGGCAGTGAAATCATTCCCAAGAAGCAACGAGCGGGCTTGGAAAGCACTGGAAATGTTTAGAGATGATAATTTAGTTCATTACACTGAAAGTTTTACATTTATTTACATTTTGGGAGGGGAAGGTGCAAGCCCATCAGGATCAGCCTTTAGGGATTCTTTCCCCTCTCATTCCTTTGATTTTTGTCACCAAATCCCAGAGGCTCCAATGTCACCCGCCAGAGTCATCGGTGACATTCCCCTGCGTCTTGTTTCCCAATTAAATAGGAAAACTGCGCTTCCACCTCACTTCTACTCCCTAAACTCTAAATTTGCCTCAAATATGACCCCTGGGAAATGGCAGGTTTAGGTTTTCCAGATGTTTGGAGTGATTGGATTAAAGTGGATTTAGACAGCAGTGGGATCCATACCTGTGACCTCAGGAGTTTTCCCAGTGCATCCTCCCAGGAAATGACCCAAGCTGGAATTCTGCAAAACTCTTGGCACAGGAGGAGCTGGAAAAGCTCAGCTCAGAGCTGGATGTGAGCTGGGCTTTTCCTCTGGTTTATTTTTGAGGCAAAATCCTTCCCAAACGGGCTCTGGATGGGGCTGTCCTGAGACATCGCTCTGCTCCTGAAAGATCACATTTCCCTCCTGAAAAAAATCACATTTCCCTCCTGAAAAATCACATTTCCCTCCTGAAAAATCACATTTCCCTCCTGAAAAAGAAATCACATTTCCCTCACTCCTCTCCCATTTCCTGGGGCCAGAGGGAGGCTCCTCACGGCATTTTGAGTTTTTTGATACCTTGAGGTGCTGCTGGCAGCATTCAGGCGTCAAACCTGAATGGGTCATTTTTTGGGTCATTTTTTTGGGGTCATTTTGCATCATTTTTTTCACCCAAATCCCTCGTCAATTCAAATTAACCCCTTTGCTGCTGGGCCAGGCAGCGCTGAGCTCCTGAGCTCTGCATTCCTGACCCAGCGGGGTTAAAATGTCCCTGAGGGGGACAAGATCTGCACTGGGGCAGGGCTGTGCATGGAGAGGGTGCCAAAGTGTCCATGAGCGAGACAAAATCCACTTTTACAGCAAGTCTGAGTGTGGAGAGGCACCTAAAGTGTCTCTGATGGGGGACAAAATCCACATTTACAGCAGATTTTTGCATGGAGAGGCTCCCAAGAGGCTCCTCCTAAGAGAGGACAAAATCTGCTCTGGGGCAGGTTTGTGCATGGAGAGGCTCCCAAAGTGTCCCTGAGGGTGACAAAATTCACTTTTACAGCAGGTTTGTGTGTGCAGAGGTTCCCAAAGTGTTCCTGAGAAGGGATAAAATCTGCACTGGGACAGGGCTGTGCATGGAGAGATTCCTGAGTTGTCCCTAAGGGGGACAAAATCCACTTTTACAGCAGGTTTGAGTGTGGAGAGGCACCCAAGGTGTCTCTGAAAGGGGATAAAATCTGCATTGGGGCAGGGCTGTGCATGGAGAGGCTCCTAAAGTGTCCCTGAGGGAACAAAATCCACTTTTACAGCAGGTTTGTGCATGGAGAGGCACCCAAGTTGTCCCTGAGGGGGACAAAATCCACTTTTAGAGCAGATTTTTGCATGGAGAGGCTGCCAAGGTGTCCCTGATGGGGGTAAAATCTGCACTTGGGGCAGATTTGTGTATGGAGAGGCCTGATATATATTTTGGGGTGCTCTATGTGATATTAGGGTGCTGATTTATATCTTTTGGGGTGCTCCTGTATTGTTTCAGGGTGATAATTTATATTTTTGGGGTGCTCCTGTATGATTTTGGGGTGCTGATTTATGTATTTTTGGGATTCTCCTGTGCAATTTTGGGGTGCTGATTTATATATTTTGGGGTGCTCCTAGGGCTTTGATTTATATTTTTTGGGTGCTCTTATGCAATTTTGTGGTGCTGGTTTATATTTTTTGGGTGCTCCTCTGTGATTTCAGGGTATTAATTTTTTTTTTTTTTTTTTTTTGGTTACTACTGTGTGGTTTTGGGGTGTTAATTTATATATTTTGGGTGCTCCTGTTGTGACTTCAGGGTACTGATTTATATATTTTGGGGTGCTCCTGTGTCATTTCACAGTGTTAGTTTATATTTTTTGGGTGCTCCTGTGTGGTTTCAGGGTGCTCCTGCGTGATTTTAGGGTCCTGATTTACATATATTGGGGTGTTCCTGGGGTGCTGATTTATAGTCTGGGCTCCTGCTCACGTTGGTTTTTGGGTTTATTTGGCAATATTTATTATTTAATCATGCTTCAGAACAGCAGGAAATTGGAGCTGTTTTCCTTCCCTGGTGTTGTTTTGCTTCTCTTCACCTCATTCCCTACGAGCTGAGCGGGGTTTGCAGCATCCTTATCCCTGGAGCACTGTCTGTCTGTCTGTCTGTCTGTCTGTCGGTCTGTCCTGAGGGGTTTCCCCATAAATCCTCCCCAGGTGGCTCCCCCAGCACTGCAGGGGCGTTTCAGGTGCTCAGGTAGCACCTCAGAGGCTGATGAGAGGATTTAGGGGGTCAGGAAGGATTCCAGGGGTGTTTTTTATGGACATGGAGCTGTGTTGGATTGATGATGGATAGGATGGTGGGGATGGACAGAGAGCAGAGATCTCTGCAGCCAGGGCTGGGAACTTGTGGGTTATTGCAAAGGGGCCCTGCTGGGAGCTGCCAAACACAGCTCAGAGCAGGGCACAAAGAGGGAGAGAGAGATAAAGAGAGTGGGAAAGAGAGAATGGGAGAGCAAAAGAGAGGATCAGAGGGTGTGGTTCCCGTTACAATACAATAAATCTTCTTCTGGTCTCGGAATTTGGGGTTTCTTGCAAAGGGCCTGGGTGCAGGGCCCTGCTGGGAGCCACCAGCCACAGCTCAGAGCAGGCTGAGAGAAGAGAGGGGGAGAGAGGACAAAAGGGTGAGAGTAAAAGGGGTAAAAGCAAGAGGTAAGAGACAAGAGGTAAGAGCTAAGAGCATAGAAAAAGTAAGTGCAAAGTTCCCATTACAATACCATGAATCCTCTTCTGTGCTGAATATTCTCATTCTCACTGACCAATCCAGTCCCAGATACAAATCCTACAGCATTTCCATACAGCCTAGAAGAATCATTACATTCCCACACTGGGTTACATTTTAAACCCTAAAAACTCCTCTTTGGGCCCTTCTGCCAAGCTGGCAGGGTCTGCTCTGAGCCTTGGGCCTGTCTGCAAGCAGAGGGGATTGTTTGATCCAAAGGGGATCACCTTCAGCTGGCCATGCCATTGTTTTCCAGTTGTTCAGTAACTGAGGGATCTCAAAGCTTGCTTTCATTTCAATCTCGCTTACAGTTTCCATATTCTCAAAATCTTTTGCCAGACAATCATATTTATAAGGCTTTCCTGTTTCACCTTCCCCAACAGAGCTGAATCTCCCAATAGAAGTTCATTAAGGCAGCACTTTGCATCAGGAATTAATGCATGGAGTGAGTCAGGAAAGAGAATTTGAGTTTAATTATTAGAAATAATCAAATTATTGGCTTTAACTGAGCTGCAGGTGACCTTGTGGTGCTGAAGGGTTTGAGCTTCCTTTTTCTAGCTGGGACACACTGAGAACAGCAGGAATGGCACAGCTATGCTGTCCTTGGGCTGTGTTTGCTGTCTGTGCCCTTCCAGGGGAAATTCCTGCTGGAAAAGGGAATTCCAGAGGGTTTTGTGCCCTGCTGGGCATCCCTGGGCTCTTCAGGGACACAGGGCCAGGAGCTGCTGCTGCTGCTGCTGTGCCCAGGGATGCTGAGTGGAGAGAGAATGGACAAAAATCAGCTTTTCCAGAAGGAATCTGCTGAGGAAAAGGGGCTGTTGGAGATCTGGGCTGCAGAGGGGGAAGGGGAGGTGAAATCATCTTTACCCCCAGGCAAGGACCCATTCCTGCCCTGCCCCAGCTCAGTGTCCCTGCTCCCCTCTGGTTTTTGGTTTTTGTGATTCTCAGGCTGATTTCTGCTTCCCACAACCTGCCTCATTAGCAAAACACAACTCCCCAGAAATTTCTTTTCAATCTGGCGTTTCCACCCGTCAATTATCTGCAGGTTTTTATTCCCTCACACTTTTTTTTCCCTCTTTTTTTTTTTTTTTTTCCTTTTTCTTTTTTTGGACTTAAATGAAACATGCAGCTTTTTCTTCTTTAAGTTCTCCAAAGGGATCAGTGTTTCCAGAATCCAGAATCCCACACTGCTGACAGCTGAACACAGGGTTGGACCAAACCTTCAGCAAGAACGCTGACCTTAAATGGGCACAGGAAGAGTTTGGGGTTACATTCCCATGCAGAGGAGCTCCCACAGCATCACCACGAGATATTTGGCCAAAAACCCCCGAGGAGGGATGAAGGAGAGGATTCTGCTCGACCATTCTCTGGCCCAGGCTTCCAGAGCAGCTTGGGGTGACCCCAGCCCCCCAAAAGTTGCTCTGAGAAGCTTTAGGTAACAGCATTGCTGCTTACCTGGGATTTTGCCTGCTCTTATTTCTGCAGTTGGACCTGAAGTTGCTCCTTCCCTTTTTTCGCCCTCTTTTTTCTATTTTTTTGTCTCTTTTTTCCTTTTTTCCCCTTTTCTGCTGCAGATTTCAATGGGAGCATTGACAGAGCTGGAACAACGTGAGGGCTGATCTTTCCAGCATCACCAAGTCGGGATTTTTTATATCACTCCAAGCCAAACCCAGACTTTTCAGGACATCTCACAGCTCAAAGCCTTGCTCTGGGATGGTGCCTGGTGCTGCTTGCGCCACATCCCAGAGCCTGGCACCCCAAACCCTGTGATGGGCACCTACATCCCCAGCTCTGATCTTGTTCTGGGGCCATCTGGGGGTCTGGGCAGGGCTCTGTGTCCTGGTTTGAACAGCCAGGTGTCTGAAATGGAAAATGCAAACCCCCTCCCTCTGAGCTGTTATAAATTTGAAATTAAGGGGCTCTCAGGCAAAGATATGGGAACAGGAATAACAGTTCTTTATTAGAAAAATTAAAAATACAAATGCAATGGTACAAACAAACCCTGCCAGCGTGAGAGCAGGCCCTGGCACGCTGTGGCTCAGGCTGGTGGCACAGCCCCATGCCATGGGGGCTCAGCCCTCCTGCAGTGCCAGCTGTGGCTCTGCTGCAGCAGGGATCCTGCACAAGGGGGGAGTTTTCCTCTGCAGCTCCAGGGCTGCTGCAGATGGGCCTGGGCTCCCTCTGGCCATGCAGGGCAGCAGAAAGCTGCTCCTCTGGCAGTGCAGGGGGCAAAGGCTGCTGTGCTGTGCCAGGCTCAGATTGCATCCAGGCAGGAATGCTTGGCTCCTGCCCTGGGCGCAGCATCTGCCCATGGGATGCTGGAATTGGATCAGCCCTGCAGGGACACTCAGTGGCCATGGAGAGCAGAGATCTCCTGGAGGGAGGATTGGCTGTGGGAGAGATGAAGAAAACTGCCCCAAGCACAGCAGAGAACTGCCCCAGCTCTGACAGGTGGGCACAGAACACACAGCCCAGATAAATCTTGCATTTCCAAGCCAAGACACTCCTCCAGAGGGAATCCAGAGCCTTGGTTGGTATCTGTGAATGTGCCAGGGCTGGGGAGGGCTGTGAAAAGCAGAGAGCAGCTCCTAAAATCCCTTCTCTTGGTGGCCCGGAGGGTGCCCAAGCTCTGAGGTCACAGAGACAAAATGAGGGAGTTGTTGGTGTTTTTGCATTCAGAGTTATGAAACTCCTGTTGGAATGGACTGAAACTCTGGACAGCTGCAAGGAAAGGAGGCTCAGACTGGGTGTGGGACGTGGATGGAGCCATGTGACAGAACACACAGCCCCAGCTGAACCTCAGCCCCTCTGCCAGCAGCAGAGCGGGCTCAGCCCTGGCACTGAGGGATTCAGGTGATCTTTGGCCCTTCCTTGCTGCCATCTGTTTGGGATGGAGCTGTCACGATCCATCCTAGTGAAAGGAAGTTGTGATGGTTCGTGGATTTGATCTCAGGGTGCAAAAAGAACTGACATAGTACAAGGGGATTTACAGTAATAATCAAAAGAAATGCACCTTTATTGAATGACCACAGCAAAATGTGATAGAGGGATTAAGGGAGAGAAAAAATAAAGAAAGAGAGAGAAAAGAGAGAGAGAGAAAGAGGGGGATATAGCTACCAAACATAGAGACGAAGTCCTTTGGTCCAGTCCAGTCGAGGATCCGCCTGTTGCATCGGGGAGATCTCAAAATCTCTCGCTAACTCAGAGGTTTTTACTATGATAACTTTATTGGAAATTGTGAAGGGCGGGGAGGGTGGGGTGGGGGGGAACAGATACAATAAGGAATAGATGTAGCAGGCAGTCCATGCTTTCAGCAGTTCTTGATAGATGTAACAGGCAGTCCATGCTCTCAGCAGTAAACAAGAGCCATTCTCTTCTTGGTCAGTGGTCACAACCTGCAGGCAAACATCTCGCTTTGGCCAGCTTGCCTCCCCCACACACCTGCCCCGGGCTGGGGGTTCCATGTCTCAGTCCTTGGAAGGAGCAGAGGGGCCTTTTCACACGGGGGTTCCATGTCTCAGTCCTTGATGGAGAGGGGCCTTACATCTCAGTCTGTCTGTCACGGTGGTTGTAAAACAGGTGAGGGTCTTCTGTGGGAGACCACCTGAAACTCAGGAGAAGTCCAGCCAGGCCGAGAGGTGGGACAGCTGCCAAGGCTGTTGTTGCTAAAAGGGCCCGGTGCCCCCTTCCTGTTCTCATTGGGCTCAGTGCAGCATACAGCAAACAACACCTGTGAGAACAAATAACTTAACACTGTGCTCTCAGGTCTCAGGGCCTTTGGCGTGTGACTTTCTCCTTAAAAAGCCAGAGATTTTAGACTGGGGGGTCTTCTCTTCAGTGGTCCCACAATGACAATCATGAGGCAAAGGAGGGAAAATTCAGACAGGCTCTCACAGGAGCCACGAGCTGGGCTCAGGGGCTGAAAGGAGCAACCAGCAGAGAGAAAATCCCCCTGGGCCGAGCTCAGGGGTATCTCAGGACAGCTCTGCTGCCTCCAGGTGCCAC
Organism: Ammospiza nelsoni; assembly: GCF_027579445.1. Taxonomy (NCBI): domain Eukaryota; kingdom Metazoa; phylum Chordata; class Aves; order Passeriformes; family Passerellidae; genus Ammospiza; species Ammospiza nelsoni. Next base: position 5,715,458 of record NC_080657.1, on the reverse strand, counting down.
CAGGCGGGCCAGGGATGTCACCGGGACTCGCGTTGCCCGTGACAACCCGGGCTGGAGCTGCTTGCCAGGCACACACAGACACACGTGCACGGGTTGCCATAACAACCAGCCCGGAGTTTTTATGGATCCTGGGCTCTGTTTGCCAGCATCCACAGCACCTCCGTGGGGCTGCAATCCAGGAGAGGAAGGGCTGCCTTGGTGCCCTCCCCACCTTCAAAAAAACAGAGCCTTAAATCAGGAATGATGGGCAAAAAGTGTGGATTAATGATGGGAAAAGTGGGAAAAGAGAATCAAAAAGGGTTTGGTGCTGTGCTGGTGTTTTAAAGGATCCGGGGCTCTGTTTGTCATTCTCCCACCCACCAAAAAAAACCAAACCAAAACAGAGCCTTAAATCAGGAATGATGGGAAAAAGTGTGTATTAATGGTGGAGGAAGTGGGAAAGGAGAGTCAGGGTTTGGTGCTGTGCTGGTGTTTTAAAAAAAGAGCTTTAAATCAGGAATGATGGGCAAAAAATGTGGATTAATGATAGGACAAGAGGGAAAAGAGAATTAAAAAGGGTTCAGTTCTGTTATGGTGTTTTAAAGGATCCTGGGCTCTGTTTGTTGTCCCCCTGCCACGCCCCCAAAAAGAAAATAAAAAACAAAACCCCAACAAAACAGAGCCTTAAATCAGGAATGATGGGCAAAATTATGGATTAATGATGGGAAAAGAGATGGGAAAAGAGAGTCCCACAGGCTCAGTGCTGTGTTGGAAGCACAGGGAAAGCTGGGCTGGACATGCTGGGTTTGGTGTCCCCAGCCCAGCTCAGTGACAGTGCCAGCAGAGCCACCGGTGCCAGCAGCAGCCACAGGTGACAAATCAGGGATGGAAATTCTGCTCTGGGCAGCCTCTGACCCAGCCTGACCCTGGCTAAAGCTGCCAGGCAGGGCTGGGACAGGGCTGGGACAGGGCTGGGACAGGAGGTGCCACCCCCAGCCTGGGCTGAGCCCCCAGTGCGGGCAGCAGGAAAAGGGAGATTCTGCCCCTCTACCCTGCTCAGGTGATTCCCCACCTGCAGAGCTGCTCCAGCCCTGGGAATTCCAACACCAGCAGCACCTGGAGCTGCTGGAGAGAGCCCAGAGGAGCCCACGGAGCTGCTGCAGGGCTGGAGCCCCTCTGGAGCCAGGCTGGGAGAGCTGGGGGTGCTGCCCTGGAGAGGAGAAGGCTCCAGGCAGAGCTCAGAGCCCTTGCAGGGCCTGAAGGGGCTCCAGGAGAGCTGCAGAGGGACTGGGGACAAGGATGGAGGGACAGGAGGCAGGGAATGGCTGCCAGTGCCAGAGGGCAGGGCTGGATGGGATCTTGGCAATTGGGAATTGTTCCCTGGCAGGGTGGGCAGGGGCTGGGCTGGAATTGCCAGAGCAGCTGTGGCTGCCCCTGGAGCCCTGGCAGTGCCCAAGGCCAGGCTGGGCATTGGGGCTGGCAGCACCTGGCACAGTGGCAGGTGTCCCTGGGGGTCGCACTGGGTGGGGTTTCAGGTCCTTTCCCAGGCAACCCATCAGTGGCTCAGCTATACCACAATTCCATGATCACCAGCCTGAACCCCACTCCCACCATAAATGACATTTACTCTGGGCATTAGGGATTGTCTGTAGCACCAGAAACCACTGGGTTTTGCTCAGAGTGGCTTCCAGGGCAAACCCTTGCTCCTCCCGGGCTAGAGGAGCCCTTCCCGCAGGGATCTGTCCCAGGATGTGGATCCCTTTCCTGCATGGCTCCATCCCAGCTCCTGGAGCCCTTCCTTCAGGGATCCATCCTGGGAGAGGGGAGCCTTTCCCACAGGGATCCATCCCAGGGTTCCAGGAGCCCTTTCCCACCGGGATCCATCCTGGGATGGAGGAGCCCTTCCTGCAGGGATCCAGGATCCCTTCCAACAGGGATCCATCCCGGGATAAGGCAGCCCTTCCTGCAGGGATCCATCCCACCTGGAGGAGCCCTTCCCACATGGATCCAGCCTGGGATGGAGGAGCCCTTCCTGCAGGAATCCATCTCGGGATGTGGATCCCTTTCCTGCAGGGATCCATCCTGGGATAGGGGAGTCCTTCCCACAGGGATCCACGAAACTATTCCCACAGTGATCTGTCCTGGGATGCAGATCCCCTTCTTGAATCCATTCCAGGATGCAGAGCCCTTCCTGCATGGATCCATCCCGGGATCCACAGCCCTTTCCTGCATGGATCCATCCCGGGATGCGGATCCCTTTCCCCCAGAAATCCGTCCCGGAATGGTGATCCCTTTCCTTCATGGATCCATCCCGGAATGCGGATCCCTTTCTTGAATCCATCCCGGAATGCGGATCCCTTTCCCACAGGGATCCATCCCGAGCATTGAGCCCTTTCTTGCACGGATCCATCCCGGAATGCGGATCCCTTTCCCACAGGGATCTGTCCCGGAATGGTGATCCCTTTCCTTCATGGATCCATCCCGGAATGTGGATCCCTTTCCTTCATGGATCCATCCCGGGATGCGGATCCCTTTCCTGCACGGATCCATCCCGGAATGCGGATCCCTTTCCCCCAGGGATCCCATCCGGCTTTGGGGCTCTGCTCTCCCTCCCTGGTGCCGCTCCCGGGGCAGGGCGAGGCTGCGGAGCTCACAGGGAGCTCTGGAGCTCTGCAGAGCTGAGCTATTTCTGGAGCTGGAATGTGTGAGCATCCCGCCTGGCTCCCTCCAAATGCTTCCCGAGGAGTGCAGGAGGTAAAACAGAGCAGCGCTCTGCCCGATCCAGCTTTTCCTTTTCCTTTTCCTTTTCCTTTTCCTTTTCCTTTTCCTTTTCCTTTTCCTTTTCCTTTTCCTTTTCCTTTTCCTTTTCCTTTTCCTTTTCCTTTTCCTTTTCCTTTTCCTTTTCCTTTCCCTTTCCCTTTCCCTTTCCCTTTCCCTTTCCCTTTCCATGCCTTCCTTCCCTGCAGCTGTGGCCCTGGCACGCAGAGGGATCCATCCCGGCCACCAGCAGGGTGGGGCAGGGACCAGAGGCTGTGTGCAGGTTTTGGGGCAGAAAAGTTCAGATTTGGGACAGAAAAGCTCGGGTTTGGGGCAGAAAAGCTCAGATTTGGGGCAGGCTTGGCAGCCCTGAGGAGCAGGGCAGTGCCACTGAGGGAAAGGAGGGACTGGGAGAAGGAAGGACAGGGAAGAGAGAAGCAGCAGAGCAAAGCATCACCGGAGCTGCTGCATCCCTGCTCCAGCTCCCCTGCGGGTGGAGGGGCAGCAAAACCAGTTTGGATGGAGCCTGGAGCTCTGGGGACACTGGTCCAGAGCCCACGGTGCCTGCCAGTGAGTTTCAAGTTTAAAGTTTAAAGATTAAAGTTTAAAGTTTAAAGTTTCAAATGTTTATCCCATCCCAAACCTGCCATGACAGGGACACCTCCCACTGTCCCAGGTGGCTCCAGCCTGGCCTTGGGCACTTCCAGGGATCCAGGGGCAGCCACAGCTGCTCTGGGAATCTGTGCCAGGCCTCAGCACTTTTACATTTGGATGATGCCAAGGGGGGAGAAGAGATGGGAGAGGGATGGAGGCGAGTGGAGTCACCCAGTGTCGCCTTGCTGCCACTCAGAGGGAAGAAAAGGGACAGGAGGAAGGAAAAGAAGCAGAATGATGGGCTGGGGGTTGTGCAATGAGTAACTGGAGTGGGAATTCTCTGTATCAGCCAGAGCTGGCAGATGTTTGCACACCCCTGTGTCCTCGTGTCCCACCTGGAAGGTGACAGGCACAGGGGGCACCTGGAGCCTCTGAATTTCCTGCCTGGAGATTTGTGTGTGGAGTGAGAGGTTTGGGTGGTTTGTGAGTGCTCTGTTCTCAGGGAGCAGCAAGGGCAGGAGCAGAGCACGGCTGGGACCTGAGCTGGGGCTTTGTGATATCTGCAAGAGATCCCAGCCCCTGTGCCCTCAGGGATTTGGGGTGTGGGGATCCCAGACCCCGTGCTCCCAGGGATTTGGGGTGTGGGGATCCCAGACCCCGTGCCCACAGGGATTTGGGGTGTGGGGATCCCAGACCCCGTGCCCTCAGGGCTTTGGGGTGTGGGGATCCCAGACCCCGTGCTCCCAGGGATCTGGGGTGTAGGGATCACAGACCCCGTGCCCTCAGGGATTTGAGGTGTAGGGATCACAGACCCCATGCCCTCAGGGATTTGAGGTGTAGGGATCACAGACCCCGTGCCCTCAGGGATTTGAGGTGTAGGGATCACAGACCCCATGCCCTCAGGGATTTGAGGTGTAGGGATCACAGACCCCATGCCCTCAGGGCTTTGGGGTCAAGCCCAGGCCTGGTTTTGTGATGGGTTCTTTGCTTTCTGTGGGGTTCAGGGCTTTGGGGCTGTGGGGATCACTGTGAGCTCCTGCTGGACACAGGGACAGCAAAGCCCCCAAGGAGCATTAACAGGGCCTGGGCTCTTTGTTTATCACCCCAGGGACTGACTGAGTCCTGTCTGTGCTGCTGTGCCCTGGTGCTAAACCCAATATTTACCCACAGGCTGGGAAAATGCTTTTGTAGCATTTCCTTGAGCTTTCCCCCTTGTTAAACAAAACCTGGATTTTGTTTTAATACAGCTCCAAATTTAACCCAGGAATGATTTTTTTCCTTAGTGCAGCATTGCTGGGCGGGGTGGCTTAAATTCACCTGTGCCTTCAGTTTGTGTCCCAGTGATTTCAGGCATTCTCAGTGCTCACGTTCAGGTTTGTTTGTGCAGAGGAGCTTTAGCCATAACATTGTGAGGAGCTTTCTGTATTTCCTAGGAGCTCTGTGAGAGCCCAAATGCTTTCAGGAGAAGTCACAGATAAAGCTGCAGCTTTGAAATGATCTGATTTAATTGCTGGCAGCAGAAGGGATGGTGGGGGAGATGTTGGGAAGAGTTCCTGCCTAAAAGTGTTGCTTCCATTAAATCCTCACAGTCTGACCTGCCTGGAGTTATTTCCTGCTGTGTAACAAGAAATATTAATTGAAAAAGGCAAAAAGAGTAATCCTGGATGGGTGTGGGTGTGGATGAAGTTCTGCAGTGCCTCCTCCTGTTCCTCCTGCATTCCCAGTCCCAGTCAGTGTCTTGTTTTGGAAAGACAGGAGTCTGCTAAGGAAGGCAGGAGCCCCCCCGAAATGGAAAATGTGAACCCTCCTCACCTCTCCCAATTGCTATAAATTTTAAATTAAGGGGCTCTCAGGCAAAAACATAGGAGCAGGAAATAACAGTTCTTTAATAGGGAAAGGAAAAAAAAGGATAAAATAAACAATGCAGTACACTAGAACAACACTGGCAGAGTCAGAACCCAACCTGACACCCTGTGGGTCAGGCTGGTGGCAGCAGTGCCATTGGAATTGTGGCTCAGCCCTCCTGCAGTGTCAGGGCTGGTTCTGCTGGAGCAGGGATCCTGCAGAAAGGTGCAGTCTCTGCCTCTGAAGATCCAGGGGCAGAGGCAGCTGCTGTTCCTCTGGGCAATGCAGTGCAGAAGCCGTGCTGGTGTTGCAGAATCTCCAGATTCTATCCGGGTAGGAATGCTTGGCTCCTCCCCCTGGGCTCCCATCTCCCAATGGGATGCTGTAGTTCTTATCAGCCATGCAGGGACATTCAATAGCTGTTATCAGCAGGTGTCCCCTCCTGAGGGAGGTGTTAATGTGGTCACTCAGAGAGAGGGATAAGGCAAACTGCCCACTTGACAAAGATAATCTGCCATACAGATGGTAATTGAAAACATCTTGTATTGCAATCTTCAACAGTCAGCCACTGAGGATGCTCCAGGCCACCACAGGGATGCCACCTCTGTCACCCCTGCAGTTTTCCCCCCGCTGGGGCTGGAGACGCCTTCATGGATGGTGCCCTGTGGCAGCCTCCTCATCCTGCCCTTTTCCCTGTATCCAGGACAGGTTCTGGCTCATCCTGGCACTGTTCAAATCCAGGCTGGACATTGGGGCTTGGAGCATCTGGGACAGGGGAGGTGTCCCTGCCATGGCAGGGTGGCACTGGGTGGGATTTAAGGTCCCTTCCAACCCAAACCATTCTGGGATTTTGGGATTCCATGTTTCTGGGATTCTGCGATTCTGTGAACTTTGTTAAGCCAGCCCCAGCCTTTTGAACATTAATTTTCCTGGGTACCTTCCCACAACCTTTCTTATTTAATTCCCATTTACTTCTCTATTAAAGTTTAGCCCCACTGAGGCTGGGAGTGCATGAACCATCCTTGACTGTGCCAGAGCCCAGGGCAGAGCTCAGCTTTATTTCCCTGCTCTGAATTACTCAGGATGGGGCTGAATTTGCACCCTGGGTCTGAATTACTCAGGATGGGGCTGATTTTGCACTCTGGGTCTGATTTTAGGAGAAGCAGAAGCCCCATCACCAGCCAGGCTCCTGCGCCTGGTCTTTGTGTCTCTGGAAATTGATCATTCCATGTGCTGAGAAAGCTCTGCAGTTCTGCTCCTCCAAAATGATTTGCTTGCTAAAGAGAAGAGGAGAGCACAGGGAAAAAAAATGCCTTAAAGATAAAGCCAAAATGGTGACAGAAGGGTTGAGATAAAGAGGGAAAGGGCGAGCAGGGAAAATCCCTGAAGCATGGATGGGAGCAAGGAATAAAATCCCTGATTTGGAAACAAGGAATAAACTCCCTGATTTGGAAACAAGGAATAAAATCCCTGATTTTTGGAGAGGCTGTCCAAGCTGCCTCATCTCACAAATGTCTCTCTTCTCCCACCCCAGGCACCCTTTTCCTATGAACACCTGAGTCTCCTCCACCTCTCAGAGGATGCACCTGTAGCAGCTTTCCCACAGGTAAGAGCTCAGCTATGGCCACAGTGCCTGCTCCAGGGGTTGTGGGGGTGTGGGGACCACAAAATCTGTGCTCTCAGGGATTTGGGGTGTGGAGATCCCAGACCCTATGCCCTCATGGCTTTGGGGTCAAGTCCAAGCCTGCTTTTGTGATGGTTTCTTTGCTTTCTGTGGGGTTCGGGGCTTTGGGGGTGTGGGGATCACAAACCCCATGCCTTCAGGGATTTAGGATGTGGGGATGACAGACCCTGTGCCCTCATGGCTTTTGGGTCAAGTCCAAGCCTGCTTTTATGATGGTTTCTTTGCTTTCTGTGGGGTTTAGGGCCTTGGGGTGAGGGGATCACAGACCCCATGCCCTCAGGGATATGGGGTCAAGCCCAAGCATGGTATTGTTATGGGTTCTTTGCTTTCTGTGGATTTCGGGCTTTGAGACTGTGGGGATCACAAACTCTATGCCCTCAGGGCTTTGGGGGTGTGGGGATCCCAGACCCTGTGCCCTCAGGGCTTTGGGATCAAGCCCAGGCCTGGTTTTGTGATGGTTTCTTTGCTTTGTGTGGGGTTCAGGGCTTTGGGGTGTGGGGATCACAAACCCCGTGCCCTCAGGGATTTGAGGTCAAGCCCCGGCCTGGTTTTGTGACGGGTTCTTTGCTTTCTGTGAGGTTTAGAGCCTTGGGTATGAGGGGATCACAGATCCCATGCCCTCAAGGCTTTGAGGTGTGGGGATCACAGACTCTGTGCTCCCAGGGTATTGGGGTCAAGCCCAGGTCTGGTTCTTTGGGTTCTTTGCTTTCTGTGGGGTTCAGGGCCTTGGGGTGTGGGGATCACAAACGCTGTGCCCTCAGGGATTTGAGGTCATGCCCAGGCCTGGTTTTGTGATGTTTTCTTTGCTTTCTGTGGGGTTCAGCCCTTTGGGGTGTGGGGATAACACTCGCCGTGCCCTCAGGGCTTTGGGGGTGTGGGGATCCCAGACCTTCTGCCCCAGGGATTTGGGGTGTGGGGATCACAGACCCTGTGCTCCCCGGGCTTTGGGGTCAAGTCCAAGCATGGTTTTGTGATGAGTTCTTTGCTTTCTGTGGGGTTCAGGGCTTTGGCATTGGGGGGATAACTTTCCCCATGCCCTCAGGGGTTTGGGGTCAAGTCCAGGCCTGGTTTTGTGATGTGTTCTTTATTTTCCTTCAGGTTTTGTGCCCCTCTGAGGTGACACAGCCCCAGGGGTTTGCAGTTTCTAGAGCAGACATTGGTGACTGAGCATTAAAAGATGTTTTGAGGGGTAAGGACTGGTCCAGATTCGGGTTTTCCACTTTGTTTCTGCTGACAGAGGGCTCTGGTTTGGTTTGTAGGTGATTCCATCCAGGTGATTTTCTGGTCCCAGAAGCCAGGAGTGGTTTGCAGGGTGAGGGTGGAGTTGAAAATGTCAAATATTGAGAAACAGCTTTTGCTGGGTCTCTCCCATTGAACATGACCAGCAGTTCCCAAATCCCACCTCCCCTGCAGCTCTGCCTTTTCCCCTGGCAAACTTCATTAAATCTCTTCATTTGCTGCTGAAGATTTGCCTTCCTGGGGGATGCTGCCTGCCCAACTTTGGGGGAAGTTTGTGGGAATAAATTGATGCTTATGGAGCTCTTGTAAATCCTGGTGCTGCTGGGCATGGGTGTAATCTTCCCCACGACATTTTAGGGACTCAATTTTAGGTCTGGTGCCAGTGTTGGGTGGATTTTAAGGACTGAGAATCACTTGGCTGATGTGAGCCAGAGTGGAAAATGGGATTGTTTGGGGATTGTTTGGAGCTTTTTCCACAGGGATACCTGTCCCCTGGCTGCAGCCAGGCTGTGGGGAATTTTCCCAGGTAAAATGTGCAGGCACAGGATGGAAAGCTGGGGATGGGCCAGGCTGGGGGAGCTGCTCCTGCTGCTGGCCCTGCAGAAGGCACAGCTGGTTTGGGCAGGACTTGAGGGTGATCAGGGCGGAGCACTAATTGCAGGGGACAGGTTGTGCTCCCCGGGAGCAGCAGTGACAGCTCAGAGCCGCCTCCACCAGCGCTTAAAACTGATTGTCCCTCGACCTGAGTACTCCTTGCAGTGTCCCTTCAGCCAGGCCTGCCTCCTGCCCTCCATCCCCGGCGGCAGAGGGACAATAAACCCACAATAAACTCACAATAAACCCACAATAAACCCAATAAATTCATCTGCTGTGTCGTCTGGCCGCCCCACACCCCCTCCCTCGCCGTCCTTTTTGGCAATCTGTCATTCCGAATTCTGGTGCGGGGCCAGGAGCTGAGTCAAAACTCCTCGGGCAGCTGGAGCGCGACACAATGGGGTTTAAATGGGGCTTAAATGGGGTTTAAATGGGGTTTAGCGTGTTTGTAAACAACTGCGAGGAGCGGGGCCCGCCCAGACAGAGCCGGTGAGAGCAGAATTAATTATCCAGCGGGCAGGGAAAAGGGGAAACATCCCCAGTGCTGTGGTCCCCACCAGCTCCGGGGTGTCACCGAGGCCACCGAGCACTGGGCTGGCCCTTCCCGGAGCGGTGGCACGGCCGGAGATGAGCAGGGAAGGGCTGAGAGGGCGGGGATGCTCCAAGGATGCTCCGGGGATGCTCCTGGGATGCTCCGGGGATGCTCCGGTTCGGTGTCAGCTCTCCTTGGAGATCAGCTCGCAGGGAGGAAAGATCAGTGAAGGGAATGAAAGCTTCTGGCCTGTTTCTCTCGAATTCACACAGCTTGTTCCTGGTGGGGAATGAAAAAAAAACCCAACCAAAAATAGTTCAGTGGTTTCTTTGCAATGGGAATGTTAAAAAAATCCTTTATTGACAAGGGAACAACAGGGAGGGGGCAAAAAGCTGTAGCTGGAGCACATGGATTGGATGATCCCAGGTCATTAATTTTGATGAAAAAACCTGAATTTCCAGGGATTTCCCACTCTGCTGCTGAGGGCTGTGAGGGGAGCAGGGCTGACACCAGGCCACCGAGCACTGAGCACCACCTTCCTGGAGTGGTGGCATGGCAGGAGATGGGCAGGGACAGCTGGAGGGGCTGGGAGGGCGGGGATGCTCCAAGGATGCTCCTGGGATGGTCTGGGGATGCTCCAGGGATGCTCCAAGGATGCTCCGAGGATGCTCCTGGGATGCTCCAGTTCGGTGTCAGCTCGCCTTGGAGATCAGCTCACAGGGAGGAAAGATCAGTGAAGGGAATGAAAGCTTCTGGCCTGTCAAAATAGCCCCGTTTGTCTCGAATTCACACAGCTTGTTCCTGGCGGGGAATGAAAAAAAAGCCAACCAAAAATAGTTCAGTGGTTTCTTTGCAATGGGAATTTTAAAAAATCCTTTACTGAGAAGGGAACAACAGGGAGGGGGGGCAAAAAGCTGTAGTTGGAGCACATGGATTGGATGATCCTAGGTCATTAATTTTGGTTAAAAAAACTGAATTTCCAGGGATTTCCCACTCTGCTGCTGAGGGCTGTGAGGGGAGCAGGGCTGACACCAGGAGATCACTGATTGCACCCACAGGAGCTGTTCTAGAGGGGAAATCAGAGAAAAAAAAGCCTGAAATGAAGCCCTTGGTGTGAGCAGAGCCAGCCTTGTGGGTCTGTGCTGCTCCTTTGGGGTGGCTGCAGCCTCTCCCTGCCCTCACCACCCAGACAGCAGCAACTGGCACTGCAAATCCCATCTGATTAATGAACTCACAACGTGCCGGGATTAATTTTATTAAATTTTGGAAGCAGAGTAATGGAGATGAAATGTAAGCAAAGGTTGGGAAGGGGAAGGAGGGGCTGTGCCACATGGGTGCCTCCAGGGGTGCTGAGGGGTGCACAGGTTATCCACAGGTAACTGCAGGGGATGGATGAGAGAATCCCAGAACAGGATCACGGAATATCCAGAGTGGGAAGGGACCCACAGGTGTGAGAAATGATCCTCACATTCAAAAATTTAAAAGGTTTATTGAAACCTTATCAAAAATACAACAGAAGACTGGATAGAGAAAATATTACAGGAGCAGAGGATTTCCCCACCATGTGCTCACCCACACCATGGAGGTTTCACCTTTTAACCTTTTATCCCCCCAAAGTTCTGTCCATGACTCCTCCTTCCCTGCCCAGGGGTGGAGATCCCTGCCTGGCACCTGGATTGGGGGGCAGCTGTTGCCATGGGAACGAGTGACCCTCCCAAATGTCCCAAACCCACCCAGGGCACCCCTGAGAACAACACAAGGGGGTAAAACACAACTGTAAATCTATAAAACTGCTCCTAACATATATCCATGATATTTGTCCTTTTATTGTGAGAGTCAGCCATGGCATTGCTCATCTGTCACACAGGGATCAGCCAGTCCCACCCCAAACCCTGCCCAGACTCCCCAACAACCCCACCCTGGCCATCCCTGCAGCGCTGCCCAAATTTCTCCCCCATCCTTCATCTCCCCCATCCCTCACTCTCACACAATCATGGAATGTGCTGAGCTGGAAGGGACCCACAGGGATGATCAATGCCAAAGCCAAACCCTGCCCAGAGCCCCCAGCAAGCCCAGCCTGGGCATCCCTGGAGCTCTGGCAGCCTCGGGGCCGTGCCCATTGCCTGGGCAGCCTGGGCAGTGCCAGCACCCTCTGGGGGAAGAGCCTTGCCCTGATCTCAGCCTGAGCTGCCCTGGCCCAGCCCCAGCCGTGCCCTGGCTGCTGTCCCTGTCCCAGAGCAGGGATGGGAGCTGCCCCTCGGGAGGAGCTGCAGATCCCTGAGCTCTGCCCTCAGTGTGCCCTGCTCCAGCTGCACACACCCCCACTCACTGGTTTCACTCCAGCCAGGGAGCTTCTGCTTTCCTTACCCAGTTGCTCTGGATTTTACTGACCCCTCCCTCTCTCCTGCAAGCCGGGCACTTCTGCCCATGAATTCCCTGATCTTTTTGGAAGTGAAAATGAAATTTCTTTTCCTTTTCTGCCAATTCTTTGCTGGCAAAATGTCATGCTCTATCCACCCCTGCCTATTTCTCCACGGTAAGGGACATCAGCTCTGTATTTACTGCCCTCAAACCGATTTGGGGTCCGCTGGGATGGAAATTGCAGTCGCTGCTCACATGTTGCACCTCAGCCCTTCCTCTGCTCCCAGAGCTCTCCCTCTCTGCTTGGATGTGCTGGCACAGCTTCACCCTGCTGGGCTTTCCAGGAATAACTGAGTTTTTTGGAAAAATGGGGTGTGCTGTGTGTGCAAACCCATCACAAGGGCTGCAGCCTTCCCTGTTTTTTTTTTGGGAATGCTGTTTTGCCTGCTGGATCTCCAGCATCCCACACGAGCTCCCTTCCCTCCTGACAACTCAGCGAATAAACTCCACGCTAATTTTAGCTCTCCCTCCAAGGTGGATATCTGAGGTTTGGGCACCATCAATGCCTTATTCATAAACCTACAAACACCGTGAAAAGAAAGGGGGGGACGGGGGGCAGCGAAGGTCCCGCCCTGAACGTGTCTGATCCTCCAGCAGCTGCAGCTCTGCCTCGCTGGGAGAACAAGCCAGGGTTGTTCCTGCAGCAGCCAGGAAAGGGCTGTGTGTTTATATTTAGGGCCCTGGCGGTGTGTGCAGTGTGTGCAGGTGGCACATGAAAACCTGCCATGGTTTCTTACCCTGTTTTTCCTGGACTGGCCTGAGCTCCCTGGGAGAGCTCTGAAAATTTCCTCGTGGCCGTCTCTGGGTTTTGGAGCCTTTGGGTGTTGTGTGGTGAAACCTGGGGGGGTTTCTCCCGTGCACTTTTTGGACAGAGTTTTGCCCAGAAGACACAATTTTTAGAGCAGGTTGGTAGCTTCTGCCACGTGGAGTCTGTGGGGCATTGGGATTTGAGATTGTTGGGATTTGGGATCATTGGGATTTAGAATCGTTGGGATTTGAAATCACTGGGATTTGGAATCGTTGGGAATTGGGATCATTGGGATTTGGGATCATTGGGATTTGGGATCATTGGGATTTGGAATTATTGGGAATTGGGATCATTGGGATTTGGGATCATTGGGGTTTGGAATTATTGGGATTTGGGATCATTGGGATTTGGAATTATTGGGAATTGGGATCATTGGGATTTGGGATCATTGGAATTTGGAATTGTTGGGATTTGGGATCATTGGGATTTGGAATCATTGGGATTTGGAATTATTGGGATTTGGGATCATTGGAATTTGGAATTGTTGGGATTTGGAATTGTTGGGATTTGGGATCATTTGGATTGGAATCATTAGGATTTCTCAATGGATAAGAGAGCAATGAAAATGAATAGGTGGGGATGAGACCTCTTCCAGCAGGGAGGTGGGTGGAGGGTCATGCTGTGGCTCAGGCTGGTGGCACAGCCCCATGCCATGGGGGCTCAGCCCTCCTGCAGTGCCAGCTGTGGCTCTGCTGCAGCAGGGATCCTGCACAAGGGGGGAGTTTTCCTCTGCAGCTCCAGGGCTGCTGCAGATGGGCCTGGGCTCCCTCTGGCCATGCAGGGCAGCAGAAAGCTGCTCCTCTGGCAATGCAGGGGGCAAAGGCTGCTGTGCTGTGCCAGGCTCAGATTGCATCCAGGCAGGAATGCTTGGCTCCTGCCCTGGGCGCAGCATCTGCCCATGGGATGCTGGAATTGGATCAGCCCTGCAGGGACACTCAGTGGCCATGGAGAGCAGAGATCTCCTGGAGGGAGGATTGGCTGTGGGAGAGATGAAGAAAACTGCCCCAAGCACAGCAGAGAACTGCCCCAGCTCTGACAGGTGGGCACAGAACACACAGCCCAGATAAATCTTGCATTTCCAAGCCAAGACACTCCTCCAGAGGGAATCCAGAGCCGTGGTTGGTATCTGTGAATGTGCCAGGGCTGGGGAGGGCTGTGAAAAGCAGAGAGCAGCTCCTAAAATCCCTTCTCTTGGTGGCCCAGAGGGTGCCCAGACTCTGAGGTCACAGAGATAAAACGAGGGAGTTGTTGGTGTTTTTGCATTCAGAGTTATGAAACTCCTGTTTGAGTGGACTGAAACTCTGGACAGCTGCAAGGAAAGGAGGCTCAAACTGGGTGTGAGACATGGATGGAGCCCAGAAAAGATGCTGAATTTGAATTCTCTGCTACTGTAAGCAAACCGTGGCAGGTTGTGGTGCTGGGAGAGGAGGCAAAAAAAAGTGAACTCCAGGTTCTGTTTGCACTGAAATATTTTTGGGCATGTTTGGGTTCTTTGCTGTGGCAACCAGAGGGGTTATTTTTAGAATTTCTCCCAAGATGCTTCTCCGTGCCTCACTGAGCTGCTTGGAAAGCGAAGCTGTCCCAGGGGATTTCGAGTTGAAATGAGCAATAATTCTGAAAAACTCCGAAAGATTTTGTTCTTTAGAACTGAGCAGATCCTGTGTGAAATCCTTCTGGCTGTGTGTCCAGCCTGGACGTCCTCCTGGGCATTCCCAAATTCCAGCTTTTAGGAATGGAAAGGCTCTGCTTTCATTTGGGAAACCCTGACTACAGAATTAAACCAGGGATAGATATTATGGCAGCTTGGCTTAGCAGTTCCACGGAGTAATCCCAAAATATCCGTTGGCATTTGCAGCCCCAGCGTTCCTGGCCCCGAGCCAGGGAAGGGCCTCCAAGCCTGACCCAGCCAAGATCAGATCCCTGTTTTCCTGGGGAGTTCCATCAGGGAAGGGAGCAGGGGTTTGGTTGGGATTTTGGGTGTAATTCTATGGCAAAAGTCGTTCATGGAATCCTGGAATTGTTTGGGTTGGAAGAGGTCTTAAAACCCATCCCATCCCATCCCATCCCATCCCATCCCATTCAATGGGCTGGGACACCTTCTACTGTCCCAGGCTGCTCCAGCCTGGCCTTGGGCACTGCCAGGGCTCCAGGGGCAGCCACAGCTGCTCTGGCAATTCCAGCCCCTCACAGGGAAGAATTTCAGCTCAAAATCCTCCAGGATTTCCTAAGCTGTCACTGGGATATTTCCACCTTCCAGTTTCCAAATGCAAAGTATTTGGAGTATTAAGGCTGGGGCATTTCTTCCTTTGGGAAGCATCGCTATGCTCCATAAGGCTCAGATCCCAAAAGAACAAAATCAATCCTGAAGGTCCCAAAGGCAAATCCAGCAGGGAAGGGGAAGCTGCTTTTCCAAATGTCATCTTTCATATTTTATTGTCTTTCACCCTGTCTTGGTTTGAACAGCCAGGTGTCTGCTGAGGAAGGCAGGAGCCTCCCCTGAAATAGAACCCCTCCCTCTGAATTATTATAAATTTGAAATTGAAAAGCTCTTAGGCAAAGATAAGGGAATAGGAATAACAGTTCTGTACTAGGAAAATTGAAAATACAAATGCAATAGTACAAACAAACCCTGCCAGAGTGGGAGAAGGCTGGTGGCACAATCCATCTTTGGGGAGGAGGTTTTGGGTTGGGATCTCCTGGAGGGGTGACCAAGTGTCTTGGTTTGAACAGCCAGGTGTCTGCTGAGGAAGGCAGGAGCCTCCCTTGAAATGGAAAATGCAAATCTCCTCCCTCTGAATTATTACAATCTTGAAATTAAGTGGCTCTCAGGAATAGATATGGGAGAAGGAATAACAGTTCTTTACTAGGAAAATCAAAAATACAAATGCAATGGTACAAACAAATCCCTGCCAGAGTGAGAGCGGGCCCTGGCACGCTGTGGCTCAGGCTGGTGGCACAGCCCCATGCCATGGGGGCTCAGCCCTCCTGCAGTGCCAGCTGTGGCTCTGCTGCAGCAGGGATCCTGCACAAGGGGGGAGTTTTCCTCTGCAGCTCCAGGGCTGCTGCAGATGGGCCTGGGCTCCCTCTGGCCATGCAGGGCAGCAGAAAGCTGCTCCTCTGGCAATGCAGGGGGCAAAGGCTGCTGTGCTGTGCCAGGCTCAGATTGCATCCAGGCAGGAATGCTTGGCTCCTGCCCTGGGCGCAGCATCTGCCCATGGGATGCTGGAATTGGATCAGCCCTGCAGGGACACTCAGTGGCCATGGAGAGCAGAGATCTCCTGGAGGGAGGATTGGCTGTGGGAGAGATGAAGAAAACTGCCCCAAGAACAGCAGAGAACTGCCCCAGCTCTGACAGGTGGCACAGAACACACAGCCCAGACACTTCTTCCAACCTAAAACCCCCCCATAATCCCTTAAACACACTGGCATGGATTGGGAAAATCCATTGGGAAAACCAACAACAGCCCTTTCTCCACAGCCTGCTCAGGAACACTTTGTTTTTTGGGGTATCTTGTTCCTCTCTTGGAATTTTTTCCAGGCTGCTCTGCAAAGTGTTTCCAGGTGCGTGTGGACAAGGCAATTCTCTGTCTGCCCATGGTTTTGTCAAGGGCTCTGTTATTCTTTGAGAATTTTAGAAAAAAAAAAGGATGAAAATGTGCAGAGGAGCATCCACAGATGGTCAGGTTTGGAGGAAAAGGTTTCCTTATCTCTGTATATTGATGAGTTATAGAATCACAGGATGGTTTGTGATTAAAAACGATTTCATTCCAACCTCCCACTGGCTGGAAATCCTTAAAGAACACCAAATTCCAAACCCCAGGGGTTTGATGGACAGGCGAAGTTTGGAAAACCTTAAAAATCGTCCAGTTCCAAACCCCAAGTGTTTGATGGACCAGAGAGGTCTGGAAAACCTTAAAAATCGTCCAATTCCAAACCCCAAGGGTTTGATCACCCAGAGAGGTTTGGAAAGCCTTAAAAATCACCAAATTCCCAACCCCAAGGGTTTGATATCTCAGCGGGGCTTGGAAAACCTTAAAAATCACCAAATTCCAAAGCAGAGGGGTTTGATATTCCAGAGAAGCTTCAAATCCAGGGATTTCAAATCCAGCCCCAGATGGGCAATCAAAGACTGGGGTAATTTAGGCATGTGGAGGCCAAGGACTGGCACAGGGATTTAAAATACATTTCAGTATTTGGGTCTTGAAGAAAACGAGCAGCAGAGCTGTTAAAATTCCCTGTGAGCAGTGGGGCATCCTCAGGAAACCTGAGCCACGTTGTTAAGAGAAATTTCAGGGGGTGGGTTTGCCTCAAGGTGTTAAAGCAATACCGGCATGGATCACCCAGGGAAAATGAGGGAAAAATCAGGAGAAGGATGTGATGTCAACGTTAGTAACAGGGAGCATTCAGCTCTTGAGACATTTTACTTTTAACAAGATTTATCCCCAGAACTCGTTGTTGTTTTCAGTTATAATCCAGCCCTGTGCTCTGTTGTGCAGCCATAGAAGCAATTAGAATATTATTTGTTTATTCTCCCCGCTACTGTTGTTTATAGGAACAAAAATCAGCTTCTCCCAGCCAAGCAGCCAGGCAGATTTTTAAATTCTTTTTTATTCAAACCCATGTGACCAGTTCTGATTTAATCTTGCAAGATGCTGCAACTTTTAAACTCCACAGTTTTAACAGCCTCATTTGCCATTTCATGTTGATGCAGATAAACAAAATGGCTTTAATTTTTCCTGGTTGTTTGCTTGTTTCTTCTCTCCTTATTATTATCATCATTATCATTATACCACAGAAGCAAAATTATGGAGCGGAATAAACAGCATTTTCCAGCAGTCAGGTGGGGCAGGTTCATTTTCAGGTCTGTTCTGGGTACAGAAAATAAAAATCCACGCTCTGCATTGGGAATATTGAAAGCTGGAGGCTCCTGTGGAGCCAGGGTTGTGCAGGTGGAGTCAACAGAATCTGAAATCTGTGACAAATTCATTCTTCATGGAAGGGCCTGGAGGGGCTGGAGAGTGTCCAGGGCAGGGAATGGGGCTGGGAAGGGCTGGAGCCCCAGGAGGGGCTGAGGGAGCTGGGCAGGGGCTCAGCCTGGAGCAAAGGAGGCTCAGGGGGCCCTTGTGGCTCTGCACAGCTCCTGCCAGGAGGGCACAGCCGGGGGGGTCGGGCTGTGCCCCAGGGAACAGGGACAGGAGCAGAGGGAACGGCCTCAGGCTGGGCCAGGGCAGCTCAGGGTGGGCACAGCAGGAATTTCCCCATGCAAAGGGGGCTCAGGCCTTGCCAGGGGCTGCCCAGGGAGCTTTGCAGTGCCCATCCCTGCAGGTGCCCCAGCAATTCCTGGAGGTGGCACTCAGAGCTCTGGGCCGGGGACAAGGTGGCATCAGCTGGGACTCGATGTCCTTGGAGCTCTTTTCCCACCTCATCTCTGCATCCTGAACACCAGAATCCCAAAGGCTTTTCCCACAAGGGAATATCCATCCAGTGCAAGCCCAGCAGCAGAGGTGTCCCTGCCCCAGCCCCTTCTGGCAGGGAACATTTCCTGTTCCCCACAGCTCCAAACCCCTCACACCAATAACAGAAAGTGATTAAAATCCCATTTTTGCATATTGGAGGAAAATTTATTCTTAGAAAGGGTGGTCAGGGTTTGGCAGGGGTTGCCCAGGGGGGTTTGCAGTGCCCATCCCTGGAAGTGCCCAAGGAATTCCTGGAGGTGGCACTCAGAGCTCTGGGCTGGGGACAAGATCAGACACAGCTTTGACGATCTTGGAGATCTTTTCCAACCTAATTCATTCTGTGGTTCTGTGACTCATCACTGTTGGATCTGTCTGTCGTGTTGTGGGATGGGGAATTCTGGAATTGTTTGGGTTGGGAGGGACCCTAAAATCCCACCCAGTGCCACCCCTGCCATGGCAGGGACACCTCCCACTGTGCCAGGTGCTCCAGCCTGGCCTTGGGCACTGCCAGGGCTCCAGGGGCAGCCACAGCTCGATGAGAAAATTTGGGCATCACAACTCAGGGGCAAGGCTGAAAGAGACACAAAACCTGTCCTGGGGGGTCCTTTAGGAGGGCAGAGCCCCTGCCCAGGGGAGAACCCTGCTCACAGCCCAGGAAATGTGGCTGGGAACCTCTGGTGGGACAGTGGCCTCTGGGAGCAGGGACATTTGTCACCTGCTGGCTGGGCTGGCCCCGCAGCCACAGGGAAAGGTTTGCTTGGACAAACAGCACAGAAAATCAGTTTTCCCTGATAAACTCTGCAGTAAGCATTGCTGGCATGAGTGGGAACAACAAATCTTGGCATTTATTGAGAGGGATGTGGAGGATTTCTATAAATCAGAGCAGCATTTCCTTATCTCCCTGTCTTGATGAGTTATAGAATCACAGGATGGTTTGGGTCAGAGGGACCTTAAAAAACATCTCACTCCAACCTCCTGCTGGTTAGAAATCCTTAAAAATCAACAAATCCTTAAAAATCACCAAATCCTTAAAAATCACCAAATTCCAAACCCCAGGTGTTTGATACCCCCGAGAGGCTCCAAATCCAGGGATCTGAAGGTCGCTCTGAAGACCCTCGTGGTGTCCAACCCACCAAAATTCCATCAATCCCATAAAAAGGTGCAGAGGATACATTTGTCTGGTTATTTAATCTGCTCAGAGAGTGTGGGAGCACGTGGCCTCTCTCAGACATGTAAAAACACCCAGCCTGTTAACACAGTGCATAATTAAGCCCTGGAATTCATTGCCAATGAAAATCTCGCCGTGGATTTTAATAACGTTTTCAAAAAAAAAAAAAAAAAAAGAAAAAAAGAGAGACAGCCACGTCTTTTATTAATAAAACGAGACACGGCTGTGTTCTGGGAGAGGGATGAACCAGCCAGGCTGCTTCAGGTACAGCCCTACATGTGCAAGTCGAACCCTGCCTTGCCTGGCAAGGCTGATTTTGATTTTTTTTTTTGTATTTTTCTTTTTTGCTGGAGATTCTGCTCTGATTCGCACCTGTTCTGTGCCCAGGGAGGTGTTGGCAGAGCTGAGATTGAGATTGAGGGAGGAGGGGATTAAGGAGCTGCTCAGATAAACCTCGGCTCAGCTGAGGCACTTCTGGGCCATTTCAGGTCACGGTTCAGCATTAAAAAAACCCCAAAGGTGTCGATTCCTGCAGCCCGGGGGTGTTTTTGGAGCGGGTTTTGTCTGCAAATAGCCCAGCCTGGGGCTGGGAATGGCTGCGAGGCTGGGGCTGCCCCTGACAGCCCTAAGGACAGCTGGAGGAGGAGCAGGGGAGAAACCCGACTGCAGCAACCTCAGAGCGTTCCAGTCCCTGCTCTGGGCTGGGGTCACCTCAGGAAATGCAGGGGGGGAATGATGGGGTGAGCCTGGTGTGGCACTGGCTGGCCAGGGACAGTTTTGCTCGGGGATTCCTTTTCTCTCTCCCTGTGGCACTTGGGGGGTGCTGTGACCTGGCCATGGCTCCTGGGGTGCCAGCCATGGTGACAGAGGCACCGACTCACAGCAAGGGTTGGGGGGATCCTAAATCCCCTCCAGTGCCATGGCAGGGACACCTCCCACTGTGCCAGGTGCTCCAGCCTGACCTTGGGCACTGCCAGGGCTCCAGGGGCAGCCACAGCTGCTCTGGGCACCCTGGCACAGCCCAAACCTCTCTAACCAGGCCTTGCCAGCCTACAAACCCCCTGTGGCAAATGGCACTGGGGGCACCTGGAACCAGCCAGGCAATCATTCTTTCCTTTCCTTTCTCCCTTTGCTGCAATGGGTTTTGGTGCTGGTTTCCATCCTTGATTGAGGAATGTGAATGCCAGAGTGGTTTGGGTGGGAAGGGATCTTCAATGGCAGCTGATTGCAGCCCAGGGACACCTGCCACTGTGCCAGGTGCTGCCAGCCCCAATGCCCAGCCTGGCCTTGGGCACTGCCAGGGCTCCAGGGGCAGCCACAGCTGCTCTGGCAATTCCAGCCCAGCCCCTGCCCACCCTGCCAGGGAACAATTCCCAATTGCCAAGATCCCATCCAGCCCTGCCCTCTGGCACTGGCAGCCATTCCCTGCCTCCTGTCCCTCCATCCTTGTCCCCAGTCCCTCTGCAGCTCTCCTGGAGCCCCTTCAGGCCCTGCAAGGGCTCTGAGCTCTGCCTGGAGCCTTCTCCTCTCCAGCTGAGCTGCTGCTCCCCGCTGGGTTCTGCCATCCTGGGGGACAAACTCAGACAGGGCAATTCCTCCTGATTCCACTCCTGGGATTGTGGAATCACTGAATACCCCGAGCTGGACCTGGGAGCTCCTGGCTCTGCCCTCCCACCCACGTGGCGTTTGGGTGAGATTCACACTTTCACCAGCTGGAGAAAAGAAAATTTTCCACCTCTTTTAAATCTTCATTTCAGTGTTTTTGCTGCTTACAGAAACTCATTCTCAGAAGGGGAGCAGTGGTAAAGAATTCCCAAAATCTCCTGTCTCATTGAGTTTCAGGTTTCTGGGATGTTTGAGAGCCACCTGAGAGCACCTGAGGAATGATCTTCATTCTGGGAATGGCAGCAGCCCAATGAGCCCTTCCAAAATTCCACCTCTGTCCCTCTGTAATTCCACACTCTGTCCTGAGTCTCAGCCCTGAAAAGGGGGAAGAACATCCTGAAAGTTCCCTCTGTGCCCCAGCACCCTCCCCATGGCTGTGAAATCGACCCCTGAGCTGGAGGTGAGGAGGAACAAGAGAGGAACCTCAGGAATGTCACCTGCCGGTTGGGAGTGCCATTGGGCAGGATGAAACAGCCTTATAAATGTGATTGTCTGGCAAAAGATTTTGAGAATATGGAAACTCTAAGTGAGATTGAAGTGAAAGCAAGCTTTGAGATCCCTCAGGTACTGAACAACTGGAAAACAATGGCATGGCCAGCTGAAGGTGATCCCCTTTGGATCAAACAATCCCCTCTGCTTGCAGACAGGCCCAAGGCTCAGAGCAGACCCTGCCAGCTTGGCAGAAGGGCCCAAAGAGGAGTTTTTAGGGTTTAAAATGTAACCCAGTGTGGGAATGTAATGATTCTTAGAGGCTGTATGGAAATGATGTAGGATTTGTAGCTTGTACTAGATTGGTTAGTGAGAATGAGAATATTCAGCACAGAAGAAGATTTATGGTATTGGAATGGGAACTTTGCACTCATACTCTTAGCTCTTACTTTTCTATGCTTTTACACTCTTGCCTCTTGTCTCAGAGCTCTTGCTTTTTACGTTCTTACCCCTTTTACTCTCTCACCCTCTCACCCTCTCTCCCCCTCTCTCTCTCAGCCTGCTCTGAGCTGTGGCTGGCAGCTCCCAGCAGGGCCCTGCACCCAGGCCCTTTGCAATAACCCACAAGTTCCCAGCCCTGGCTGCAGAGATCTCTGCTCTCTGTCCATCCTACCCCCGACACTCCAACACATGGGCACAGGGTGCCAAAGCATCATTAATTGCTGCCATATCAGAAATTAAATTCCAGCCTCTGCAGTGCTGGTGGGGAGGTCTCTGCAGAGCTCCATTAGCTTCATTCACCTTTCTCTTCCAAGACAGTTCCAGCACTAATTGAGCAGAATTCAACCCAGCTTCCCCTCCTGGTAATGTGGGTTCAGAGCTCATACTTGACCTGCTCTGCTGGCAGGGCAGGGAGCTCCAGCAGCCGCTGCCTGACTGCAGCCTGTAATTACAGATTTCAGCCTGTGAAGGAAAATTTGAGGAGCTTTCTGTGCTGAGTTGAAAGTGTGAAATAATAATAAATATATATATCTAAAAGGAAAAAAAATCCAAGCAAGTCTTTGAAACATCTGAACAGAGTCAGGGGAGGAAGCTCAGAACTTCAAGGCTGGTGGCACAATCCAGCTTTGGGGAGGAGGTTTTGGGTTGGGATCTCCTGGAGGGGTGACCAAGTGTCTTGGTTTGAACAGCCAGGTGTCTGCTGAGGGAGGCAGGAGCCTCCCTTTAAATGGAAAATGCAAACCCTCTCCCTCTGAATTATTATAAATTTGAAATCAAAAAGCTCTCAGGCAAAGATATGGGAATAGGAATAACAGTTCTGTACTAGGAAAATTAAAAATACAAATGCAACGGTACAAACAAACCCTGCCAGAGTGCGAGCAGGCCCTGGCACGCTGTGGCTCAGGCTGGTGGCACAGCCCCATGCCATGGGGGCTCAGCCCTCCTGCAGTGCCAGCTGTGGCTCTGCTGCAGCAGGGATCCTGCACAAGGGGGGAGTTTTCCTCTGCAGCTCCAGGGCTGCTGCAGATGGGCCTGGGCTCCCTCTGGCCATGCAGGGCAGCAGAAAGCTGCTCCTCTGGCAATGCAGGGGGCAAAGGCTGCTGTGCTGTGCCAGGCTCAGATTGCATCCAGGCAGGAATGCTTGGCTCCTGCCCTGGGCGCAGCATCTGCCCATGGGATGCTGGAATTGGATCAGCCCTGCAGGGACACTCAGTGGCCATGGAGAGCAGAGATCTCCTGGAGGGGGGATTTTATGAAAAATCCTTTTGCTGTGATTGTTTCTCCTGAGAAGCTGGAGGCCTCAGGAACAAAATGTAAACATTGATTATCTGCTGCTGTGGAATGCAACAGGTGCATCCGTGATTGGTCTCACGTGGTTGTTTTTAATTAATGGCCAATCACAGTCCAGCTGCCTCAGACTCTCTGGTCAGTCACAAGATTTTATTATCATTCAATTCCTTCCTTTCCTTGCAAGCCTTCTGATGAAATTCTTTCTTCTATTCTTTTAGTATAGTTTTAATATATCATTTTCTTTTAATATAATATATATCATAAAACCAACCCCAGCGCTGGGTTTAGGATTTCCTGCCAGTTTAGTGTTTGCTGCAGTCCCTTGGCTCAGAGCATGAGAGGGGTCTTGATACCTCCCGTTCAATGTGTTTATTTGAATTTATTTTTGTGTGTGGCCTGAAGCCTCCATCTCCTAAATTTTTAAGTTATCACCTTGTGTTCGGAAGGGATTTTTGATTTGTTTCCTGGTCTAAAATGTTTGGGATTTTTTTTTTTTTTTGCTGTGGCATTCATTAGTGAATGATGTGCAACCAGAATGTGCATAATTTTACATGTATTTATTTTATATATATTTTTTATAATTTATGTAGATATAATTTATATATAAATTATTAAAATTTACTTTATATATATTTATATTATATAAAATATATGTTCTTTATTTTATCTATATTTATTTTTATATATGTATATACAGATATATATTTATTTATAAATAATAAAAATAAAACCACAGTGAGGGTGGCCAGGTGACACTTCCAGGAGTGTGAAATAAATGCCCTCACATCCTGTTAAAAACACAGGGCTGGGCTCTTTCCCCAGGAACTGACAGAACCAGAGCACACAGCCTGGAGCTGCCTCAAGGGAAATACAGGCTGGATATCAGGAAAAGGTTTTTATGGAAACAGTGATAAAGTTCTGGAATGTTCTGCCCAGGGAGGTGGTGGAGTCACCATCCCTGGGGTGTTTAACAAAGCCTGGATGTGGCACTGGGTGCCAGGGTTGAGTTGAGGGGTTGGGGCTGGGTTGGACTCGATGAGCTTGAAGGTCTCTTCCAACCCAGAGATTCTGGGGATTCTGTGATATTGGGAATTCTGTGATTCTGTAATTCCTCCCTCTCCAGCTGGGAATTCACCCCTCTCCCTTTGCAGCCAGCAGAGTGAAAAATCCAGTCTGTGATTCACCTCCTTGAGATGAGGATGTTGCACTGAAGTGAATCCACTCCAGAGCTTCCTGCACTAAAGGAGGCGTGAAGGAATTCTCCTGGACCAGTGCGGGTGGGATCGGTTCCAGCAGGGAAGCACGGGACAGGCTCTGGGGTATTTTCACAGGGGATAACTCGGCCTGGGCTGGGCAGATTGGGAGGAGGTCGCAGGGCTTGAGCCCCCCCAGCCCCTCTTCGCTCTGGATTTCAAAGGGTTCCTTTGTGCCATGGGCAGCTGGGGGGATTTCAGGCAGGGAGGAGGAATTCCAGGCGGATCTAAGGGATCCTGGGGTTTGGAGAGCCAGTGGCAGGTGAGGGATGGGAGCTGATGCCACGCCCTGCTGTCCCACTCTGCTGTCCCTGCCCTGTCACTTCCCCTTTCTCAGAATTCCAAATCCTTAAAGCTGGAATTTCCAATTCTTCTCGTTGGAAAAGCCCTCTGAGACCAAGTCAAACCATCTCCTCGAGGTTGGAATTTCCAGCTTAAAGGTTGGAAAAGCCCTCCAAGGTCAAGTCCAACCATCTCCTCCTTTAGGTTGGAATTTCCAATCCTTGAGGTTGGAAAAACCCTCCAAGGTCAAGTCCAACCATTTCCTCATCCAGATTGGAAAAATTCTCCAAGGTCAATTCCAATGATCTCCTCCTTCAGGCTAGAATTTCCAATCTTTCAGGCTGGAAAATCCCTCCAAGTTCAAGTCCAACCATTTCCTCCTTCTAGATGGAATTTCCAGCTTAAAGGTTGGAAAAACTCTCCAAGGTCAAGTCCAGCCATTTCCTTGTCCAGATTGGAAAAGCTCTCCAAGATCAACTTCAATCATCTTCTCCAGGCTGGAATTTCTAATCTTTAAGGCAGGAAAAGCCCTGCAAGGTCAAATCCAACCATTTCCTTCTCCAAATTGGAAAAGCTCTCTGAGATCAAGTCCAACCATCTTCTCCAAGCTGGAATTTCCAATCTTTAAGGTTGGAAAAGTCCTCCAAGATCAAGTCCAACCATTTCCTAGTCCAGATTGGAAAAGCTCTCCAAGGTCAAGTCCAACCATCTCCTCCTTCAGGTCGGAATTTCCAGTCCTTGAGGTTGGAAAACCCCTCCAAGGCCAAGTCCAACCCACCCCCAGCACCACCACCATGGTCAATAATTCTATTTTTCTTCGTTTATTTTAAATCTTTTCCTGAATTTTGGACTTCAGGCCAAGCAGTTCTGAGCCAGCTTTGTTTGTGTAGGCCCAGCTTGGTGCAGGAACTGGTTGTGTCCCATAATTATCCAGTTTATGAATTAAACCCCACAGATTCACAGAGGCTGTGCTGGGCACATCTTCTGACACATCAAAGACCTGAAATCCTCACTTGGAAATGAAAAAAAAAGCAAACGTAAATGACTCAACTATAAAATTATGGTTGTTGCCTGAATGATGCATTTTCCCCCTTTTCTGGTGTTTTTTGGCAATTTTAGGGTGTTTTGAGGCGGTATAAGGATGTTTAAGGCAGTTTCAGGGTGTTTTGAGCCAGTTTTAGGTTTTTTTCAGGCGGCTTTAGGTTGTTTTAAGGCAGTTTCAGGGTGTTTTGAGCCAGTTTTAGGTTGTTCTAAAGTGCTTTTAGGCTGTTTTGAGGCAGTTTTAGGGTGTTTTGAGGCAGTTTTGGACTGTTTTGAGGCAGTGTGAGGGTGATTTCAGGCAGTTTTAGGGCATTTTTAAGTCAGTTTCAGGCTGTTTTGAGGGGGCTTTAGGCTGTTTTATGGCAGTTTTAGGGTGTTTTGAGGCAGTTTTAGGATGTTTTTAGTGTTTTTAGGCAGTTTTAGGGTGTTTTTAGGGCAGTTTTGGACTGGTTTTGAGGCAGTGTTAGGGTGATTTCAGGCAGTTTTAGGGCATTTTTTAGTCAGTATCAGGCTCTTTTGAGGGGGCTTCAAGATGTTTTATGGCAGTTTACGGGTGTTTTGAGGCAGTTTTAGGGTGATTTCAGGCAGTTCTAAGTTTTCTTTTTGCACATTTAGGGAGTTTTTAGGTGGTTTTAGGGAATCTATCAATGTTTTGGTCCTTGAGGAATTAAGAGCCAGAATTCCCAGCCCCATCCAGGCCTTGTGCTCCCCCATCCCACGGCACAGCCCCACTCAGGCTGAATTTTGGGATGAATCCTGTGATGATTTCTGATGATTTATCCAACACTTCCCATGTCATTTGGTATTTTCCTCCTTCCTGGGCCTTGTGCACCATGAAGTGCCCCATTTAAAAGAATCCAGGGATAAATTCCAGCTGGGAGTCACTCCCTGGGAATGAATGGGCAAATTGTTGGGAAAATTTCCTGTTTGTCTGTGTCCACCTGGATGAGACTGGGGGAGTCAGCCCAGTGGTCTGGGTGGCCAGAGGGGAATATTGAAAATATTTAAAAATATATGAAAATATGTAAAAATATATAAAAATAATAAACTGAGCTGTCAGTTCAGCTGGGGCAATGGAAAAATCCTGGTGTGAGGAGAGGGAAGGGAAGGGAAGGGAAGGGAAGGGAAGGGAAGGGAAGGGAAGGGAAGGGAAGGGAAGGGAAGGGAAGGGAAGGGAAGGGAAGGGAAGGGAAGGGAAGGGAAGGGAAGGGAAGGGAAGGGAAGGGAAGGGAAGGGAAGGGAAGGGAAGGGAAGGGAAGGGAAGGGAAGGGAAGGGAAGGGAAGGGAAGGGAAGGGAAGGGAAGGGAAGGGAAGGGAAGGGAAGGGAAGGGAAGGGAAGGGAAGGGAAGGGAAGGGAAGGAAAGGAAAGGAAAGGAAAGGAAAGGAAAGGAAAGGAAAGGAAAGGAAAGGAAAGGAAAGGAAAGGAAAGGAAAGGAAAGGAAAGGAAAGGAAAGGAAAGGAAAGGAAAGGAAAGGAAAGGAAAGGAAAGGAAAGGAAAGGAAAGGAAAGGAAAGGAAAAGGGAAAGGGAAAAGGAAAGGGAAAAGGAAAGAGAAAGGGAAAAGGAAAGGGAAAAGGAAAGGGAAAGGGAAAAGGAAAGGGAAAGGGAAAAGGAAAGGGAAAAGGGAAAAGGGATGTACTGGAAGGTGTCTGTGTCCTTTCCCTGGTGCAAACTGGGCTACCCAAGCTGAGGGCCCTGCAGGTGCTCTCTCCTGCTCCCTGGGATTTCCCAAGCTGGATTAGGGCTGGGAAGCTGCTCAGCTTCATAAACCCACTAATAATAGGATAAGAGGCTGCTTAAAGCCTGGTAAGAGCTGAGTGCAGCAGTGCAAAAACATCACCTGGGGCTGCTCACCCCCAGGGGAATTCCCGGGTTTCCAGCTGAGCCTGGTCCATGCTGGGCAGCCTGGGGGGCAGGCGGGGACCTGGGGGACCCTGAGCAGGAGCCAAGTGAACCAGGCAGGACCTGGGTGACCTTGTTAGGTCCTGAATGACCCTGACAGGAGCTGGGTGACCCTGGCAGGACCCAGATGACCCTAGCAGGACCTGGATGACTCCAGCAGGACCTGGGTGACCCTGGCAGGAGCTGAGTAACTCTGGCAAGAACTGGGTGAACCAGGTGGGAGCTGGGTGACCCTATCAGGACCTGAGCAAACCTGTCAGGACCTGGGTGACCCTGGCAGGATGTGGGTGACTCCAGCAGCACCTGGGTGACCCTGGGCAGGACCTGGGTGACTCTGGCAGGAGCTGAGTGAATCAGGCAGGACCTGGGTGACCCTGGGCAGGGCTGGGTGACTCTGTCCCCTGTCAGGACCTGGGTGGCCTTGTCCCATGTCAGGACCTGTGGCTGTGTCCCCTGTCAGGACCTGGGTGGCCTTGTCCCCTGTCAGGACCTGTGGCTGTGTCCCCTGTCAGGACCTGGGTGGCCTTGTCCCCTGTCAGGAGCTGTGGCCCTGTCCCCTGTCAGGACTTGTGACTCTGTCCCCTGTCAGGACCTGTGACTCTGTCCCCTGTCAGGACCTGTGACTCTGTCCCATGTCAGGACCTGTGGCTGTGTCCCCTGGCAGGACCTGTGACTCTGTCCCCTGTCAGGACCTGGGGACAGCCCAAAGCAGGGGGCACAGCCAGCCTGGCTCTGCAACGCCCAATTGTGCAGCTCCATCCCCGAGCTCTCACCCCCTGGGATTACTCAGACTCGGCTGCAGCCTCAGCTCCCACCATCTTGTTTGACAAATGTCAATTCTGAAGGGGTAAAAAAAAAAAAAAAAACCCCAAAATTAATTAAACAATTTCTCTGAGACCGAGTTTCAGATTTAACATGGAGCAGATGCTCGGGCTAAAATTAGCACAATGATTCCTCGTGCCTGCCACTTCCCAGGCCATGTGGCTTCCATGGGAGCCTTGGAATATGAACCCAACTTTGCGGGGATTTTTTGAGATCATTGAAGACTCTCCCTCGTGGTTCTGAGATGTTTAATGAGCACAGGGAGGTTTGGAGTTAAGGGATTTTGCAGATGTGGGAAGTGGGATGCAGAAATTCTGAGCTGTCTGAGGGATGGAGGGTCTTGGGCTGCCAAAGGAGCACTGCCCTTAATTAGGGGTATTAATTACTCTTTGTTTGCCTAATTGCTGATGGATGGCTGAAAAGGGGCTTGGGCTTCTGGGTCCAGACTATTCCAAATGAGCCCAGCTCAGGAAAGGGGCCAGGAGGGATTCACAGGAGCAGGGGGAGCTCAGGGGCTGTGGGTGAACCTGGAACTCCTGAAGGTTCTCATTTCCCACTCAGAGATCGACAGCTCAGGCTGGAAAAGGTGAAATTTATCTCAAATGTGGTGAATTCACAGGTTTCTGCTGCTTCAGATTTCCCAAGGGGAGAGGTGATGTGGGAAGAACATTCTCTGTTCCCCTTCAGGCAGGAGTGGCAGTGCTCAGGCTTGGGCTGTGGGGCTTTAAAATGACAAAAATCTTCATGGAATGGTTTGGGTTGGAAGGAACTTAAATCCCAACCAGTGCCATTCCCAGGGACACCTCCCAGGTGCTCCAGCCTGGCCTTGGGCACTGCCAGGGCTCCAGGGGCAGCCACAGCTGCTCTGGGCACCCTGGCACAGCACAAACCTCTCTAACCAGGCCTTGCCAGCCTACAAACCCCCTGTGGCAAATGGCACTGGGGGCACCTGGAACCAGCCAGGCAATCATTCTTTCCTTTCCTTTCTCCATTTGCTGCAATGGGTTTTGGTGCTGGTTTCCATCCTTGATTGAGGAATGTGAATGCCAGAGTGGTTTGGGTGGGAAGGGATCTTCAATGGCAGCTGATTGCAGCCCAGGGCCACCTGCCACTGTGCCAGGTGCTGCCAGCCCCAATGCCCAGCCTGGCCTTGGGCACTGCCAGGGCTCCAGGGGCAGCCACAGCTGCTCTGGCAATTCCAGCCCAGCCCCTCCTCAATTCCCAGTTCCCGAGATCCCATCCAGCCCTTCCCTCCTTCACCTTAAATCCATTCCCTGTGGGTCCTGTCACTCCAAACCCTTGCAGAAAGGAAAACTAAAAAGTAACAAAATTCACAGCAAAGTGCAAATGTTGTGTTAAAGTGCTTCAGTTTAACACAGGAGGGGCTGGATGGAAT
The DNA here is from genome assembly GCF_027579445.1 of Ammospiza nelsoni. NCBI lineage: Eukaryota > Metazoa > Chordata > Aves > Passeriformes > Passerellidae > Ammospiza > Ammospiza nelsoni. The sequence goes on along the minus strand of NC_080657.1, from coordinate 5,685,801 downwards.
TCTCACACAGAGCCAGACACAAGCACATTGAAGGTTTTGGGTTAAAAAATGCTGTAGTTTTTTAAGATTTATCTTTCCCCGGGTCCTTCACCCTGCCCATGACACCCTCAGTGCCCTGGGGTTGATCTCTGTGCCTTGACACCCTAAAGGTGTTTTTTAGGTAATTTTCCCTCAAACAGCACAAATGGCCTTTCAGGGCAATCCACACAAAGGTGTTTGCCCGGTGCTGGTGGCTTCTCTTGGGCAGAAAATTGTGGTTGTGCTTAAATTGGCAAATGAAGGCCCAGGACCTCTGGAGACTCCTGCTCCTGCTGCAGGGGCAGGAAAACACGGGGTGAAGCTCAGGCCACGCTGACTTTTGTGGAAATCCTTTGTTAGAAACGGTTTGGCCAGTAAAGGGACAGTGCTGAGGGGCAGGGGGGTTAAACAACCACATCTCCCTCCTCACCCGAGCTCAGAGCCTTTTCCTCCCCATCCCTCACCTCAGCCTGGCCCAGCCTGGGCAGAAATTACCCAGTGCCTGAAAAGGCCTCTGTCAAACCCTCCCCACCTCTCCTGGTGGGTTTTTTTTTTTTTGAGTTTTACTCATTTTTCCACTCTTTGTGCTGCACAGCAGCTCCTTGGAGCGCCCTGCATGTTTCCAGCTGCTCCCAGCCCGTTCCTCTCCTCCTAAAATCCATTTACAGAGCCTGGAAATGCTGCCAGGACTTGCAGCCTTTCCATCCACAGGGCTGCAGAGCTGCTCTTGGGGTAACCTGGTGGGAAGGGAGGTTCCCAGCAGAGAGCTGGGAATGCAGTGTGGGAGCTGGGAAGTTTCCTTTTAGTTCTCCCACGGATTTCCTGTGCAGCCCTCAAGGAGCCCCTGCACCTTCCTGGGTCAGAGCCTTCCCACACGGGGAAATGTCTGGGGATGTACAAATCCTGTGGGGCTGGGAGGGCTGGGGAGGAGAAGGCTCCAGGCAGAGCTCAGAGCCCTTGCAGGGCCTGAAGGGGCTCCAGGAGAGCTGCAGAGGGACTGGGGACAAGGATGGAGGGACAGGAGGCAGGGAATGGCTGCCAGTGCCAGAGGGCAGGGCTGGATGGGATCTTGGCAATTGGGAATTGTTCCCTGGCAGCGTGGGCAGGGGCTGGGCTGGAATTGCCAGAGCAGCTGTGGCTGCCCCTGGAGCCCTGGCAGTGCCCAAGGCCAGGCTGGGCATTGGGGCTGGCAGCACCTGGCACAGTGGCAGGTGGCCCTGGGCTGCAATCAGCTGCCATTGAAGATCCCTTCCCACCCAAACCACTCTGGCATTCACATTCCTGAACCAAGGATGGAAACCAGCACCAAAACCCATTGCAGCAAATGGAGAAAGGAAAGGAAAGAATGATTGCCTGGCTGGTTCCAGGTGCCCCCAGTGCCATTTGCCACAGGGGGTTTGTAGGCTGGCAAGGCCTGGTTAGAGAGGTTTGGGCTGTGCCAGGGTGCCCAGAGCAGCTGTGGCTGCCCCTGGAGCCCTGGCAGTGCCCAAGGCCAGACCAGAGCCGGAGTCACCATGGTGTCACCAAGTGCAGGTGCTGAAGGTCCTTAAGGAATCCCAGGGCTGCAGCCACACCCTGGATCCCCCCAGAGCCCTCAGGACTCTCAGCCTCCCACACCTCTCTTATAAACAGTGGAACTGGGGCTGTTTCTCGTCCAGAGAGGTTCCCGTGGGAGCTGCCCAGCCCCAGTGCTGGGATCAGGTCCCAGCTGGAGCTGTGCACTGCCCTGAGACAGGAGCAACCAGCCCCAACACGGCACCAGGAGAGGTTTAAGTTGGATGTCGGGGGAAAGTTGATTTCCTGACAGGATGGTCAAGCACTGGAGTGCCCTGCCCATTGGAGTCACCTGGAAGTGCTCAGGAAACGTGGATGTGGCACTTGTGGACAGGGGTTAGTGGTGGGTCTGGCAGTGCTGGGTTAGTGCTGGAATTTGATAATTTTGGAGATGTTTTCCCACCTTAATGACTCCAGGACTGGCCAGAAGCAGCTCAAGGTTTGTCACTTGGAGGCCACAAACCCTGGGCTGAGCAGGAGGCCTCGGAATGAAGGGATTGGGAAGGACAAGAAACCCAGGTGCTTCATCGGACTGGACTCAGATATTTGTGTGGACATGGAATAAGTGAAATACCACTGAAGAGCATGGAGAGAACCACAAGGAGCCCAGGCAGAAGCAGGAGCAGCCACCAAAGAAATCTGTCCTTCACTCCATGTCCCCAAGGCAGTGACACCTCAGGGGTTGTGTAAGAGCCCCCAGCGCCCTCAGCAGCTCCCCAGGCTGGGATTTCAGCAGCCCAGGCACACAGAGCAGCTCCTCCTGACACATCCACGCTCTTCCTTCCTTTTTTTATTTAATTTCTGGCAGATGGAGATGAGCTGAGAAAGGGCTGGGAGGAGCTCTTGTGAAAATGTGGAAGGGAACCCAGGGAGAGACTGCAGCAACTCTGCTCCCATCAGCTGCCTCTCCTGGGGAGACACAGTCCCAGGAATTCACAGCAGTCACAGAATCATGGAATATTTGGGCTGGAAGACCCTAAAGTCCATCCAAGGCCACCCCAGGGACACCTCCCACTGTGCCAGGTGCCCCAGCCTGGCCTTGGGCACTGCCAGGGCTCCAGGGGCAGCCACAGCTGCTCTGGGCACCCTGGCACAGCCCAAACCTCTCTAACCAGCCCTTGCCAGCCTACAAACCCCCTGTGGCAAATGGCACTGGGGGCACCTGGAACCAGCCAGGCAATCATTCTTTCCTTTCCTTTCTCCCTTTGCTGCAATGGGTTTTGGTGCTGGTTTCCATCCTTGGTTGAGGAATGTGAATGCCAGAGTGGTTTGGGTGGGAAGGGATCTTCAATGGCAGCTGATTGCAGCCCAGGGCCACCTGCCACTGTGCCAGGTGCTGCCAGCCCCAATGCCCAGCCTGGCCTTGGGCACTGCCAGGGCTCCAGGGGCAGCCACAGCTGCTCTGGCAATTCCAGCCCAGCCCCTGCCCATCCTCGCATCCAGGAATTGCTTCCCAATATCCCACCCAAATCTCCCTGTTTCCAATTTGAATTCCACTCCAATTCCATTCCCTGTGTCCTGTCCCTCCATCCTTGTCCCCAGTCCCTCTCCAGCTCTCTCCCTCTCCAGGAAAAAAATCCAAGGATAAAAGCAATAACAATCCAAGCATACAGTGATTAATATCAAAACCCCCCAAAGTCCAAACACAGAAATAATCCAAATCAACCAGGGCCAGGGAGGAGCAGCAGGGGAGCAAAATGAAACAAATAAAACCTCTTTATCCCAGGCTCTGATTCTCCTTTCTGGCCGGAAGGAGAGCAGCTGAAATTGGGTGTGAAATGGGGCTGGTGAGGAAATAGCTTGTAGGAAATGCTTGTAGGAAATGTGCTATGGGGCATTTCCTTGGGTTCAGCACCCAGAGCAGTTTGAGGGGGCACTTTGGGGGGTGTTGGCTCTGGGGATGATTTGAGATGAGCCAGGCTGGTGTTTTAATAGATTTATTCATTCTCCTGCAAAGCAACAGGGACAGCTCTGGGGTGCCCATACCTAAAAGCACATTCTGTGAGTTCCTCTTTTGCTTTTTCTTTCCATCAGACATTTCACCCCAGCTGTTTTAGCCCTTAACCCCGACTTTATCAAGCTGAAGTCAGATGTGAATGCAGCCACTGAGCTGGGGGTGATGGATTTTTTTCTCTTTTCAAACATTTTTGGTGTAGCAGAGCAGGGGAGCTGAGATGGGCCAGCTCTGGGGTGCAGCTGCTTCCCCAGGGAATATTGGAGCAGGTAGAGCCCAGAGAGCAGCAGGGAGTTCTCAAACACCTCCTGAGGGGCTGAGCACAACAATCCTGCCCAGAGCTCTCGATTTCCCCAGGTCCAGCAGGGTTTTACTGACCACAGGCAGAGGAGCAGGAGCCTTGTGCTTATAGAAAATGTGCTATGGGGTATTTCTTTGGGTTCAGCACCCAGAGCAGTTTGGGGGGTGTTGGCTCTGGGGATGGTTGGAGATGAGCCAGGCTGGTGTTTTAATAGATTTATTCATTCTCCTGCAGAGCAAAGGGACAGCTCTGGGGTGCCCACCCCAAAAAGCGCATCCTGTGAGTTCCTCTTTTGCTTTTTCTTTCCATCAGAGAGACTTCACCCCAGCTTTTCTAGACTTAACCCTGACTTTATCAAGCTGGAGTCAGATGGGAATGGGGGTGATGTTTTTTGTTTTCCTCTTTTCAAACATTTTTCGCGTGGCAGTGTAGATGTGCCAGCTCTGGGGTGCAGCTGCTTCCCCCAGAGGATACTGGAGCAGGTACAGCCCAGAGAGCAGCAGGGAGTTCTCAAACACCTCCTGAGGGGCTGAGCACAACAATCCTGCCCGGAGCTCTCATTTTCCACAGGTCCAGCAGGGCTTCAGTGACCACAGGCAGAGGAACAGGAGCGTTGTGCTGAGTAAGCAGATGTCATTTAAATGTAAACACAGCCTGGCTGCAGGGCTGTGCTTCTGCTTTCTCCTAAAAAAACCACCCAGGCTGCGTCTTCCCAGCTGCCTGGAGCACCCAGGGGTGTCTGGCTCTGTCCTCAGAGCTCAGTTTTGGCTGCCCAGAGCTGGGATCCTGCGTGGGAATTGCCAGGGAATTCCTTTGTGTTCCCTTTTTATCCCAAGGGCTTTGGCTTCCCTTTGTATGGGAGTGATCACAGAATCCTGGAATGGTTTGAGTTGGAAAGAACCTCAAACCCCACCCAGTGCCACCCCTGCCATGGCAGGGACACCTGCCACTGTGCCAGGTGCTGCCAGCCCCAATGCCCAGCCTGGCCTTGGGCACTGCCAGGGCTCCAGGGGCAGCCACAGCTGCTCTGGCAATTCCAGCCCAGCCCCTGCCCACCCTGCCAGGGAACAATTCCCAATGGCCAAGATCCCATCCAGCCCTGCCCTCTGGCACTGGCAGCCATTCCCTGCCTCCTGTCCCTCCATCCTTGTCCCCAGTCCCTCTGCAGCTGTCTTGTAGGCCAACTCCAGACACCAAAAATCCATATCCAAAAAGCGATAACTATCTGAGCACAAAGTGATAAATATCAAAACCCCCAAACTCCAAATACAGAAACAATTCAAGCCAACCAACCGGGGAAAAAAGAAGGAGAAAAAATTAAAAATTCAAATCAAAGCCTGGGATGTGTTTAGGGATCCATCAGGCATGGGGGTGGTGGGCAGGAACCTGGAGCTCCCTGCTCTGGAAACCCTGGCGGGACTGGGTTGTCCTGGCTGTCCCTGGCTATTCCCACTGTCTCTGGCTGTCCCCAGTGTCCACAATGTCCCCACTGTCCCTGGCTGTCCCCGCTATCCCTGGCTGTCCCTACTGTCCCCAGTGTCCTGGTTGTCCCTGTTCTTCCCACTATCCCATCAGTTCCCAGTGTCCCCACTGTCCCTGGCTGTCCCGGCTGTCCCCGTTTTCCCCAGTGTGCCCATTGTCCTCAGTGTCACCACTGTCCCTGGCTGTCCCTAGTGTCCAGGCTGTCCCCAGTGTCCCCACTGTCCCTGGCTGTCTCCGGCTGTCCCTGGCTTTCCCCAGTGTCCCCGCTGTCTTCAGTGTCACCACCGTCCTCATCACTGTCCCTGGCTGTCCCCAGTGTCCCTGGTGTCCCCGCTGTCCCCAGTGTCCCCACCGCCCCTCCCTCAGCCGCGAGGATGCTCCGGGAGAGGTTCCCGGTGTCCCCGGGCGAAGCTGCCCCGCTCCCAGTGCCGCATCCCGAGGGAAGGGCTCCGGCAGCCGGGAGGGGAGGGCAGGGGAGCGGAGGGGAGCGGAGGGAGAGGGGAGGGCAGGGGAGCGGAGGGGAGCGGAGAGGGGAGCGGAGAGGGGAGCGGAGAGGGGAGGGCAGGGGAGCGGAGGGGAGCGGAGAGGGGAGCGGAGAGGGGAGCGGAGAGGGGAGCGGAGGGGAGCGGAGGGGAGCGGAGGGGCTCCCTCGCCATGCGGTGCCGCGGGCAGCGCCGCTGCGGGAGCGCCGGGAGCCGGGGCAGATGGCGAAGGACGAGGACGAGGAGGAGGATGTGGGGGAGGAAGGCGGCGGGAGGGATGGGGAAGGAAGGAAGGAAGGGAGGGAGGGGGCAGGGAGGCGGCGGGAGAGCCGCGCTCAGAGCCGGGCCCGCAGCGCTGCCTCGGCCGCCGGGACCCGCCGGCTCCCCCGGGTCCTGCAGCAAGGAGGGATGGGAACCACGGCTCGGGCCGTGGGAAGGGCTGTGGAGAGCGGAGGGCAGCTCGGAGCCGCTCCTGTGTCCGGCCCGGGCGCGGCAGCGCCGGAGCATCCCCGGGGATGGAGAATTCCCGGGGCTCGGGGGTCCCCAGAGCTGCAGGGTCACCCTGGCCGGGGGATCCCGCTGCTGGAGGAGCCCCAGAACTGGAGGATCCCCAGAACCAAAGGATCCCTGGGGCTGCAGGATCGCTGGAGCTGGAATATCCCCAGGACTGGAGGATCCCTGTATCCAGAGGATCTCTGTATGCAGAGGATCCCGTGTCCAAAGGATCCCTGCCTCCAGAGGATCCCATGGTTAGAGGATCTCTGTGTCTAAAGGATCCCGTGTCCAGAGGATCCTGTGTCCAGAGGATCCCAGTGTCTAAAGGATCTCTGTGTCCAGAGGATCCCTGTGTCTAGAGGATTTTTTGGCCAGAGGACCCCATGGAAACAGGATCCCTGTGTCAGGAGGATCCCTGTGTCTAAAGAATCCCTGTGTCCAGAGGATCCCGTGTCCAGAGAATCCCGTGTCCGGAGGATCCCGTGTCCAGAGGATCCCTGTGTCTAAAGGATCCCTGTATCCAGAGGATCCCGTGTCCAGAGGATCCCTGTGTCTAAAGGATCCCTGTATCCAGAGGATCCCGTGTCTAAAGGATCCCGTGTCCAGAGGATCCCGTGTCTAAAGGATCCCGTGTCCAGAGGATCCCTTGGTCTAAAGGATCCCTGTGTCTAAAGGATACCGTGCCCAGAGGATCCCTGTGTCTAAAGGATCCCTGTGTCTAAAGGATCCCTGTGTCCGGAGGATCCTGTGTCCAGAGGATCCCGTGTCCGGAGGATCCCTGTGTCTAAAGGATCCCTGTGTCCAGAGGATCCCTGTGTCCAGAGGATCCCGTGTCCGGAGGATCCCTGTGTCCGGAGGATCCCGCGGCCGCGCGGAGCCCCAGCCGCCGCTTGACAACAGGAAACAATGTGGAGTGAATGGAAAAAGGGGGAGGCGCTGCCCGAGCGACTTCCCTTGACATCACTGCCCAAATAAGGAGCTTTAAACCAACCTTTTCTATTGCAGCGCGGCAGAAGATCCCCCTGGAGCCGCGGGGTCCAGCCTGGCGCCGGCAGAGCCATGGGGGCGAGTGCAGGTAACGCCGAGCGCGTCCCCGGGCCCGGCTCGGAGCGGGGCGGGTGCGCGCCCGCAGCGCGGCTCTGCCGCGGCTCCATCCCGTGCCAGCCGTGCCAGGGCACCGCGGGGCTGGGGCTGGCACAAGGGCACCGCCGCTGAGCTCACCGCAGTGGGGAACCCGGAGCTGGGTGTCGCCGGTTTTAATTTTTTATTTATTTTTAATTTTTATTCCCTCCTGGGAACAGCGTTGTTGGACACCCCGAGGGGGTCGTGGCTCTTTGAGCACCTCCGGGGGCTGCGCTGGCAGCGCCACAAGCTCGGGCTCTTAATTTTCCTCCTAATGAGGAGCCTGAGCGCTGGGTTGAACGCTGGGCTGAGCTGTCTGCCTGTCTGGGACGGATTTCCTCCTTATCACTCGCACAGGAAAGCGAGCGGGGAGCCGAGGGGTTGTTCTGGGGCCACACGTGATGCGACAGGAGCCGTGCCAGCGAAACCCCTGCGGAGCTCTGCCAAGCAGCAGCTTGGATGTCCCCAAGGCAGGGGCCGGACCTGCCGTCCCCAAGCTTGACCCGCGGGGAGTTTTTATCCCTTTTTAAGCGTTCCTTTATGAGCACCTGCTCACCAGCAGAAAAACGAGGCAGCTTTAAAAATGCATTAAGGCTGAGTAAATGAGCGCTAACGAGTTAAGCTCCTTAATTCTCCTCGATGGAAATTAATAACGCCTTTGATGCGCCCAGAGGTGCGATCGGTGCCTGCCGGGCTGAGACGCTCTATGCAAATGCGGGCATTGTTATTCCGGAAAAAGGCGTTGTGTGTGCGTGGTTTTGCTTCTCCCCCGGCTCGTTCCTGAGCTCGGAGGGTTTGGCACCTCCGGGCAGCTCCGGGCTGGCTCGGGGAAGCGGCCGGGGCAGCTGACACGGTGATTTATGGTGTGAGCAATACAATCCAAGCCCTGCTCCGCTGCCCGGGGATCACCTGCAGCTCCCAGGCTTTGAGTTTCCCCGGCGCTGAAGGATTGTTCCTGTCGGGGCACGGAGCCAGGTTTCACCTTGGCTGTCTGGCCGTCCTGCCGGTCCCTCTGTCCCGACTCCCGCCTCTCCCGGGTTATTTGGCGTCAGGGACCCTCCGGGAAGGTGGTTGTGTTTGTGGGGATTCGTGTTTTCCTCACAATCCCGGTGCTTTGGGGACTTTTCCTGTGGATTGTTGTGGGAAAATGTGCCCTCTGCCCTGCCCAGGGGCTGCCCCAGGTGTGGGAGAAGGGGCCAAAAGGTTTCTGTGCACCCTGAAATGCCCAGGGGCTGCGCAGTTTTGGGAGAGGAGAGCAGAACAGAAAGTTTCTGTGCCCCCTGAAACGCCCAGAGACTGCCCCAGGTGCGGGGGAGGAGAGCAGAAGGTTTGGCTGTCTGGCCGTCCTGCCGGTCCCTCTGTCCCATCTCCCACCTCTCCCGGGTTATTTGGCGCCAGGGACCCTCCAGGAAGGTGGTTGTGCTTGTGGGTTCTCGTGTTTTCCTCACAATCCCTGTGCTTGGGGGACTTTTCCTGTGGATTTTTGCAGGAAAATGTTCCCGGTGGCAGCAGAGCGCGTTTCCTCAGCCGGAGCAGGTGGGGTCGGTGGGATGCTGCGATTCTCACTCTCACCCGATTCTCGGGCGTCAAAAGGCTCCAAAATGTCACATTGTCCTCCTCATCTCCTTCTGCCGTGCCCTCCTTAGCTGCAGGCTGCTGGAAATAGGAAATTTCTTTCAATCCTTCAGGGGAGGGTGCAGAGACCCTAGGGAGGGACAGGGTTGGGCTGTTCTGAGCTGATTCCCGGGAATTCTGCCCCCAGGCTTTGCCCTGGGGCTGGGGAAGGTTTCTCTGCAGTCCTTGCTGAGGAAGGAAAACCCCAAATCTGCAGAGGGCCTGTGTGAACTGTGCATCAGAGAGAAAAAAAAACTTGCAGGAGTTACTGAGTGATTAATTAATGAGTGTGCTGGCAGCAAACTGCTGCAGCAGGGCTGGGGCTGTGTCCTCTGGGGCACAAGTGCTGTGCAGAAATCCTCTGAGGAGCCTGGGGGAGTTCCTGCAGCCCCAAGGAAGGGGGTTCACTCCCTGTGAGTGACCATTTTCATCCACATCCACCACGGGCACTTCTCCCGTGCCTGTGCTGGCCCTGCTCCATCCCAGCGGCGTTGTGCAGCTCCTTCCTGGCGCTTTGAGCTCTGAGGCACCCTCAGAAGGTTTCTGTGTCCCCTGAAATGCCCAGGGGCTGTCCAGGTGCGGGAGAGGGGGGCAGGAAGGTTTGGCTGTCTGGCCGTCCTGCCGGTCCCTCTGTCCCGACTCCCACCTCTCCCCGGTTATTTGGCGTCAGGGACACTCCAGGAAGGTGGTTTCGTGTTTTCCTCACAATCCCGGTGCTTCGGGGACTTTTCCGGTGGATTCTTGTGGGAAAATGTGCCCTCTGCCCTGCTCAGGGGCTGCCCCAGGTGCGGGAGAGGGGGACAGAACAGAAGGTTTCTGTGCCCCCTGAAATGCCCAGGTGAGGGAGAGGGGGGCAAAAGGTTTCTGTGCCCCTTTAGCTGCCCAGGGACTGCCCAGGTGCAGGAGAGGAGGGCATAAGGTTTCTGTGCCCCCTGAAATGCCCAGAGGCTGCCGAGGCGAGGGAAAGGGGAGCAGAACAGAAGGTTTTTGTGGCCCCTGAGCTGCCCAGGGGCTGCCCATTTTCAGGAGAGCTGGCAGAAGGTTTCTGTGCCCCTGCCCTGCCCAGAGGCTGCCCAGTTTCGGGACAGGCGGGCAGAGCAGACCCAGCACCGCTCGGCTTCTGCTGCCCGGGCTGGGAGGTGGAACGAAATCCCAAATGTTTGGAGTTCTCTCTTGGCAAACACGGCTCAGGAGAATGGCTCAGTGTTCGGGGCAGCGTGATCGGATGTGGGGAACCACTCCGGGGAGAGCCGCGGGTGAGTCCCGGCAGCGGCGCTCCCGAAAATAACATTTCTGCTGAAGCCAACAACAGAAGCGCTGTTGAGAAACCTCCCCCGGGTGCGGGGCCGGGGCAGCGCTGCCCTGGGAGCTTTCCCGGGCAGCCGTGGGGAGCAGGGCGCGCTGTCCTGCAGGGAAATCACCGCGGCCAGCCTGGCGCTGGGTGATGAGGGGCTCCGGGGAATCCCTGCGCGTCACTGGCACAGCCCCAGGGCCGTGTCCAGCTGCTCCTGCCTCAGCAAAGTTGATTTTCCTCCTCCTTCCTGCGGCCCCCCCGCTCCTGCTGCCTCCAGCTCTGCTGTCACAACTTTCTGGCCGCACGTGTTGAGCGCCGAAAGTGCCTCTAGAGCGCCTCAAAGCTTTGGGTTTCTTGGCAAGGGGAGGGTCAAATGGAGGGAAAAAGGAAAATTACCCTCCGGGAAGGAGAGCGATTTATTTCAAATATACATTCAGCGCCGTTCATTGTCCGTGCCTTTAGAAAGGCTGCTTGTTAGGGGGTTTTATGGCTCTGCTGGGATCTGCGGGGCTGCTTGGGATGCAGGGAAATGTTTATTCTGTTTTCCAGCCTGCCTGTTCCATTTTGCTGAGCTCTCCCTTCCCACCTCCGGCTCGTTAATGCGGGGCCGTTCCTCGCCTCGCTGAGACCACCTTGCAAGAGGACGAAGGTTCTTTGTGCTCCCGCTGTGCCCTGGCTGGAATTCCAGAAATTTTGGGCTTTCCCAGGGCACTCCACTGTGATCCCACTCCCTGCAATCGGGGCAGGAATCCCAAATAAAGGAGATTTTCATCCTGCCCGGCTCTAATTACGAGCCTGCTAAAGGTGAAGCTCCTAACGAGCATCAAAGGGCGCTTTGTGCGTCCGTGCCGAGGGGGTTCAGGCGCTCAGCAAACATTTAGGGAGAGTGGATGTGGCCATAAATCACCTTTGGGCTCCACGCTGCCTCATTTTCTCTGCAAAGCCCCGAGCCAAGCCCAGCCTCTCCTCCCTGCAGCGCTGATTTTTGTGCACTTCCCACTTTTTGGAGCTTTCAGAGGAGCTGAGCAGGGCCTGCAGGTGCAGCAGGTGAGGAATGAGCCCCGCAGAGCCGGGAGGGACGGGCACAACCATCCCCGGGTGTTTACAGAGGAAACCTGAGCAGCCTCTTCCCGCAGAGGAACAGGAACCAACCCATTCGAGACCTCGGTGGTATTTTTGTAACCAATTTTTATTTTTAATTGTTGTTGTTGTTTGTTTCCATTTGGATGGAAAAATTGCAGTTTGGGGATGCTTTCCTTCCTTCTGGGAAGTGCTTGGCAACTTTTGAGCCAGGATAAGTGAGGGGAAAGCATGAGATCAGGTTTTCCTACCTTCCCAAAATGGATTTGCTGTAAGCAAGGGCTGCTTGCTGCTCTCTGCCTTGAAGGCAGGAACCATCCCAGGAGTATTTTGGGCCCAAAATCAGAGCAGAGAGACTTCAGAATTGGGGAAAATCTCATTAAACCTTTCCTTGTGCTAATGAGGTTTTCAGCTTCAGCAGCTCCTCAGTCCCAAGATCCTAAATTGTCTTTCAGCCCATCCATCATTCCTGGACTTTGGAGGGTCACCTGCTTGTTGAAGTGTTATCAGCCTGTGGGGTTTCAGTTCCTTTGCGCTGGTTTTCCAGGAATCCCCCACATTTCAGGCAGAGTTCTGTCAGAGAACAGCAGGATCCATCTGAATTCAGAGCTGGCTTTTGGGGCTCTCCCAGATCCGATGCACCCCCACATTCAGGGCTTTGCTGAGCCTTCTCTTGGTGCTGCAGTTCAGAGGGGAAACCCCAGAGGAATCCCATAAAACTGAGCCTGGCCCTTTTCCCAGCAAGCTTGGGCTGGAGGGATTTCAGTGATTCCCTGGATCCAGGGAATGAACCCCAGCTTTTCCAGGGCTGAACCCCAACTTTGCCTTGCCTGGGCAAGGGTTCTTGTCTTGGTTTGGAAAGCCAGGTGTGTGCTGGGGAGGGCAGGAGCCTCCCCTGAAATGGAGAAAATGCAAACCCCCTCCCTCCCAATTGCTATAAATTTTAAATTAAGGGGCTCTCAGGTAAAAAATATGGGAGCAGGAAATAACAGTTCTTTAATAGGGAAGGAAGAAAACAAAAGGATAAAATAAACAATGCAGTGAACTAAACCAACAGTGCCAGAGTCAGAACCCAACCTGACACCCTGTGGGTCAGGCTGTTGGCAGCAGTGCCATTGGAATTGTGGCTCAGCCCTCCTGCAGTGTCAGGGCTGGTTCTGCTGGAGCAGGGATCCTGCAGAAAGGTGCAGTCTCTGCCTCTGAAGATCCAGGGGCAGAGGCAGCTGCTGTTCCTCTGGGCAATCCAGTGCAGAAGCCGTGCTGGTGTTGCAGAATCTCCAGATTCTATCTGGGTAGGAATGCTTGGCTCCTCCCTCTGGGCTCCCATCTCCCAATGGGATGCTGTAGTTCTTATCAGCCATGCAGGGACATTCAATAGCTGTTATCAGCAGTGTCCCCTCCCGAGGGAGGAGTGATTAGGAAGAGATAAGGCAAACTGCCCACTTGCCAAAAGATAACTGCCATACAGACGGTAATAGAAAACATCTTGCATTGCAATCTGGGACAGTTCTGAAGGGTCTGAGCCTTTTCTCCTGAAGGGTTCCCTCATCCAAAAGGCCCAGAGTCACACGAGCAGCAGCTCTGTGACTGTTTATTGTCATTTCCAGGGGAATTAGGATGAATTTCTGCCCCAGGTCTTGCAGGACTGGCCTCCTTCACCCACAGCTGTGGGATTTATTTACCTGGCAGCAAAAGCTGCATTTTGCTGAAGCACATCCATAAAATTATTGACAGATTTTGGGAATGAGCCTGGTGAGCCAGCTACGAGTTTCCTTGGTGTAAATTAACTTCTGCAAATAAAAGCAATTCTCTGCTTTTGGTGCTTTCAGATGCATTTTGCTGTTTAGGGTGAATTTTGCTCGTTTAGGATGCATTTTGCTGGTTTAGGATGCATTTTGCAGGTTTTGGGTGCATTTTGCAGGGTTAGAGTGGATTTTGCTCATTTAGGATGCATTTTGCAGGTTTTGGGATGCATTTTTGTCGTTTACGGTGAATTTTGCTGGTTTAGGGTGAATTTTGTTGGATTTGGAATGGGATCCACCTGCTGCAGGTGATGGAGTGGTTTTCACTTCAGCTGTGAGGGATTTGCAGTGGAAATTGGGAAACTCTGGGGGGTTTTAGGAGCTTTCAAGGGGTTCAGGAAGAACCCCCTGGGGCCTGGATTTGTGTCTGGTTCCTCCTGCCTCAAGCAATGGGAGATTCCAAGGGAAAAGGGTGGGATAGGAAGGGTGGGATAAGACTGGGATGCATTTTTTGGGATCCATTCCCTGCTGGATCCCAAGACATGCACAGAGTGACCCCAGGACAGAGCTGAGGCTTTGGCACTGCCAGGGATGTGCCTCAGAGCTTTCCATGAGGCATTGCTGACTCTTCAAATGCTGCCCACGGGCTTCCTGTGTTCCCTTTATTCAAGGTTTTTGGGGTTTGTTCCCTTTCTGGGGGACAAACAGAATAAATTTTTATATTTTATATATAAATATTAGTATATTTGCTGAATAAATTTATATATAATATATATTTGTATATTATATATACAAATATTTACTGAATATATTATATTATATTATATAATATTATATTATATTATATTAATATTTACTGAAGATATTTTTATATATTATATATTTGTATATTTACTGAGTAAATTAATATATATTATATTAATATATATTATATATAAATATCTGTGTATTTACTGAATAATTTATATATTATATATAAATATTTGTATATTTACTGTATAAATTTATAAATTTAAGTGATAGCATTATGAATTAAAGCTATGGGAAAAAATGGGGCTGAAATGAGTCAAGTAGAAATTTAAAATAAGAAATATTCCTAAAGTCCACGTGGATGGATTCCCATGGATATTTTTGGAAAGCCCTGGAATGGTACCACCACCTGTAAATCAGGAGCTGGGCTGGAAATTGGATTTGTCGCTTTTGTCCCAGGGCTGTAAATCCGATCAGCACTCCTGGCACCCTTCAGCCACACTGAGTTCAGAGATTCTTTAATTCTTTCTGCACAAATTACTCAGATTTGAGGCCTCTTGGCCTCATAGCTGCTGTGAGCTGGGAGAAGAGGCATGGAGGGGCAGGACAGGGATTTTGGGGGTGTTTTTGAGAAAATCTGCTGAATTTGGAGAGGCAGATGAAGTTTGGGTTTTGTTTGAGAGGAAGATGCCCTCGCCCTGGAGGTGGGGAGTGTTTGTCTGTGGAACAAAACGCTGCAGGGCAAGGTCAGCCTGGAACCAGGGGCAAAAATAGAGCTAGAGATGCCCCCAGCAAACGTGAGGCTGGAGGGAAAGAGGAGCTGGGTGCTTAATTACCTCCCACCATCTCGCCCGTGGTGCTGAGGTATTTCCTTCATGACTTTTCTCAGGCTAAAATTAACAAAACCTGAAGAGAAACCACTCTTCCACTGCTCTGTTTACGTGAGAAAATTGGCTGGGGCACAACAGAGTGACCACTGTAGCCTGGAATAAGTGTGTGCTTCTTCTGGTACTGAGGATCTCTGCTGGAAACCGTCCTGCAAGGATTCAAAAGGCTTTGGGGCCAATCTCCTCCTGTGGAAAAGTGCATGCCTCAGTTCCCACTTCTGTAAAATGGGGTTAAAAATATTCTCCCTGCCTCCCAGGGGTGTTGCCACACTCCCCCCACAGCAGTTTGCAAAAGACCACAGAGTTTTTTGGTTTTTTTTTTTTTTTTTTTTTTTCCCAGCAGGGTGAAAAACACTAAATAAAAATAAATGGCTGCTATTTTAAATGGTATTCCCAGTAAATGGTGGTGGAAGTGCTTCGGGCACAGGGAGTGACAGCAAATAACTGGGACCTGTCACAAAATCCCAAACTGGTTTAGCTGGGAAGGGAATTTCAAGATCCCAATGGGCAGGGACAGCTCCCACTGCTCCAGGGACACTTCCACTGTCCCAAACCTGGCCTTGGGCACTGCCAGGGCTCCAGGGGCAGCCACAGCTGCTCTGGGCACCCTGGCACAGCACAAACCTCTCTAACCAGCCCTTGCCAGCCTACAAACCCCCTGTGGCAAATGGCACTGGGGGCACCTGGAACCAGCCAGGCAATCATTCTTTCCTTTCCTTTCTCCATTTGCTGCAATGGGTTTTGGTGCTGGTTTCCATCCTTGGTTCAGGAATGTGAATGCCAGAGTGGTTTGGGTGGGAAGGGATCTTCAATGGCAGCTGATTGCAGCCCAGGGACACCTGCCACTGTGCCAGGTGCTGCCAGCCCCAATGCCCAGCCTGGCCTTGGGCACTGCCAGGGCTCCAGGGGCAGCCACAGCTGCTCTGGCAATTCCAGCCCAGCCCCTGCCCACCCTGCCAGGGAACAATTCCCAATTGCCAAGATCCCATCCAGCCCTGCCCTCTGGCACTGGCAGCCATTCCCTGCCTCCTGTCCCTCCATCCTTGTCCCCAGTCCCTCTGCAGCTCTCCTGGAGCCCCTTCAGGCCCTGCAAGGGCTCTGAGCTCTGCCTGGAGCCTTCTCCTCTCCAGGGCAGCACCCCCAGCTCTCCCAGCCTGGCTCACCCACCTTAATTAAAGATTCCCAGCTCTGTTCACCACTCAGGGATGGGCCATCTCAGAGGGCCCAAAAACCACCCCTAAAAGAGCTGAAAAGTCTAAAAGAGACCCAAAGATCATTGAAGATTTCCCCTGAGCCCCAGCTGGCTCCTCAGCCCTCAGACTCCTACAGCTCCCTGCCCTGCTCAGTGCCATTCTCAATGCAATCCTGCCCAATTCCAAACTTTTGGAAATTTTTCCTTTCCAAAGGCTCAGTGCCTGTGCAAAGCTGCTGTGGATGGAGCTGGGCTGGTTCAGGGGCAGAAGCAGCAGCAGGAGTGAGAGCAGATCCAAAACTGGAGAGGTTCTCCTCAGCCTATGGCAGGGCTGTGTCTGTGCTGGAGCAAAACCATGCAGGTTTCATTATTATTTATGTATGATACATTATTATTTATTAAGTATTATTATTTATTATGTATTTGTTTATTTACTGTGATTTATTTGATATTATTATTTATTCAATATTATTTAAATTAATTTAATTTTTATTATTTATTATCATGATGCAGGTTTTAGGATGCATTTGTTGGTTTAGAATGCCTTTTTAGGTCTTGAGATGTATTTTGCAAGTTTAGGATGCATTAGGCTGGTTCGGGATGCATTTGCAGGTTTAGGATGCATTTTGCTGGTTTAGGATGCATTTTGCAGGTTTTAGGATGAATTTTGCTGGTTTAGGGTGCACTTTGTTGATTTTAGGCTGTATTTTGCAGCTTTTAGGATACATTTTGCTGGTTTTGGATGCATTTTGCATGCTTCGTGTGTGTTTGAGTGGTTTGGAATGCATTTTGCAGGTTTGGAATGCATTTTGCAGGTCATGGGTTGAATTTTGCCCGTTTTAGGATGAATTTTGCTGGTTTAAGATGCTTTTTGCAGGTCTTGGGATGAGTTTTGCAGGTTCTGAGATGCATTTTGCAGCTTTTAGGACGTATTTTGGAGCTTTTGGAATGCCTTCTGCTAGTTTAGGATGCATTTTGCAGCTTTCAGGAGGCATTTTTCAGGTTTTATGATTCATTTTGCAGGATTTAGGGCTTCAGGGAAGTGAAGGGGCAGTGCCAGGTGAGGTGTTGGATCTGCTTTGGGATCCTGGATTGAATTCAGGGCTGTGGCCCCGCTCTGCTGCCTGTGGGGTTGGAGTGTGGCCCCAGCTGGCAGAAAAGGCTCTGAGCTCCTGTTGGCATCGACCTGAGCTGGGCACTGAGCACCAGCTGCAGCACAGGATGGCAGCTGCAGCTCTGCCCAGCACAGACTCCAAATCACTGAATTAATTTGGGGGTGGCTCAGACCTAGCACTTCCCCTTCCTGCTGCTGCCCCAGAGCTCAAATCAACTTTCCCAAGGCAGCAGAGACCACCTGAGGCTCAGGTGGGTAAAATGTCCTGATTTTATATATTATATATTCTATTATAATAATATATAATATATAATATATAATATATAATATATAATATATAATATATAATATATAATATATAATATATAATATATAATATATAATATATAATATATAATATATAATATATAATATATAATATATAATATATAATATGTAATATATAATATATAACATATAACATATAATATATAACATATAATATACAACATATAATATACAACATATAATATACAACATATATTGTATATATTATATAATGTACACACTATATTATATATATTATATAATACTATATATGATATATATCAGATATAATATAATATAATATAATACAATACAACATTATAATTTATTATATTATATATCATATTATAATATATATTATTAATATATATTGCATATAATATATATTATAAAATATATTATATAATATATACTCTGTGATTATAATATACTATACGCTATATACTATATTTTATATATTATATATTATGTATTATATATTATATATTATATATTATGTATTATATATTATATATTATATATTTATGATATATTATGTATTATGTGTTATATATTATATATTATATATTATATATTATATATTATATATTATATATTATATATTATATATTATATATTATATATTATATATTATATATTATGCATTATATATTATATATTATATGTATAAAATATTTTGAATATTTTATATTTTCCATGACCACGGCTCACTCCTCCATCCACCAGAGCAGAACTGACACCAGCAGTGCTGCTTTGGCTCAGTATCACCAAATGCTGCTCAGGGCTTGTTTTGTCCCCGTCCCCAGCTCTGGGACAGCCTCTCCTCCCCCTGGCTGTGCGAGAGAGGCAGAGCAGGGGATGTTTTCCATTTCTCTGTGTTATTTCTGGCTCGGCTGCCTGCTCTGTAATCGCTGTGGAAACTGTTATGCTTGGGGGTTCATCAAGGAAACGCTGCAAGCTCTTCTAGGAGAAATATCTGCAGCAAGTGCCTGCGATAGTGGTTTCATAAGGGCTGGATTTAATTGGGAACAGCGTTTCCAGGAGGGTTTTGCTGGCTCTGTTTCCCGTGGAGGCGAGGAACAGCTGAAGGGAAACAGCAGAGAAGGGAAACGGCTGGGAAAGGGGAGTTGGTGTTGAGACTCTGCTTTGGGGAAAAAAAGAAGTAAAATAAATCAACTTTTGTTTTGAAATGTGGGGAAAAAAAGTTGGAAGGGGCAGAGGGGGTTGTTGGAGTAATGGGAGAAATTGCGGATGGATGGGATTTGTGGTAGGGGGTTGGATCCATGAATGGAGAGCCTTCTCCAGGGGAAAAGAAATGGTGAATTTGGGGCTTTTTGGAATGAAAGTGGCCAGGGGAACTCTTGAATCCAGTTCTTGGGTGCTCTGCTCTGCAAGAGACAGGCTGGGAGAGCTGGGGGTGCGGCCCTGGAGAGGAGAAGGCTCCAGGAGAGCTCAGAGCCCTTGCAGGGCCTGAAGGGGCTCCAGGAGAGCTGCAGAGGGACTGGGGACAAGGATGGAGGGACAGGAGGCAGGGAATGGCTGCCAGTGCCAGAGGGCAGGGCTGGATGGGATCTTGGCAATTGGGAATTGTTCCCTGGCAGGGTGGGCAGGGGCTGGGCTGGAATTGCCAGAGCAGCTGTGGCTGCCCCTGGAGCCCTGGCAGTGCCCAAGGCCAGGCTGGGCATTGGGGCTGGCAGCACCTGGCACAGTGGCAGGTGTCCCTGGGCTGCAATCAGCTGCCATTGAAGATCCCTTCCCACCCAAACCACTCTGGCATTCACATTCCTCAATCAAGGATGGAAACCAGCACCAAAACCCATTGCAGCCAATGGAGAAAGGAAAGGAAGGAATGATTTCCTGGATGGTTGGGGGGTTGGATCCATGAATGAGAGTCCCTCGATGGTCCCACAGCTGAGCCATGGCCACGGTGGCTCTGGTGGAGTGGCCTGAGGTGGCTTCCCATGGCTGAGGCTGATTTGGGGTGCCGTGGTTCTGAATCCCAAGGGCTCAGTGCCTGTGCAAAGCTTCTGTGGATGGAGCTGGGCTGGCTCAGGGACAGGAGCAGCAGCAGTGGTGAGAGCGGAGCTGCTAAACTGGAGAGGTTCTCCTCACCCCAAGGCAGGGCTGGGGCTGTGCTGGAGCAAAACCCTGCAGGGTCAGGTTTAGAATGCATTTTGCAGGTTTTGGGATGCATTTTGCTGGTATAGGGTTTGTTTTCCATGTTTTGGGATGCGTTTTCTGATTTGGGATGAATTTATCAGGTTTTAGGATGAATTTTGCTGGTTTTGGGATGCATTTTCCTAGTTTAGGGTGCATTTTGCAGGTTTCGGGATGTATTTTGCTGGATTTGGGATGCATTTTACTGGTTTAGTCGGCATTTTGTAGGTTCTGGGATTAATTTTGCTGGTTTAGGATGCATTTTCCTGATTTGGGATGAATTTTGCTGGTTTTGGGATGCATTTTGCAGGTTTAGGATTAATTTTGCTGGTTTAGGGTGCATTTCACAGCTTTTAAGAGGCATTTTGCAAGTTTTTAGGATGCATTTTGCAGGTTCTGGGATGCATTTTTCAGGTTTGGGATGCATTTTTCAGGTTTGAGGGCTGTAAGAAAGCGCAGGGGCAGTGCAAGGTGAGATGTTGGCTGCTTTGCAGTGTCCCGGGCTGGAGCTGCTTTGGGATCCTGGATTGAATTCAGGGCTGTGGCCCCGCTCTGCTGCCTGTGGGGTTGGAGTGTGGCCCCAGCTGGCAGAAAAGGCTCTGAGCTCCTGTTGGCATTGACCTGAGCTGGGCACTGAGTACCAGCTGTGAGGTGCCACCAAAACGTGAGCCCTGAAATTCAATGTTTTGTTAGACAGGTGTAGGGAGAGAAATTTGTGAATTAAACCAGCAGGAATGGCCCAATCCTGTTCCTTGGGGCCGGAAATGAGATGCACCTATCTGTGTCGGTATTCCTCACTGAAACTGTGGAATTTCTGCATTATGGGGTCAAAAACTGCTCAGAAATTGGAGAAGGTTCCCCAGAGAGCACCAAACCCATCTTGTAGGCACAGCACAAAGCAGAGAGGTCCCACCTGAGCCTGTGGGTTTGTACTCATCATTAACCCTCACTGAGCTGCGGCCTGGGCTGCTCCATTGCACCAGGAATGGAAAATAAACCCCAAAGTTGTGCTCTGGTTGTCCTTCCTGCACTGAGGGGGTCATTCCTGCTGATCTGCCCCAGCCCTGAGGCTGTACGGGGCCACTGCTGCTGCTGGGAGCTGTGGATCACTGGATCCCATTGGTTCTGCTCATACATGGGCTGTGGATCACTGGATTCTGTCGGTTGTCCTACTCCCAGATGAGCTGTGGATCACTGGATCCCATTGGTTCCACGCTCACAGAGGGGTTGTGGATCACTGGATCACATCAGTTCTGCTCATACATGGGCTGTGGATCACTGGATTCTGTCGGTTGTCCTGCTCCCAGATGAGCTGTGGATCACTGGATCCCATCCTCCTCATGGGGAGCTCTGGATCACTGGATCCCATTGGTTCCACGCTCACAGAGGGGTTGTGGATCACTGGATCACATCAGTTCTGCTCATACATGGGCTGTGGATCACTGGATTCTGTCGGTTGTCCTG
Organism: Ammospiza nelsoni; assembly: GCF_027579445.1. Taxonomy (NCBI): domain Eukaryota; kingdom Metazoa; phylum Chordata; class Aves; order Passeriformes; family Passerellidae; genus Ammospiza; species Ammospiza nelsoni. The sequence continues at coordinate 5,664,793 of NC_080657.1, read as the reverse complement.
CTCCCAGATGAGCTGTGGATCACTGGATCCCATCCTGCTCATGGGGAGCTCTGGATCACTGGATCCCATTGGTTCCATGCTCACAGAGGGGTTGTGGATCACTGGATCACATCGGTTCTGCTCATACATGGGCTGTGGATCACTGGATCCTGTCGGTTGTCCTGCTCCCAGATGAGCTGTGGATCACTGGATCCCATTGGTTCTGCTCGTACATGGGTTGTGGATCACTAGATCCCATCGGTTCTCCTGCTCCCAGAGTGGTTGGGAGCTGTGGATCACTGGATCCTATGGGTTCCCTGCTCACTGAGGGGTTGAGAGCTGTGGATCACTGGATCCCATCGGTTCTGTTCACAGATGATCTGTGGATGACTGGATCCCAAGGGTTTCCCAGCTCTCAGATGAGCTGTGGATCACTGGATCCCATTGGTTCTCCTGCTCCCAGAGGGGTTGTAGATCACTAGATCCCATCCTGCTCACAGGTTGTGGATCACTGGATCCCATCAGTTCCCAGCTCCCAGATGAGTTGTGGATCACTGGATCCCATGGGTTTCCCAGAGGAGCTGTGGATCACTGGATCCCATCCTGCTCCCAGATGAGTTGTGAATCACTGGATCCAACTGGTTCTCCTGCACACTGAGGGGTTGTGTGGATCACTGGATCCCATCCTGCTCCCAGCTCCCAGATGAGCTGTGGATCACTGGATCCCATCCTGCTCACAGGGAGCTGTGGATCACTGGATCCCATCAGTTCCCAGCTCCCAGATAAGCTGTGGATCACCAGATCCCATTGGTTCTCCTGCTCCCAGATGAACTGTGGATGACTGGACCCCATTGGTTCTCCTGCTCACAGAGGGGTTGTGGATCATTGGATCCCATCAGTTCCCAGATCCCAGATGAGTTGGGAGGTTGCTCCAGAGCTCTGCAATATGGGATAAGCTTTAATTCACGTTCATTGTTGTTCAGCACTGATTGAGAATCAGCCCCCACATCCCTGGCTGGAAATCCCACAAACCCTGTGGTCCCAGCTCTGGGGCTCACCCTGGCAGGCACAGGGGGAAAGGGTCACCCCAAGAGGGTTTGGAGCCTTTCCTGGGGTGATTTATTTGTGGCACTTCAGAGAGCTCTTTGTCACCAAGAGGCTGAATGGGAAGCAGGAAAGGCGGCTTTGTCTGTGCTGTACAGATTTGATGGTTTGCATTTCAATAATTACCTTCATAATTTAATTTTAATAATTACCTTTAATAATTACCTTCATAAGTGACTCTGAGTCACCTCTCACTTTATTTGGGGCTCTCTGGGGGCTCTCAGTTTGTTTAACACTGCTCAGGCTGTGCCAGCTCTCCGGGGGTGGTTGGTGGCCGTGGAGGGATGTGGCACCCAGGGCACTGATGGCCATGGAGGGATGTGGCACCCAGGGCACTGATGGCCATTAAGGGATGTGGCACCCAGGGCACTGATGGCCATTAAGGGATGTGGCACCCAGGGCATTGTGACCAGCGAGGGATGTGGCACCCAGGACATTGATGGTCCTTGAGTGCTGTGACACCCAGGGCATTGATGGCCATTAAGGGCTGTGGCACCCAGGGCATTAATGGCCACTGAGGTAGGTGGCACCCAGGGCATTGTGACCAGCGAGGGATGTGGCACCCAGGGCATTGATGGCCACTCGGGGACGTGGCACCCAGGACATTGACGTCCCTTGAGGGAGGGATGTGGCACCCAGGCCATTGTGCCCACTGAGGGAGGTGGCACCCCGGTCATTGATTGCCACGTGACACCCGGACCACTGATGGCCATTAAAGGGCTGTGGCACCCAGGGCACCGATGGCCACTGAGGGATGTGGCACCCAGGTGACTGATGGCTCTTGAGGGATGTGGCACCCAGGGCATTGATGGCCGCTGGGATGTGGCACCCAGGAGGTTGATGCCCCTTGAGGGCTGTGGCACCCAGGTAGTTTGTGGCCTTTGAGGGATGTGGCACCCAGAGCATTGATAGCTATGGAGGGATGTGGCACCCAGAGCACTGATGGCCACTGAGGGAGGTGGCACCAAGGGCATTGATGGCTATTCAGGGCTGTGGCACCCAGGTGGTTTCTGACTATTAAGGGCTGTGGCACCCAGGTCATTGGTGGCTATTAAGGGATGCGGCACCCAGGGCACTGATGTTCCTTGAGGGCTGTGACACCCAGAGCAGGATTCCCCCCTTGTCCCCTGGAGCAGAGTCTGCCCCGCTGGCCCGGAGAGCCACGGCCTCATTGCCCCCATGTGATGAGCTCAGCACTGAATTATTTATCCAGCCTTTCATTCTGCATCCCTCCCTCCTGTCTCTGCCTGCTCCAGGAGCTGCTCGGGGGTGAAGCCTCCTGGGACACCCCGGAGAGGGTTTGGAGCTCTGCTGGGGCTGTGCCTGCCTTAACCCCTGAGGTGCCAGACACCTCCTCTGTCCCGGCTCCTCCTGCTCTCCTCAGCTTTCAGCCCACATTGCTGCTCTCCCCAGAGCTCTGAGGATGCTGTGAATCCCTCCTGGCTCTCATTTTCCTCCAGCTGTGGCCAGGGGTGTGTTGGATTCTTCTCCTCAGCATCTCGGCTCATTTGTAGCCTGTCTCAGACATCTTTTATGGAAAATCTTTTCTTTAGGATTTTTCCTCCTGAGAAGCTGGAGGCCTCAGGGACAAAATGTAAACATTGATTATCTGCTGCTGTGGGATGCAACAGGTGCATCTGTGATTGGTCTCATGTGGTTGTTTCTAATTAATGGCCAATCACAGTCAGCTGGCTCGGGCTCTCTGTCTGAGACACAAACCTTTGTTATCATTCTTTGCTATTCTATCCTTAGCCAGCCTTCTGATGAAACCTTTTCTTCTATTCTTTTAGTATAGTTTTAATGTAATATATATCATAAAATAATAAATCAGCCTTCTGAAACATGGAGTCAGATCCTCATCTCTTCCCTCAAGACCCCTGTGAACATGGTCACAGTAGTCCAGCAGGAAAACTCTGCTTTCCTTGGGCCTTCTGCTCCAGGGCCTTCCCTAAAAGCAGAACCTGAGGGCATTTGTTCTTGTTTTTCAGTTTTTCTTCCATTTTTTTTATTTTTTTTAAGGATTAAGGGTGGTCTGGCAGCAGGGCACTGACATTTAGGATAATCTGGTGTGATCCAGCATTAGTTTTTTGTGGATGTGGCTGTTTCCTTCCCTGCCTGTGTGGTTTGGCTCATGGGTTCAGGATTGCTGTGACCCAGAAGGAGAACACCTCGCAGATATTTGTGGGATTTTCTTCTTCCCTTGCAGCCAGGGGCACTTAGGGGAGCTCTGATCACTTCCAGAACCTCTGGGATGGGTGGAATTTGTGTGCAAGCCCCAGAGCTGCCGAGTCTCCCACACTCATGATTGTTTTTACACTTGGTTTTATAGAAAAAAAACAAAAAAACAAAAAAACAAAAAAAAAGGTGCAGGACAGGGGAAAAGATGATTCTGTGCTCCTGTCCAGCCTCCAGCTGGAGCTCCGCAGGATCTGGGCAGGGTGGAGGGCTCAGAGCAGCTCTGGGGACTCTGCTCCAGCCCTGCAGGCACCAGGGCCTGTCCCTGCAGCACCCTGCGGCTTCCCAGTGCCAAACTGGGAGCAGGAAGGGTCATTCAGCACTGTAGGGCAAAATCTCACAAAATCATCTCACAAAGATTCTCCAGTGGGTGTCCCAACCCACCAGATCCTCCTGCTTGACTGGTATTGCACCTAAAGGGTCTCTGCCAGGGGAAATGAAATGGTGAATTTGGGGCTTTTTGGAGTGAAAGTGGCCAGGGGAACTCTTGAGTCCAGTTCTTGGGTGCTCTGCTCTGCAGGGGACAGGCCAGGAGAGCTGGAGGGAAGGCTCCAGGCAGAGCTCAGAGCCCTTGCAGGGCCTGAAGGGGCTCCAGGAGAGCTGCAGAGGGACTGGGGACAAGGATGGAGGGACAGGAGGCAGGGAATGGCTGCCAGTGCCAGAGGGCAGGGCTGGATGGGATCTTGGCAATTGGGAATTGTTCCCTGGCAGGGTGGGCAGGGGCTGGGCTGGAATTGCCAGAGCAGCTGTGGCTGCCCCTGGAGCCCTGGCAGTGCCCAAGGCCAGGCTGGACATTGGGGCTGGCAGCACCTGGCACAGTGGCAGGTGTCCCTGGGCTGCAATCAGCTGCCATTGAAGATCCCTTCCCACCCAAACCACTCTGGCATTCACATTCCTGAACCAAGGATGGAAACCAGCACCAAAACCCATTGCAGCAAATGGAGAAAGGAAAGGAAAGAATGATTGCCTGGCTGGTTCCAGGTGCCCCCAGTGCCATTTGCCACAGGGGGTTTGTAGCCTGGCAAGGCCTGGTTAGAGAGGTTTGGGCTGTGCCAGGGTGCCCAGAGCAGCTGTGGCTGCCCCTGGAGCCCTGGCAGTGCCCAAGGCCAGGCTGGGCTGGCACAGTGGGAGGTGTCCCTGCCATGGATTGGGGTGACTTTAGGCTCCCTTCATACCAAACCATTCTGGAATTTATGATTTGTGATTATAAATTCTGATATTCTGTGATACATTAGGACTCCAAGCAGAACCCCAGAGCCCCCCAGGTGCAGGGAATGACCCCAGAGCCCCCTCACTGCCCCATCCCACCCCAGCCCTCACCCCATATTTCCCCCCCTCCCTCCCACCCCAACCCCTCTCTGGATGCTCCTGCCCAGCCCGGCCCGGGAGGAGCTGCTGGCAATGAAATGTTAATTAAATGTTCATTAAATGCGGGGCCGTAATTGGCTACTCCGGCCCCGGGACCCCGAGGCTCAGCCGGGTTTGCTCTGCAGCCCCGGCTGCCGGAGCCTCCTGAATATTTCATGGCTCTGCTTTGTTGCCATCCTTCCTGTGAGTCATTTTTCCAGCAGAACCCCGGGCTGGCCGCGTTATTTGACCCCCCTTTTTTAAATTTAACCGCTTTTTTAAAAAAAAATTAACCCTTTATTTCATTTAACCCCCTTTTTATTTAGCCCATTTTAAATTATTTAGGCCGCTTGTTAAATTTAATCCCTTTTTTACTTAACACCTTTTTAAATTTAACTCCTTTTTTATTTAGCCCCCCTTTTTAAAATTATTCCCCTTTTGTATTTAACTCCTTTTAAAATTTAACCCCTTTTTAACTCAATATATTTTTTAATTTAAGCCATTTTTTATTTAACTCCTTTTTAAATTTAACTCTTTTTAAAATTTAATTCCTTTTTTATTTAATCTCCTTTTTTAATTTAACCCATGTTTATTTAACCCCATTTTTTATTTAACCTCTTTTTTGTTACTTAACTCCTTTTTCATTTAACCCCTCTTTATTTAACCCCCCTTTTTTATTTAGCCCATTTTTAAATTTAACCCCCTTTTTAACCCTCTTTTTCAATTTTAACTCCTTTTTTTAACTTCCTTTTTTTTTTTAATTTAACCCCTTTTATTAATTTAACTCCTTTTTAAAATTTAACCCCTTTTTTATTTAACCCTTTTTTTTTTAATTTAGTTTTTTAATTTAAGCCCTCTGGAGGGCTCCAGGGAGAGCTGGGAATCTGCTGTAGGAAGGGGATTTTGCCCTGGCTTGGTGCTGCTCCTGTGCTCAGCCTGCCTGGGGGAAAGGTGGCAACACATCCCTAAATCCCCTGGGGCATCCCTAAATCCCCTGGAGTATCCCCAAATCCTCTGGAGAATCCCCAAGTCCCTTGGAGGCATCCACAAAACACCTGGAGGCATCCACAAATCCCCTGGAAATACCCCAAAAACCCCTGGAGGCATCCCCCAAACCCCTGGAGCATCTCCAAATCCCCTGGGGCATTCCTAAATTCTGTGGAGCCTCCCTAAATCCCCTGGAGCATCCCCAAAATTTCTGGACATACCCCCAAAACCACTGGAAATACCCCCCAAAACCCTGAAGCTTCCCCCCAAACCCCTGAAGGCATCCTCAGAACTCCTGGAGAATCCCCAAATCCTCTGGAGTATCCCTAAATCTCTTGGGGCATCCCTAAATCCCCTGGTAATGCTCCCAAAACCCCTGGAGCATCTCCAAATCCCCTGGAGGCATCCCCAAGTCCCTTGGAAGCATTCCCAAAACACCTAGAGGTACCCCCAAAACCCCTGGAGCATCTCTAAATCCCCTGAAGAATCCCCAAACACTTGGAGGCATCCCCAGAACTCCTGGAGAACTCTCAAATTCCCTGGAGCATCCCCTAAATCCTCTGGAGAATCCCTAAAACCCCTGGGGTATCCCCAGAATTCCTGGTCCATCCCCAAAACCTCTGGAGCATCCCTAAATCCTCATGAGCATGCCCAAATCCCCTGGAGCATTCCCAAATGCCCTGGAGCATCCCTAAATCCCCTGGGGCATCCCTAAATCCCCTGGAGCATCCCTAAATCCCTGTAGCATCCCCAAAATCCCTGGAACATCCCCAAATTCCCTGGAGCATCTCCCAAACCCCTGATTCGTTCTCAAATCCCCGTGATTCATCCCCAAATCCCCCAGATTCCCATGCTGAGGGGTTGGAAGCTCTAGCACAGGGTGAATTTTTCAGGCTGTTGTTTTCCCCCCATGGCTGAGCCACCCCAGAGTTCAAAAGTGAGGGAATTCCGTGGAATTCTGCATCCTGGACAGGAGGGTTTGGGGCTGGCAGCGTGGGGATGGGTGTGCAGCCCCCAAGGGTGGGATCAGCCCCTGTGGAGGGATCTCCTGGGGGTCCCTCCACTCTTCCTGGGGTTCATTCCACATTTCCTGGGGTTCATTCCACATTTCCTGGGGTTAATTCCACTTTTCCTGGTGCTCACTCCACTTTTCCTGGTGTTAATTCTACTTTTCTTGGTGTTCCCTCCGCTTTTCCTGGTGTTCTCTCCACCTTTCCTGGGGTTCATTCCACTTTTCCCGGCATTAATTCCACTTTTTCTGTTGTTCCCTCCACTTTTCCTGGTGCTCACTCCACTCTTCTTGGTGCTAATTCCACTTTTCTTGCTGTTCCCTCCATTTTTTCCTGGTGTTCACTTTTTCTGGTGTTAACTTCACTTTTCCTGGTGTTCATCCCACTTTTCCTGGTGTTAATTTCACAGTTCCTGGTGCTCACTCCACATTTCCTGGTGTTCATCACACTTTTCCTGGTTTTAATTCCACTTTTTCTTGTGTTTCCAGTGTTTATTCCACTTTTCTTGGTGTTCCCTCCACTTTTCCTGGTGTTCACTTTTCTTGGTGTTCACTTTTCCTGGTGCTCACTCCACTTTTTGTGCTGCTCTTTCCACTTTCCCTGGTGTTCCTCCCACTTTTCCTGGTGTTTATTCTGCTTTTTCTGGTGTTAATTCCACTTTTTCTGTTGTTCCCTCCACTTTTTGTGGTGTTCTTTCCACTTTTCCTGGTGTTCATCCCACTTTTTCCAGTGTTCACTTTCCCTGGTGCTCCCTCCACATTTCCTAGTGTTCACTCCACATTTCCTGGTGCTCACTCCACATTTCCTGGTATCCACTTTTCTGTTGTTAATTCCACTTTTCCTGGTGTTCCCTCCACTTTTTCTGGTGTTCCCTCCAGTTTTCCTGGTGTTCCCTCCACTTTTTGTGGTGTTCATTCCACTTTTCTCCATCCCACCAAGCAATTCTGCAATTCTGCCTTTTTTCTGCAAATCTCTTTGCACCCTGAAGGTTCTGTCCCCACTGAAACCTCTCCAGTGGCTTTCCAGAATTATGTCTTGACTTTTCCCCAAGTTTTCCTTTCAGACAATGCCCCAGGGATGTTTTTGGGCCATTCCTTGTGCTCTCACCCTGCTCCACCCCCTGGGCACAGCTCTGTGCTGTTTCTCTGCCTCTCAACCCCGCTCCTGCTCAACCTCACAGCTCTGAGGGCAAAAATACACCCAGGTTTCATTTCAAAAACTGCAGTGGAAACTTTCTATGGAAAGAGGCCACCCCAAAAAGCCCCTGCAAGAACCAAGCCCGGCAGAACAACTTCCTCTGGCTGCTTTGTTTTCCGTTTGCATCAGTCCTGGCCTCCCTGGGGCTCTGCACTTGTGGTTCTTTGGTGTCACCCAGCACAAGTGCAGCAAAACCTCGGTGCATGCAGGAGATTTTGATGTTTTTTTTGCTTTTTGAATCTTTCTGATAAGGGAAAAAAAAAAACTAAACAAAAAATAACTCAGCTGAGCTTTGAACAGAGGGAGAAGTGGCAGGAGTGGTGGTAAAAATTAGAATTGGTCAGGGAGATGCTCCAGATGAGGATGGAGAAAGAGAGGAAAAGAGAAAAGGGGGAAAGGATAAAAGTGGAAAAGGAGAAAGGGAGAAAAGGAGAAAAGGAAAAAAAGGGGAAAGGGAGAAAAGGAGAAAAGAAAAAGACAAAAAGAGAGAAGGAGAAAGGGAGAAAAGGAGAAAAAGAGGAAGGGAATAAAGGAGAAAAAGAGGAAAGGAGAAAAGGAGAAAAAGAGGAAAGGAGAAAAGGAGAGAAGGAAGAAAAGAGAAAAGGAGAAAAGGAGTGAAGGAGTGGTGGGAGAGAAATGGCCAAAACATGGGAGCTGCTCCACCAGGGAGAGGGGGATGCTGAGGGATTCAGCCATGGGGGCAGAGCTGCTGCTGCCAGGCTGGGAGAGCTCAGCTGGGAATGGCTTTTTCACAGAGCCATGGGATGGCTGGGATAGAAGGGACCTGAAATCCACCCAGTGCCACCCCTGCCATGGCCAGGACACCTGCCACTGTGCCAGGTGCTGCCAGCCCCAATGCCCAGCCTGGCCTTGGGCACTGCCAGGGCTCCAGGGGCAGCCACAGCTGCTCTGGCAATTCCAGCCCAGCCCCTGCCCACCCTGCCAGGGAACAATTCCCAATTGCCAAGATCCCATCCAGCCCTGCCCTCTGGCACTGGCAGCCATTCCCTGCCTCCTGTCCCTCCATCCTTGTCCCCAGTCCCTCTGCAGCTCTCCTGGAGCCCCTTCAGGCCCTGCAGGGGCTCTGAGCTCTGCCTGGAGCCTTCTCCTCTCCAGGGCAGCACCCCCAGCTCTCCCAGCCTGGCTCCAGCCCTGACTCCTTGCAGCAGTTCCACACCTTCCCTGTGTTTATCCAGCTTGTAAAGTATTAAAACCCACAAAGGTCCCAATTTGTCCCCGGTGTGACAGCACAGAGCGGTGCAGATGTCCCCTGTCTCTGTGCCCCTGGTGGCACCTGGGCCCTTCCTGGCTGTGAGTTTCCACTTTTCCTGGTGCTCATCACACATTTTGGGACCTGCAGAGTGAAATTTCTCATTTTTCACCCCTTGGGGAAGATGAAGCAAAGAATTTTTTTCCTTAATGAGTGGTTGGGGCACAGCTTTGAGCATCTGATTTCCTGCTGGCCTCGGTGCCATTTTCTGCTCACAGATGGAGCTAATGGCCAATGTTCTGCAAAGACATTTAGGGTTTTTATTTTTTCTTTCCCCTTTTCTCTCTGGCTGATTGCATCCTCAAGAGCTGCTGGTTCAATCTCAGTTCACAGCCTCTCTCCACTTCCTTTAGAGCAGCAGAGAACTTCTCCTCTGCACAAGTGCCAAAGCCTCAAAGCCCTTCCCTGTGCCTGCGACTCCCCTTGCTGCTCTGAGCCATTTCTAAAGGCAGAGCTCAGCCTGAACAACCCAAAATAAACATTATATTAGAATATAATACATTAAATAAATATTTTTGGGTAAAATAAACCCAAGGAGGAGCAGGAATGGGCCAAAGGAGGAATTTCTCTCTTGGTTTTGGTGCTCTCTTGGTGTGGATGTGGGGAAATGAATGAGCTTGGAGCTGCTGCTCTGAGGAGCCACATCACAGAATCCCAGAATTGTTTGGGGTTTTTAATGGAAGGGACTTTAAAACAGAAGATGCCACAGGCACTGAGCAGCTCGAGTGAGGATTTATTTCAAGGGTCTTGTGTTGGATTCTGCTCTCAAAACTTGGGACCATCCTGAGAAGCCGCAGCCAGGCTCCTGCTGCTCAGCTCCAGCTTAACTGGGAGCCATCAGCCCCTCCTGGACTTGGAACAAAGAATTTTAGGTTAAAAGGGGAAAAAAAATAACAAAAAAGGAGCAGTGCAGGCACTGGAGATGAAGCAGCTTTAGAACATCTTTTATCAGGGCAGCTTCCACCTCCAGGCTGGAGTTAGAAATTCATTTCCCAGCCACAGATACAAACTCCCAAAAATTCCTCTCACCCTCCCCGAGCCAGGGCAGGGTGGCAGCTCCTGGGAGCTCCTCCAGCCCTTCTGGGGCTGCTGGCACTGCCAGAGCCAATGTCCAGCCTGGCCTGCAACTGGGGAAAGGGGGATGAGGAGCCCCTGAAAGGGGGGTCAGGACACCCCTGGAGTTGCCAATTCCATGGATCCCTGCAGAGCTGGGAGCTGCTGCTCTGAGGAGCCACAGCACAGAATCACAGAATTGTTTGGGGTTTTAAAGGAAGGGACTTTGAAACTCGTCTTGTTCCATGGCAGGGACACCTCCCCTGGTGGCTCTGGTGGCTCCAGTGTCCAGCCTGGCCTGGGACAGCCCCAGAGATGCAGGGGCAGCCACAGCTGCTGCTGTGCCCTGCAGGGAGCTGACAGTTGGGGTTGCACGCTACCCTTCAGCCCAGCTTTGACACAGAGAGCACCTTGTGCTCTCCTTCCCTCACAGAACCTGCCTGGAACCTCAGCATTGCCCTGGCACTGAGGGACCTGGGGAGGATTGGCAGCCCGACAGGGCCAGAGGTGGAGATTTGGAGGAGAATCCAAAGCAATTCCATTTCCCAGGGCTCAGCTCTGTGACTGTGTTCACAAGGGTTTTTGGATGAGGGAAGAGATGAGGATTTGACTCGATGTTTCAGAAGGCTTGATTTATTATTTTATGATATATATTACATTAAAACTATACTAAAAGAATAGAAGAAAGGATTTCATCAGAAGACTAGCTAAGAATAGAATAGGAAGGAATGAAAACAAAGGTTTGTGGCTCAGCTCTCTGTCCGAGCCAGCTGACTGTGATTGGCCATTAATTACAAACAACCAACATGGGCCAATCCCAGATGCACCTGTTGCATTCCACAGCTACAGATAATCAATGTTTACATTTTGTTCCTGAGGCCTGTCAGCTTCTCAGGAGGAAAAATCCTGAGGAGAGGATTTTCCATAAAAGATGTCTGCGACACAGCCCTGATCCAGGGCAGCAAGAACTGCTGGGATGGATTTTCCCTTCTCCTCCCTGCAGCACCTTCAGCTCCAGGGAAGAGCTCAGCTCTGCCCTGGGCTGGGTCCGTCCATGGACATTGGGCTCCCTGGAACCTCAGAAAGGGTTCTGGCTTGTCCCAGATTGCAAGGCAAGATGGATTCTATTTGCCATCTGTTAGAGCTGGGGCAGTTATCCTCTGTTCAGTGGGCAGTTTTCCTTATCTCTTCTACACCCACTCCTCCCTCGGGAGGGGACACCTGCTGATAACAGCTATGGAATTTCCCTGCATGGCTGATAAGAACTACAGCATCCCATTGGGAGATGGGAGCCCAGAGGGAGGAGCCAAGCATTCCTACCCGGATAGAATCTCCGGGCTCCCTGGAACCTTGGGAAGGTTTCTGGCTTCAGGAAATGCCAGCAGGATCTGGGTCAAGTGGGAGCTTTGCCACCCTTTATCCAGGGCAGGGTATCCTGGGATCTCTCTCCTCTTCCCCTCCTTGCCTGGAGCCACCCCCATGGCTCTCCTGGAGCTGGGGTGGCTGAGTGTGTCCCACCCCAGGCTCAGCCCCTGCATTCCCACATCTCCAGCCCAACACCTCCTGGTTCAACCCCCAAACCTACCAAGCTTTCATTCCCTGCCTCCTCTCGCTTCAGGGCTTTCCCTTCCTCTGGGGCTGCAAGGAGGCTTTGGGGTTTCTGAGCTGCTGAGAGCCCTGGCAAGGAGCCCACAGGGGGAAATAACTGAGCAGGAAATTCTCACCCTGCACTGGGCCAGGTTTGGGCTGTCCTCACCCTGCCAGCCACGCTGCCTCCCACTCACCCTGGGTGTTTGAACCCTGCAGAGCTTTGGGGTGTTCCTGGGGAGCCCTGCTCCCCTCAGAGCACAGCCCCAGGCTTCTCCATGGCCCCTCCAGCCCGGGAATGGGGAAACCAACAAGAATGCCAGGCTTGGGAAGGGGGATGGAAATAAAGGACCAAGAGAGAATCCCTCGGAGGAGAGGTTGGGACTGGGCCTTCTGCTCCTCCTTTCTTGGGGGATAAAAGCTTCCAAAGCCATTTGGGGGTGAAATCTCTCTCTCATTTGGGGCTGTAAGCAACTCTGTAAAGCACAGCCTGGAGCTGGGGCAGCAGCTCAGGATCTCCATCTCCCAGCACTGCTGCATCCCAAACACCCTCCCAGCACGAGAGGAGGCCATATAAACAAGCAGCTCAAGCCATCCAGGCTCCTGATTCAGAGCTAAAACCAGGCCCAGCTAAGCTGAAATCCTTGAGAGGTGACAGCACTGAGGAGCTGAATGTCTGCAGTGGCCGTTCACCCACTGAGATGGGGAAAAAAACCCCAAACCTCCCCAATTTCTGTGTGATTTCCCCTGCTGACAGGAAGGAACTGCAAAGGGCCATTGCTGCTGAGCTTAATTGCATCCAGTGCTCCTGAGGGTGAGGGGAAAGAGCTCTTCATGAGCCAAAATGAAAAAAAGTGAATGTATTCTGATGCAGCAAGAGCAGCATCCTCAAAGCTTTGCTCCCCACACCACCAAGTGTGAAATCAGAGATTTATTTTTTTTTCTCAGTAATGCTTTTTGCTCATTTCTGGCTCGGCCTCTTGTGCTCTGAGCAATGAATCAGGATGAATTAACATCAGGGGCAAGATTAGGATCAGGCCTAAGCAGAACTTTGCTGTCATCTTCCAGGGAATTAAACCAAGGCCTTGTCATGACCACCAGGCTGGGACCAGTCCCAACTTCTCCTCCTGGGAGCCCTCCCTTGGTTTTTATTTCCATGCCCCCTTCCCAAGCCCAGCATTCCCATTGGTTTCCCCATTCCCAGGCTGGAGGGGCCATGGAGAAGCCTGGAGCTGTGCTCTGAGGGGAATTAATGCATCTTCCAGGGAATTAAACCAAGGCCGTGTCAAGATGGGCTGACCACCAGGGTGGGACCAGTCCCACCTCTCTTGGTCCTTTATTTCCATCCCCCTTCCCAAGCCTGGCATTCTTGTTGGTTTCCCCATTCCCAGGCTGAAGGAGGTCATGGAGAAGCCTGGGGCTGTGCTCTGAGGGGAGCAGGGCTCCCCAGGAACACCCCAAAGCTCTGCAGGGTTCAAACACCCAGGGTGAGTGGGAGGCAGCGTGGCTGGCAGGGTGAGGACAGCCCAAACCTGGCCCAGTGCAGGGTGAGAATTTCCTGCTCAGTTATTTCCCCCTGTGGGCTCCTTGCCAGGGCTCTCAGCAGCTCAGAAACCCCAAAGCCTCCTTGCAGCCCCAGAGGAAGGGAAAGCCCTGAAGCGAGAGGAGGCAGGGAATGAAAGCTTGGCAGGTTTGGGGGTTGAACCAGGAGGTGTGGGGCTGGAGATGTGGGAATGCAGGGGCTGAGCCTGGGGTGGGACACACTCAGCCACCCCAGCTCCAGGAGAGCCGTGGGGGCGGCTCCAAGCTATGAGGGGAAGAGGAGAGAGATCCCAGGACACCCTGCACTGGATAAAGGGACATAAAGCTCCCACCTGACCCGGATCCTGTTGGCATTTCCTGACCCCAGCTGAAGCCATGTCGTGGTTTGGAAAGCCAGGTGTCTGCTAAGGAGGGCAGGAGCCTCCCCTGAAATGGAGAATGTAAACCCTCCCCACCCCTCTGAATTGCTATAAATATTAAATCAAGGGGCTCTCAGGCAAAAAAAAATATGGGAGCAGGAAATAACAGTTCTTTACTAGGGAGGAAAATAAAAGGATAAAATAAACAATGCAGTACACTAGAACAACACTGGCAGAGTCAGAACCCAACCTGACACCCTGTGGGTCAGGCTGGTGGCAGCAGTGCCATTGGAATTGTGGCTCAGCCCTCCTGCAGTGTCAGGGCTGGTTCTGCTGGAGCAGGGATCCTGCAGAAAGGTGCAGTCTCTGCCTCTGAAGATCCAGGGGCAGAGGCAGCTGCTGTTCCTCTGGGCAATCCAGTGCAGAAGCCGTGCTGGTGTTGCAGAATCTCCAGATTCTATCCGGGTAGGAATGCTTGGCTCCTCCCTCTGGGCTCCCATCTCCCAGTGGGATGCTGTAGTTCTTATCAGCCATGCAGGGACATTCCATAGCTGTTATCAGCAGGTGTCTGCCCAGAGGGAGGAGTGGGTGGAAGAGATAAGGAAAACTGCCCACTGAACAGGAGACAACTGCCCCAGCTCTAACAGATGGTAAATAGAATACAACAGAATCCATCTTGCCTTGCAATCTGAGACAAGCCAAAACCCTTCTCAAGACTCCAGGGAGCCCAATGTCCATGGATGGAGCCAGCCCAGGCAGAGCTGAGCTCTCCCCTGGAGCTGTAGGTGCTGCAGGGATGAGAAGGGAAAATCCATCCCAGCAGTTTGTGCTGCTCTGGAATTAGGGCTGAGCCCTGGGAAAAGGGAGTTGCTCTGGATTCTTCTCCAAATCTCCACCTCTGGCCCTGTCGGGCTGCCAGTCCTCCCCAGGTCCCTCAGTGCCAGGGCAATGCTGAGGTTCCAGGCAGGTTCTGTGAGGGAAGGAGAGCACAAGGTGCTGTCTGTGTCAAAGCTGGGCTGAAGGGTAGCGTGCAACCCCAACTGTCAGCTCCCTGCAGGGCACAGCAGCAGCTGTGGCTGCCCCTGCATCCCTGGGGCTGTCCCAGGCCAGGCTGGACACTGGAGCCACCAGAGCCACCAGGGGAGGTGTCCCTGCCATGGAACAAGACGAGTTTCAAAGTCCCTTCCTTTTAATCCCCAAACAATTCTGAGATTCTGTGCTGTGGCTCCTCAGAGCAGCAGCTCCCAGCTCTGCAGGGATCCATGGAATTGGCAACTCCAGGGGTGTCCTGACCCCCCTTTCAGGGGCTCCTCATCCCCCTTTCCCCAGTTGCAGGCCAGGCTGGACATTGGCTCTGGCAGTGCCAGCAGCCCCAGAAGGGCTGGAGGAGCTCCCAGGAGCTGCCACCCTGCCCTGGCTCGGGGAGGGTGAGAGGAATTTTTGGGAGTTTGTATCTGTGGCTGGGAAATGAATTTCTAACTCCAGCCTGGAGGTGGAAGCTGCCCTGATAAAAGAGGTTCTAAAGCTGCTTCATCTCCAGTGCCTGCACTGCCCCTTTTTTGTTTTTTTTTTTGTTTTTTTTTTTTTTCTTTTTAACCTAAAATTCTTTGTTCCAAGTCCAGGAGGGGCTGATGGCTCCCAGTTAAGCTGGAGCTGAGCAGCAGGAGCCTGGCTGGGGCCTCTCAGGATGCTCCTGAACCAGGCTGGAGCTCCACTTGCCAGAGAAATGCAGAAGGAAATGTTGGGATGTTTGTCCATCAGCAAGGCCAGCAGTCATTTCCATCAGTGTTTGTGGCTGGGGAAGCCTCAGCAACCAGGGAGGGATGGGGCAGAAATTCCTTCTGCAGCCAGGAAAGCTCTCACTGTGCTGCTGAAGGGGGATGCTGATTTAGTGGCTATTTTTTTTTTTTTTGTTATTAAAATGAAAATTCCCTTGTGATAAAAGCCTCTTCTGGCACTGAGTTCTCCCAGGCTCTCCACAGCCGGGTGGCAGCGAGGGCTTGGTGATCATGGAATCATGGAATGGTTCAGGACCTTCCCTTCCCTTCCCTTCCCTTCCCTTCCCTTCCCTTCCCTTCCCTTCCCTTCCCTTCCCTTCCCTTCCCTTCCCTTCCCTTCCCTTCCCTTCCCTTCCCTTCCCTTCCCTTCCCTTCCCTTCCCTTCCCTTCCCTTCCCTTCCCTTCCCTTCCCTTCCCTTCCCTTCCCTTCCCTTCCCTTCCCTTCCCTTCCCTTCCCTTCCCTTCCCTTCCCTTCCCTTCCCAAACCTTCCCTTCCCAAACCTTCCCTTCCCAAACCTTCCCTTCCCTTCCCAAACCTTCCCAAACCTTCCCAAACCTTCCCAAACCTTCCCTTCCCAAACCTTCCCTTCCCAAACCTTCCCTTCCCAAACCTTCCCTTCCCAAACCTTCCCTTCCCTTCCCAAACCTTCCCAAACCTTCCCAAACCTTCCCTTCCCAAACCTTCCCTTCCCTTTTTTCCCATTCCCTGGGCAGCAGGGGAATGAATTCCCCCTCCCCACCAGGCTGGGGTTGCCCAGAGGAGTTTTTGGCATCTCCACTGCTCTGCCCACAGATTCCAACCCCAAACTCCCTTCCCCTCCCCTGATGTGGCTGCTCCTGGTGGGCAGAGCAGCCCAGTCCTGTTTCCCCTCCAGATTTTCAGGAAAACATTGATATTTTCAGAAAATAATATTGATATTTTGAAATATTGAAAGTATTTTAAAATATTGAAAATATTTTCCAAGGCAAACATGAATATTCCAGATCCTGTTGTTGCTGGGGAGGCCTGGAGAGGTCATGGGGCTCTTGGGGCAGAGCAGCCCAACATCAACCTGGGGGCACCCTGGAAATGCTTCATGTTCCTTGCAAAAGGTGCAGAAGGTCCAAAATGGAGCACAGGTCCTATGTCTGGTGGGATTTGTGTCCCAAAGAGGGGATTGGAATGTTTGCAATGAAAAATCAGATTATTTGTGGTGTCAGGGCATGGTTCTGTGCAGAGTTTGGAGTGTGACAGGGAAGAAGCTGTGATGTGGGTGTTGGTTGGGTTTTGGGAGTTAGGAATTGTTCCCTGGAAGGGTGGGGAGGGGCTGGGATGGAATTGCCAGAGCTGCTCCATCACTGGAAGTGAGGCAAAACTCAAACCACAGGATGGGGAATCATAGAAGTATGGAATTATGGCTGGAAGGGATTTGAAATCCCACCCAGTGCCACCCCTGCCATGGCAGGGACACCTCCCACTGTGCCAGGTGCTCCAGCCTGGCCTTGGGCACTGCCAGGGCTCCAGGGGCAGCCACAGCTGCTCTGGGCACCCTGGCACAGCCCAAACCTCTCTAACCAGGCCTTGCCAGCCTACAAACCCCCTGTGGCAAATGGCACTGGGGGCACCTGGAACCAGCCAGGCAATCATTCTTTCCTTTCCTTTCTCCATTTGCTGCAATGGGTTTTGGTGCTGGTTTCCATCCTTGGTTCAGGAATGTGAATGCCAGAGTGGTTTGGGTGGGAAGGGATCTTCAATGGCAGCTGATTGCAGCCCAGGGACACCTGCCACTGTGCCAGGTGCTGCCAGCCCCAATGCCCAACCTGGCCTTGGGCACTGCCAGGGCTCCAGGGGCAGCCTCTCTGTGCCCAGGTTGATGTTGGGAGGTTCCTTTTGATCTCTTGAGATCCCTGGGAAAATCCCAGAACCTTCCTGTTCCCAGCTGTGCTCAATGAAGATTTTGTTTGTGACAAGTCTGGCTTAAACTGTCCCCAAACAGAGCTGGGACCCCTCTGCCAGCCCAGGGAGCCTCTGGGGGGAGCAGAGCCTGTTCTGGTTCTATTTTTAATCTTTGTGGAATTGCTGAAAATCCTGGCAGGCTCTCAGGAGCCCCCTGCCCCAGCCTGGTTCCTGCTGAGGAATCAGAGTAGCTCTGCTGAGCCTTCCACCTGCAAGGGAAGGGTTTGTCTGCTCTGTGGGAAGGCAGATTGGTGCAAAAATAAATCTGCTTTGAGATCCTGTCACGTGAAGGGCACCTGCAGATGTTTGAGTTGAATAGTTTTAATTTTTCTCTAATTAAAAGGGTAATTTTTTGGATTATTTTACTGGACAGGAGTCCCCCTCCATTGAGCCTCACCCTCTGGGTGCTGTTGGCGCATCTTGGTCTCTTCAGTCTCTGTTTCTTCTCCACAAAATTGATGGAATTTTACTTCTTTCCCCTGTGCAGACAGATGCCTCTGCCTGTGTGTGTGATGTGCTGGAGGAGCTATTAATTTGGTTAATTAACTTGTGTAATTGAGCCACTGAGTTGCTTCCTGAGGGGTTTTTCTACCCTTGGAAAGAAAAAAAATTGGGAGTGAGAGGTAAAGCCACTTCCTGATGGGCTGTGCCTTAAATTCCTTCATCCAGGTGTTGGAGAGCCCTTGAATTCTTGAATTCCCCCTCAGGAAACTCCTGCTGGTGTCCAGCCTGGCGTGTTTGGTGCAATTTAGGGCTGTGACTGTAGGAGAGATGGGGTAGGATGGTGGGGATGGACAGAGAGCAGAGATCTCTGCAGCCAGGGCTGGGAACTTGTGGGTTATTGCAAAGGGCCTGGGTGCAGGGCCCTGCTGGGAGCTGCCAGCCACAGCTCAGAGCAGGGCACAAGGAGGGGCTGCAAAGAGAGAGAGAGAGAGAAAGAATAAAAGCAAAAGGGAAAAAGAGGTAAAGAAAATGGTAAAGAGGAAGAAGGCAAGAGTGTGGTAAAGAGGATGAGACAGCAAAGAATAAAAGTAAGAGGGAAAAGTGCAAAGTTCCCATTATAACATCATAAATCTTATTCTGTGCTGAATATTCTAATTCTCACTAACCAATATAGTACAAGATACAAATCCTACAGCATTTACATACCATACGATTAGTATATAACATTTACATACTATATGTATATAACTATTATGTACTATAAGAACTAGAGTTACTTATATATATATATACTGATATGATATGATATGGTATGGTATGGTATTGTATTATATTTTACTTATATATATGTATATATATATATAAGTATAATATATATGTGATGTATTTTATATATATATATTTATTGTGTATGTGTGTGTATGTATATATCTATCTATATCTATATCTATATCTATATCTATATCTATATCTATATCTCTACATCTATACTACATTTACTATAAGAATCATTACATTCCCACACTGGGTTACATTTTAAACCCTAAAAACTCCTCTTTGGGCCCTTCTGCCAAGCTGGCAGGGTCTGCTCTGAGCCTTGGGCCTGTCTGCAAGCAGAGGGGATTGTTTGATCCAAAGGGGATCACCTTCAGCTGGCCATGCCATTGTTTTCCAGTTGTTCAGTAACTGAGGGATCTCAAAGCTTGCTTTCATTTCAATCTCGCTTAGAGTTTCCATATTCTCAGAATCTTTTGCCAGGCAATCATATTGATAAGGCTTTCCTGTTTCATCTTCCCCAACAACGACCCCTCTGACAAACCCTACAGGTGATTTATTCTTTGTGTTGTGTCCCTTGGAAGGCCAGGCTGATGCCTCCCTGTGGTCTTCACTCCAAATCCATCCCCACACTGGGAATGTGAGACCTCCTCCCTGGAAATGTCCAACAAACCCCTGGGTGTGACATTTTGGGACATGGCTTGGTGGTGGCCATAGTGGGGCTGGTTTGGGGTTGGGTTGAATGGTCCTGGAGGGCTTTTCCAACCAAAATGAGGCCAAAAATCTGATTTTCTTCTCTGGATTTCCAGTCTTTGCTCTCTCCACCCATTTCTGATCATTCTGCTTGGGAATTTACCTGTGGTTTGAGGGAAATGTCCAACCATAACCATGCCATAAATCTGATTTTCTACTCTGGATTTCCAGTCTTTGGTCTCTCCTTCCATTTCAGATCATTCTCCTTGGGAATTTATCTGTGATTTCACTGAAATATCCAACCATAACAATGCCACAAATCTGATTTTCCACTCTGGATTTCCACTCTGTGCTCTGTCCCTCCATCTCAGATCATTCTCCTTGTCCTCATTGGGAATTTATCTCTGATTTGATTGAACTGTCCAACACCAGCACCTCAGTGGGGCCAAAGAGATGGAAAGTTCCCTTTGTTTATTTGTTGGACATTTTGTCTCTGCATCACAGCAAATGTTGGGGTTTATTTTATTTCACTATCACTATTTCATGTTGGGTTTTATTTTATTGCACCATTTCATGTCCAGATCCTAGAAATCCTGAGATTCTCCAAACCCCACCCTTTCAAGCCTGTATTTATCTCCCTGGTGGCCATGTCATTGATTATTCCTGCCTCACCAATTCACCCATCATTCCTGAAGTGTTTTTCTTTTTTTGTTGTTTCTTCCAGACCATTTCTACAATTTATCAAGACCATTTCGACTCCTAATCCTGGTTCTGAAGCACCTGCAGCCTGTCCCAGCCTGGTATCTGCAGCAATTTTAGTAAGAAAAATCTTCTTTTCCATCTTCCAAATGCATTTTAAAGGTTCCAGCCTGTGCTGGAGCTCCCATTTGCCCTTGGGCTTTGTGGAATTGGATTTGATGGTCCTGGCGGGTCCCTTCCAGCTCAGGACAACCTGGGGACACTCTGAAAATGCCTAATTTTCCTTGCAAAAGGTCCAAAATGGAGCACAGCTCCTCAGGCTGGTGGGATTTGTGTCCCACAGAGGAGATTTGAATGTTTGTAATTAAAAATCAGATTATTTGTGGTGTCAGGGCCTGGTGCAGAGTTTGGAATGAGAAAGGTAAGAAAGTGATTTGGGGGTTGGTTGCGTTTCGGGAATTAGGAATTGTTCCCTGTGAGGGTGGGATTTGTGTCCCACAGAGGGGATTCCATCAGCTTAGGACATTTGTAATGAAAAATCAGAATATTTGTGGTCAGGGCCTGAGTAAAGCTGGTTTGTACAGGGCTTGGAGTCTGACACAGAAGAAACTGTGATTTGGGGGCTTGGTTTGGTTTTGGGAAGGAATTGTTCCCTGGGAGAATAAGATTTCCGTCCCAAAGAGAGGATTCCATCAGCTTAGAAAGTTTGTAATGAAAAATCTGAATATTTGTGTATCAGGGCCTGGTTCTGTGCAGGGAAAGGGAAAAGGAAGAAAGTGTGATTTGGGGCTTGGTTGGGTTTTGGGAATTAGGAATTGTTCCCTGGGAGAGTGGGATTTGTGTCGCAAAGAGGGGATTGGAATGTTTTTAATGAAAAATCAGATTATTTGTGGTGTCAGGGTCTGGTTCTGTGCAGGGTTTGGGGTGTGACAGGGAGGAAAGTGTGATTTGGGGCTTGGTTGGATTTTGGGAATTAGGAATTGCTGCCGGGCAGGGTGGAGCGGAGCTGGGCTGGAATTGCCAGAGCTGCTGTGGCTGCTCCATCCCTGGCCAGGCTGAGCAGCCTGAAGGTGTTCCTGGATTGGAACTGGAAATTGATTTCATTTCCCTTCCAACCCAAACCATTCCTAGAAAATCAGCAATTCAGCTTTTCCCCATGGGTTTGGGCAGTTTTGGCTTTTCCTTCGCTCCCCACCTGCCATGGACCCCTCAGAGCTGCCTTTGGCTCCCCCTCGTTCCTCAGGGAGAGTTTGGGGCCGAGACCCCGAGGGCAGAAATGCAAACTGGGTTTATTTAATGCAAATTGAGTTTATTTCATGCATTTCAACCAGGTCTGTGGTTTCCAAACAAAATTCCAAACCCTTGGAATTTTACCCTCTTTCCAGCACTGCGTGATCATACCTGTATCTGCACGGGTTCATTTTTGTGGAGATGGCAAGAATTCCAGGGTTTATGACTTTCTGAGGAATAAAGGGTTTATTACAGAGCAGATTTATATTTATAATGTAAAGGGGCAGAGCCACAGGCTATCCCCAGGGACAAAATCCAGCAGGCAGCCACTGCTGGTGTCCCTGTGACTGTCAGGGTTTAGCAAATAAGAAATGAAAACAAATCCAGGGCCCCAAAGGTGATCAGGTGCAAATAAAATGAATTAATTCCTTGTTTTTCCCTCAGGAGGAGTCTAAATCCAGGCTTTGCTCTTGTGTTTGTCAGGGCATTCTTGGTTTTCGGCTTTCTCTGTGCCATCCAATGGTTCTGGAAGTTTAATTTAAACAAACAAAAAAATAAATATCTGCTTGTTTTTCACCTCAGACTTCCTAGAAATGATTATGAGTTGGGATTTTCAGCACCTCTGATATGCCATGCCCATATTTGAGGGAAACTGAGGCACCAGAGTTGGCTCCAGGGCTGAGCTCGAGTGAGAAATGCCAATTTCCATGACCTGCCTTCCCCAAAGTCACAAGAAATTGAGAGGAAACGAAGTTCTGGGAGCAAAGCCTTGCAGCTTGATATTTTCAAGGGCTTTAATGACATAAAACTGATTTACTTTGAGGGGAAAAGCTTGAAATATCCCTGCAGAGAGTACATAATGTGCATGGTTTTGTATTCATTCCCTGAATTTCAGGGGATGGATGAAACCTCTCCCAGGCATAATGGAATTATATTGGGATGTGCTCTCATCAGGGTGGTGTTAAAAGCAGATGCACAAAGGGAATTCTCTTTGGAGAGAGGGGAAAAAAACCCCTTATGTTACCAGTGAATGATTCTTAGCCCTGCAATAAACCTAATCAGCTTAATTAGGATTAATTTGGCCGCCTGGCTTTTATTTGTGTGGAATAAAAACAGATCTAAGGAGTTTTGTTGAAAACCTCTGTGAGTTTTAGTGATATTTTCGAGTTCTTTCACCTGAGCAGTGTAAAAATCTCTGCCTGGTTGGGCTTTTAGGGAGAATTATGCTGCACCCAGCATTTGAAGCCATTAATTCTCCATCTTCTCTTGCATCTTTCATTGTCAGGAAATCCATCTACTGTCCTCATTCCCATGTGGAGGTGACCCAGCTCTCCCTGGGTGTCTTCAAATGTGGTTTTTTGGAGGTTTTTTTTTTTTGAGGATTGTACCAAATCTCTCCTCTGGCAGCAGCCTGGTTCTGCTCCTGCTCTGCTGCCCCATCCCACATGAGGCTTTTTCCCTCTGTCCCAACACTCCTGTAATTTTCCACGTGTGTGTCTCACCCAGAGCTGCCTCTTTGCTCACTTGTTTATGTCCCTGACTTTTCTTGGCTTGGGTTGAACAGCCAGGTGTCTGCTGAGGAAGGCAGCAGCCTCACCTAAAATGGAAATTGCAAACCCCCTCCCTCTGAATTATTATAATTTTGAAATTAAGGGGCTCTCAGGCAAAGATACGGAAATAGGAATAACAGTTCTTTACTAGGGAAATTAAAAATACAAATGCAATGGTACAAACAAACCCTGCCAGAGTGAGAGCAGGCCCTGGCACGCTGTGGCTCAGGCTGGTGGCACAGCCCCATGCCATGGGGGCTCAGCCCTCCTGCAGTGCCAGCTGTGGCTCTGCTGCAGCAGGGATCCTGCACAAGGGAGGAGTTTTCCTCTGCAGTTCCAGGGCCCCCTGAGCCTCCTTTGCTCCAGGCTGAGCCCCTTCCCAGCTCCCTCAGTCGCTCCTGGGGCTCCAGCCCCTTCCCAGCTCCGTTCCCTGCCCTGAACATGCTCCAGCCCCTCCATGTCCCTGTCACCAGGGGCCCAGGACAGCTCTCAGCACTCAAAGTGGGGCCTCCCCAGTGGGACACAGGGAGACTTCAGGTTTTGATTCTGCTCTTTTTGTCATATTGGTTTCAGTGCCACAAAACTCTGGTGTTCTGTATCCTTCACATCTGACCTCGCTGGGATTCAGTCCTGTCCTGAACCCATGGCTGCCAACTCCAAAAGGGCACAAGGAGGTGCAGGGTGGGCACAGAGTGGTCAGGGCAGCTCAGGCTGGAGATCAGGGCAAGGTTCTTCCCCCAGAGGGTGCTGGCACTGCCCAGGCTGCCCAGGCAATGGGCACGGCCCCGAGGCTGCCAGAGCTCCAGGGATGCCCAGGCTGGGCTTGCTGGGGGCTCTGGGCAGGGTTTGGCTTTGGGATTGATCATCCCTGTGGGTCCCTTCCAGCTCAGCACATTCCATGATTGTGTGAGAGTGAGGGATGGGGGAGATGAAGGATGGGGGAGAAATTTGGGCAGCGCTGCAGGGATGGCCAGGGAGGGGCTGTTGGGGGGGTCTGGGCAGGGTTTGGGGTGGGACTGGGTGATCCTTGGGGTCCTTCCAGCTCAGAACATCCTGAGATCCTGTGACTTTGCTTTGCCACCACTCCCCAGGTGCAGAGGGTTGTGCTGGAAGTGTCAAATCAGAAGTTGTCCCCAGATCCTTCCTGGTCCCATGGGGACGGTGGCATCTCCTTGGCAGTGGCCTCTCAAATCCAGACTTTTCACCAGATCCTGTTTCAGACCCAGGGTTGTCTCTCAGAACCCAAAACCCTTCCCTAAAGTCACAAAGAGCCTTTTCTGCTCACTTTTTAGTAGGAAATGTTGTCACTTCCAAAATCTGCTTTGACTCATCCCTTTACACCCCTCTCTCCTGGCATCTTACTACACTCCCAGGGAGGTGTTAAGACCAGTTTTGGGCTTCCTTGCCTGTTTTTTTCAGTGTTTTCTCTCAGCTTGGCGCTGTGCAGGAGGCCTGGGCAGGGTGTGAAGTGTGTGTCCCTCAGGGGTGTCTCACTGCTCTGACATCAGCCCGTACCAGCACACAGCGGATGGTTTTCATTGAGGTACCACGCACTATTTTAAGCAGCTTCTAAAAATAAATCCCTGCCTGAGCTGCTGTTGTGGTAGCAATGTTTTATCTCTTAATTGGGGCTGTTTGCTGAGGGTGATTCATAGAAAGGAACTGAGCTTTCCAAGTTTTACCCTGAGGTGAAACAGCCGAGGTGATTTGTTGATTGTAATGCAGGCCTGGCAGCCAGGAGGAATTTTTGGATTTTCTCCACGTTTTTTCTTTTTGCTTTTCCCCTAAGGCTGCTGTGTCACATTAAACTCTGGACAAGCTCTTTCTCCTGGAGGTGTGTGGGAGGTGGCAGAGCACGTTCAGTGCGGGGACAGTGACCCTCAGAGCTCTGCATGTCACATCTAATGAGAGATACTGGCTGAGGGAAGGAATGAGGAATCCCTCTGGGAATTGAAGGGGAGATATAAAACTTGTGTGTGCTCAGAGCTATGGGGAAGAGGAGCCAGAGGTGGAGGGAGGCATTTCATCACTATCCAGGGAGCAGGAGATGACTCAGCCTTCCCACACTGTCACCTAATTCCTCCTGGACCCCTCACTGCAAACAGGGCCTGGAGGGGCTGGAGCACATCCAGGGCAGGGAACGGAGCTGGGAAGGGTCTGGAGCCCCAGGAGAGGCTGAGGGAGCTGGGCAGGGGCTCAGCCTGGAGCAAAGGGGGCTCAGGGGGCCCTTGTGGCTCTGCACAGCTCCTGCCAGGAGGGCACAGCCGGGGGGGTCGGGCTGTGCCCCAGGGAACAGGGACAGGAGCAGAGGGAACGGCCTCAGGCTGGGCCAGGAGAGGTTTGTGTTGAATGTGAGAGAAAATCCCTGTCCATGGCAGGGGAATCTGATCTGGAAGGTTCCCTGACATGACACCCACCCTGCCTGTCCTCTCTGGGGCAGAGCTCAGGTCAGAGCTGTGTTGGGCTCTGCTCCAGGGAACAGGGACAGGAGCAGAGGGAACGGCCTCAGGCTGGGGCAGAGGCAACCTGAAGGTGCCCTCACTGGGGGAACCTGCCCTGTGTCCTCACCTGAGAAAAGGGAACCTGCCCTGTGCCCTCACTGGTGTCCCCAAGCAAAGGGAACCTGCCCTGTGCCCTCAGTGGTGCCCTGGGCAAAGGGAACCTGCCCTGTGCCCTCAGTGGTGCCCTGGGCAAAGGGAAGCAGAAGCTGAGCCCGAGCTGAGGCACCAGTCATTGTGCAGGGGAGGCCGCACCAAACTCTGAAGTTGCCCATGAGGTTTTCTCCTCTGACCCTCTGAGGGGTGGATTTGGGGCAGAGTTTTGTTCTCCACGAGGAGGCAGAGCAGAGTGAGGCAGCGCTGCCACACTGAGTGACTCAGCTCAGACAAGCACAGCACGTCCTGAGCAGGGAGGGACCCCCAGGACCACCCAGCCCAGCTCCTGTCCCCACCCAGGACACCCGAACAACCCCAGCCTGAGCACACTAGAGATGGCCACAAGCCCTGGCACTGTGAAGATGTGCCCACAGCTCTGCAGAGCTGTTGGAGCCCTGGTTATTGAGAATTTCAGACTTTCTGTGCTGCCAGGCACTGACCCCCAGGAGAACACTGCACTGACCTGAGGCTGTGGAGAAGCTTCCAGAATGGAATGACAGAACTGGGATTGTGGGTGTGGAGTTTGGATAGAAGTGTCTGATATCACAGGGTGGGAAACTTAGAGTTCGGGGTTTAGAATGTAGTAATAGATATGGAGCAAGATGGAGGTTTGGGACAGAGGCTGGTCCTTCTCCTTTTCCTTTTCCTTTTCCTTTTCCTTCTCCTTCTCCTTCTCCTTCTCCTTCTCCTTCTCCTTCTCCTTCTCCTTCTCCTTCTCCTTCTCCTCCTTCTCCATGGATTTGGCTGGTTTTGTGTAATTGGACAAAAAGTCCCCATTGAGGGTCACAGGTGGTTGATTATTGGGTTGAAAGTGAAAATAATTTATGTGTCATTTCTTAATTGGACAGTTTATCCCTAAAAGGCCTTGTAGAGAGAGATGGGGCTCCATTTTCAGTGTGTCAGAGTGAAGTGCTGCAGAGCTCAGGGTTTGTGAGACTGTGACAGAGATAAGTGCTAACAAACATCTGAGTCCAAATGAGACATATCATCTCACATTTAATCCCAACCTTGGCAAAAAAAAAAAAAAAAAAAAAAAAAAGAGTTAAAACTCAACAGAGAACAACAGGAAAACCACCAAAGGGCTGGAAAGTCTTGTGGTGATGCTCACAAACCCCTGGCAGGATCCTCAGGGTGTCAGAGCGTTGCGTGTTGGTCTGGATGCTGCCACCTCCTCCCCTCCTGGGGTGAAGGGGCCTTTCAGAGGTGGCAGCACACTCCTCCTCCTCCTCCTCCTCCTCCTCCTCCTCCTCCTCCTCCTCCTCCTCCTCCTCCTCCTCCATCAACTCAACCCCAACTCAACACAAACTGAATCTCACTTATAACAAGGGCATGGGGCATTTTGGCTTTGTCAGGATCCTGCTGTTGGCTGTGGGAGCCTGGGATCACAAGTGCTGCTCTGTAAATTTGTTTAGCTCTGAACTGGAAAGGACCAGAGGGTCATTTTTGGGCTGATTTGGAGGTGATTTGCTGTGCATTTCAGGAAATGCTGCCTCAGAGGCAGCAAAAACAGCTAAAAAGAAAGAGAATTTTTATCAAGGCAAAAGGGTGCCAGAGGCTTAGGCTGAGAACAGGGGAATTGGTTTTGTTTACAGGGGTCAGGCTCTTTAAAATGCTGTTTCCTTCATTCATCTTCATTAAGGAAATGACACTCAGAGCGAAAATGAAACACCCCAGGGAAATAAAATGCCTCCAAGTGTGGAGGAGATCTGCGCAGAGCTACAGAGCATTTTGGATGAGTTTATTCACTGCATTGCCTCGTGGGGAAGGGAACCAGACCCTCCCCATCTCTGGAGGTATGCCAGGCCAGGCTGGACAGGGCTGGGAGCACCTGGTATGGTGGGAGGTGTCCCTCCATGGCAGGGGTGGGATGGGGTGGGATTGAAGGTCCCTTTCACCTCAAACCATTCCAGGATTCTGGGATTCAATAATTTAATGATTCAGTAATTCAGTGATTCTATGGTTCTATGATTCTGTAGTTCTGTAGTTCTGAATCCATAATTCAGTGATTCCATAATTCAGTGATTCCATGATTCAGTAATACAGTGATTCGATTATTCAATGATTCAATAATTCAGTGATTCTGTGAGTCTATAATTCTGTGATTCTATGATTCAGTAATTCAATATTCAATGAACAATTGTATATTTAAGATACACAATATTCAATTGAATAGTGAATATAATAACAAGAGCTCATGTTTAATAATTGAATATTGAATGCTACATTCAATTGACAATTGAATGTAATAACAACAACTCAGTTATTCAATGATTGAATAATTCAGTGATTCCATGATTCCGTGATTCTATAATTCCATGATTCTATGATTCAATCATTCAATATCCAATAAATAATTGAATATTAAATATATTCAATATTGAATTGAACATTGAATATAATAATAACTCAATTATTCAATGATTTAATAATTCAGTGATTTCATAATTCTGTGATTCTGTAATTCTATGATTATATGATTCAATGATTTAATAATTCAGTAATTCAGTGATTCTGTGAGTCTATAATTCTATGATTCTGTGATTCAATAATTCAATATTCAATGAATAATTGACTATGAAATATACTCATTATTAAATTGAATATTGAATATATTCAAATACAGTTGAACATTGAATATAATAATAATAGCTCATATTTAATCATTGAATATTTATTAGTGTATTCAATTGAATATTGAATATAATAATAACAACTAAATTATTCAATGATTGAATAATTCAGTGATTCCATGATTCCGTGATTCTATAATTCTGTGATTCTATGATTCAATAATTCTATGATTCAATGATTGGAGAATTCAGTGATTCCATGACTCAAATGATTCCATGATTCCATAATTCCGTGATTCTGTAATTCTATGATTCTATGATTCAATGATTCTGTGATTCTATGGTTAAATAATTCAATATTCAATGAATAATTGAATATTAAATATATTCAATATTCAATTGAATATTGCATACAGTAATAACAGCTCAAATTTAATAATTGAATATGGAATACAATATTCAATTGAATATTGAATATAACAAAAACAACTCAATTATTCATTGATTTAATATTGTATTCAGGGATTGATTATTGTATTTGTGGGGCTCCCAGACAAAGGAAGGAATGATGAATCTGACTCTGTATTCTTAGAATAATTTCTTATTTTATGATACTATAATTTATTAAAGAATACTAAACTAAAGAATACAGAAAGGATACTTACAGAATGCTAAAAATATAAAAATGAAACTCGTGACTCTTTCCAGAGTCCTGACACAGCTTGGCCCTGATTGGCCAAAGAGTGAAAACAACTCCCAGCAGAATCCAATGGAACAATCACCTGTGGGTAAACAATCTCCAAACACATTCCACATGAGCACAGCACAGGAGAAGCAAATGAGATCAGAATTGTTTTCCTTTTCTCTGAGGCTTCTCAGCTTCCCAGGAGAAAAATCCTGGGCGAAGGGATTTTCCCAGAGAATGTGAATGTCACACATGATCTCTGCTGGATCTGCCAGGCAGGTGGAGCTGCCCCCAGCCCTGCTCCCTCCCAGCTTCCCAAATGCTGACCCAGCCCTGCAGAGCTGCAGGGGGAGAGACCAGGCTGCACAAAGGGCAGCCCAACTCCCCAGCCCCCCACGCTGGGTGAAAATCCCAGCAGCTCTTCCAGGGATGGGAAAGAAGGAGGGGAAAATGAGCAGAGAAGTGTCTTAGGTTGGAAGATGTGTCTGGGGATGTGTGTTTTATTCTGTCCCCACCTGTCAGAGCTGGGGCAGTTCTCTGCTGTTCTTGGGGCATTTTTCTTTATCTCTGCCACAGCAAATCCTCCCTCCAGGAGATCTCTGCTCTCCATGGCCACTGAGTGTCCCTGGGGAGCTCCCAGTGGGGCTGGGGTTGCTCTGGGGCTGGGCTTTGTGTGCTGTGATCCCAGAGCCAGGGCTGCTCAAGGGAGGGATTGTCCTGCTCTGCTCTGGGCTGGGCTGGCCTCTCTCCAGTGCTCAGGGGAGTTTGGGGTGTAAGAAGGATCTAAATGTGTTTAGAAAGTGTCCAAAAGTGGGACAAGGGGATGGGGAAGAGTCTGGAGCAGCTGAGGGCTCTTGGTGTGTGCAGCTGGAGCAGGGCACACTGAGGGCAGAGCTCAGGGATCTGCAGCTCCTCCCGAGGGGCAGCTCCCATCCCTGCTCTGGGACAGGGACAGCAGCCAGGGCACGGCTGGGGCTGGGCCAGGGCAGCTCAGGCTGGAGCTCAGGGCAAGGCTCTTCCCCCAGAGGGTGCTGGCACTGCCCAGGCTGCCCAGGCAATGGGCACGGCCCCGAGGCTGCCAGAGCTCCAGGGATGCCCAGGCTGGGCTTGCTGGGGGCTCTGGGCAGGGTTTGGGGTTGGGATTGATCATCCCTGTGGGTCCCTTCCAGCTCAGCACATTCCATGATTGTGTGAGAGTGAGGGATGGGGGAGATGAAGGGTGGGGGAGAAATTTGGGCAGCGCTGCAGGGATGGCCAGGGTGGGGTTGGTGGGGGGTCCAGGAGCTGGAATGGATCATCCTCCATTTAAAAACATAATTTTAAAAATCTTGGTGCTCCAGAACAAAAAATACAAATTTTGCCACTGGCAGCCAGCCAGATGTGGATACACGAATATCAAATGCTTTGCAAAGAACAGAAATATTTATTTGTATTATTATGGGGTTTTTTTTTTGTTTTTTGTTTTTTTTTTTTTTTTTTTTTTGACCTTCAGCACTGTGGGCTCTCCATGACCAGAGAAAATTGTGCTGGTTTCTGGTTTCTGACCATTGCTGCTCATCCAAACCCATCCTGGAGTGTCACAGTTGGCCTGTGCACACCACAGCCCCAGCTGCTGCCTGAGGCTTTGTGTGAGAGGCAGAGAAATGTGACTGAAAAGGAGCAGGTTTCCAAGAATTCCCCATGCTTTGCTTTGTGCAAGTCTGAAATGCAGGATGTGTTTCTCTTACCCCAAGCAGATTTCCAGCAGCAATTATAGGTGAATTACAAAAATTGCTAGGTTTAGGGAGGACCCACAGAGATCTGTCCTTGGGCTGTGGGAGTTGGGGTATTTCTCCTCAAAGAGCAAAACCAACATTAAAAACATCTGGGATTGAATTTTAGCAGTCTGGGCACTGAAGCCAGAAAAAAAAAAAAAAAAAAGCCTCAAAAAAAGGGAACAGAATCTTAGCAGAGAAGGAATCAATCACCAGAACATCCTCAGTGAGAGCTGCTGCTTCTGCCACTGTTTGCAATCTTTAAATGAAGACTATTTTCTATTTTTATGTGAGAAATTGAAGCTTAAAGATGAGCCAGGTGCAGAAATGCCTGGGGGGTTCTGCAGCCTGGGTTTAGCAGGTCAGGCTTAGTCAGGCCCTGTGCTGGGTCCTGGGCTTAGTGTCTGAGTGTCTCTGAGGACCCTGCAGGGTTGTGGCAGCACTTTTTGAACCACCAATTTTTTCATGTTCCTGGAAATGCTGATTCTAAAAAACCAGCAGAGTTTTTGGCTGAAATCTGCAGCAAAGCTTTTTGGCTGAAACTCCCTGTCTGCAGTGCCCCATAAATAGGAGCAGCAGTGTTATCCAGATAAAACCAGTGTTATCTCTTAGTCTGGGGCTGAGAGGAATTCCCAGGATAAATGCTGGGCTAATTTCACTCCAGTTCATCACTGGTGGTGACTTTGAGGAGCTTAATGAGGCTCCTGATCAACTCACAAAACAAAAGCTGAGACCTGCAGGGGCTCCGTGGGTTATTCTGCCCCTGGGCAAACAAGCAACTTCTTGTGCCATGATCCTTTTTAATTTAATGCATTTTGAGGGATTCATTTTACAGTTCTGAGCCCCTTCCCTTAAACTCCAGGTGTGGGTGTAAGACTGACACATCTGCTGGGGGGAGGAATGGGATCTTCTAAATGGACTTTTAGGAGAGAAAATAAAAACCAAACCCAAAAGCAACCAAAAACCCATGAAAAATAAAGGCATTGTAGTCTCACAGGATGGTTTGGGCTGGAAGGGACTTGAAGACCATGGGCAGGGACACCTTCCAGGACCTGCTCATGTTGGACATTTCTCTGGTTTTGGGTGTGAGATCAGCGTTCTGCTCATCTTCCCAAGCATCCTCCCTGTGACACCAGAGCAGGGCCATATTTGCAGCTCTCCTTGCCCGTGGATGAGCTCAGAAGGCTCAGAGAGGAAAATCTTACAAAGCCTTTGGAAAGCCAAGGCTGTAATTTCAGTGAGCTCCTCCGCCGTGACCCAACCGCTTGGGTTCCCCCAGCCGTGCCCCCATGGGTGTGAGCTGAGCAGCTCAGGAGGGCTCTGGGGTTTCCTGCAGCCCCAGGGATGATTCAGCACCTTGCAGGCAGCTCAGGTCGGGCTGGTTTGGGTGTGGGAGCACCATTCTTGCAGCACCCCGTCCTGCAGCTCAGCCCCACGTCCCTGCTGCGGGTGATGGAGCAGCGCACGAAGCTGCTGCTGCCTGCACCAGGTTTGCACCAGGGAAACTCCTGGGTGGAGACCCCGAGGGGCTGGAGCACTCCTGGGGGAACCTGAGCGCTCCTGGGGGAATCGGAGCCACCCTCAAGCTCTGCTCTGTGCAGGGTTTCCGAGCCCTGGGGCGCTGACGGAGGTGTGGAACCACATCCTGCCCACGCTCGGAGCCTCCCCGTGAGGAGAGAGTGACTGAGCTTGCAGAGCTCACAGGAGAGCCAGGAGCCTCCTGCCCTTTCACACCATCAGCCCAGGGCAGTTTTGCTCCTCTGCCCCTCGTTTTCCCACCTTGCCACTGGCTGGTCACTGCTTGGTCACCTGTTGGTCACTGGTTAGTTACTGGTTGGTCATTGGTTGGTCACTGCTTGGTCACTGGTGGATCAACCTGTTGGTCAGTGTTTAGTCAATGGTTGGTCACCTGTTGGTCATTAATTGGCCATTGGTTGGTGACTGGTTGAGCACTGATTGGTCACCGGTTAGTCACTCGTTAGTTACTGGGTGGTCACTGGATGGTCACTGGTTGGTCGATGGTTGGTCAGTGGTTGGTCAATGGCTGGTCACTGGTTGGTCACTGGATGGTCAGTGGTTGGTCATTGGTTTGTCACTGGTTGGTTATTGGTTGGTCAGTGGTTGGTTATTGGTTGGTCACCGGTTAGCCACTGGCTGGTCACTGATTGGTCACTTAATGGTCACTGATTGCTCACTGGATGGTCAGTGTTTGGCCCCAGGTTGGTCACTGGTTTGTTACTGGTTGGTCACTAGTTGATCACCTGTTGGTTACCAGTTGGTCACTGGTTGGTCACTGGTTAATCACTGATTGGTCACCAGTTGGTCTCTGGTTGGTTATTGATTATTCACTGGTTGGTCAGTGGATGGTCACTGGATGGTTACTGGTCGGTCACTGGCCAGTCAGTTGTTGGTCAGTGGTTCGTCACCAGTTGGTCACTGGTTGGTAACTGGTTGGTCACTGGTTGGTTCAGTGACTGGCCCTGGGCACAGTGTTCCTGCCCTGCCCAGGCCTGGCACTGCCCAGGGTCCCTCTCACTGTGCCCGCTGCTCTGTTTGAAGCCCTGAGCTCTTCTCCAGGCCCCCTGCCCTGCCCTGGGCTCTCTCTCAGGGCCCTCATCCCACCCCTCCCTGAGCCTGTCCCCACTGCTGTGTCCCTGCTGTGACAGAAATGTCTCTGCAGACACCAGAACCCTCAGCTCTGTGCAGAACCCCAGACCTGAGCTCTGCTCCGTGCCTGTCAGGGCCTGCAACCGTCCTTTATTTGATGCTCAGGCATCAAGCAGGAATGCTGGCCCCTGGAGAGGGTTTTTTTTTTTTTGTGCTTTTAATTTTTTTTTTACCTTTCCTAAAGAGGCTGGAGGCAATTTCAGACTTGCCTTGTGTCCAAACATTGCTTTGCCCATGGAGGGAGAGGCAGAGGTCTCGTTCCAGCACTGGCTGCTTGTCCACAGGGTGGATTTAACAGGGAATTGTCCCTCCCTGACCCAAACCCAAATTTTTTGGGATTACTGAGGGGTCCCTGTGCTCGGGGCTGGTTTGCAGCAGCCCCTTGAGGAAGGAGTCGCTGTTAAAGGTTCAGGGCTGTGCTTGGTAAATGGTATTTGGGGAAAAAAAATATTGTTCTGCTCTGGGACACACCAGGAAAAGAATTGGGAATCCAGCTGTGAGGGTTCCTGGATTTCATCAAGGAATCTGAACAAAAATCCAAAAACTCCTCGTGACATTTCTCACACTGACCCAGCACAGTCAGAGGGGGCTGAGGATACCCTTTGCCAGCAGCTGATGGATTTAAGTGTTTTTATTTGGTTTATTTATTTATTTTTTTGAAGCAGCCACTTAATCTCAAATTCAGGTGTGTGGCTGCTTGTGACCTTTGAAGAATTTCTTGCTTGCATTGAAATAATGTTTGTTTTGTTTTTTTTTTTTTTGTGATCTCTCAGCTGTTCCATCAGAGATTTCATCCCAGGGAGGGTTTTTGAAGCATTCTTCTCCTCAGGGCTCTGCAGAGCAGGAGAATTTTTGGATCAGTAGCTGAGTACATGAGTAATTTCTGGCTCTGGGTGCTCTGCAAATCTCAGATCTGTTTTTTTAATTTCTTAGAAAAAGGTAACACACATTTAAATAAATCAAACAGGTTGGATGTGTTAAGGAAAATATTAGTCCATTTTTTCTTGACAAACACATTTAAATTCTTTTTAAAATACCCCCCAAATGAACATTTTGAAGCCTGTTTTTTATTAAGCTAAACTGAAGGAATGTGATCTCAAATTGCCTGGATGTCTATCCACAGGGATATATATCCACTGTCTTTGCTAGGGATGGCTTAAAAAATACATTTATTTGCCTCGAAATCTTTAATATTTGACCTGCAGATCATTTCCTTGATGCCATTCCAGCTTTAAGCCATGATGAGCTCAGCTGGGAAGTGCTAGGAGGTGTTTTTAAGGTATTTTTGGTCACCAGTGTGAGCTGGTTTCTAATTAAACAGAAGCTCACACTTTATCTCATTAGAGTCATGATAACAAACGTGCACAGCTCTGGCTGATCATTGGGAATGAATTCCCTGAGTCTGGCAGGGTTAGAAAAGGGGAGTTTGTGCCACTGAATGGTCTCGTTCTCCCGGTCTGCACGGAGGTGGCACTTGGCTCCTGGTTTGGATTTGTTGGGATGATTTATCCAGGCCCCGGATGGGACCCAGCAGGCACAGCTGGAATATTGCCAGGAGGCACAAGGTGCACCTGGGACTGCTTTCCTTTGGATCCAGGGCAAGTTGTGGAACAGAACTTTGGACCTCAGTGGTGACTCTGGGGGTCACCTCAATTCGCCATCTGCAGATGCCTTCAGCAGTAAATATGAACAGCAAAAGGCCCAAAATTGAGTTGTTTCTCATGAATTAAAGTTCTGGAATGTTCTGTTAAACATCCCTGGGGGTGTTTAACAAAGCCTGGATGTGGCACTGGGGGCCAGGGTTGAGTTGAGGGGTTGGGGCTGGGTTGGACTCAATGGTCTTGAAGGTCTCTTCCATCCCAGTGATTCTGGGAATTCTGTGAATTCTGTGAATTCTGTGAATTCTGTGAATTCTGTTATTCTGTGAATCCTGTGGCTGCCCCAACCCTGGAATGTCCCAGACCAGGTTGGAAACAACCTGGGGGAGTGGAAGGTGGATGAGCTTTAAGGTCCCCCCAGCCCAAACCATTCCATGGTTCCATGAATCCGTGCCCAAGTCAAAGTCCAGCAGGTGGATGCAGCAAACTCAAACCTTCCACATGAGCTCCTCCCTTGGTCTGTGGCCCCAGATGAAGATCCCTGTTCCCATTGAGTGGGAATGGGGTGAGGCTGGGGTGAATCCTCCTGCTCATCCTTCACCCCAGTCCCCCTGGGATCTGCTGGGGTGAATCCTCCTGCTCATCCTTCACCCCAATCCCCCTGGGAGCTGCTGGGGTGAATCCTCCTGCTCATCCTTCACCCCAATCCCCCTGGGAGCTGCTGGGGTGAATCCTCCTGCTCAGCCTTCACCCCAGTCCCCCTGGGATCTGCTGGGGTGAATTCTCCTGCTCATCCTTCACCCCAATCCCCCTGGGAGCTGCTGGGGTGAATTCTCCTGCTCATCCTTCACCCCAATCCCCTGGGAGCTGCTGGTGTGGTCTCCCCTGTGTGGCTTTGTCCTCCTGGCTGCATCCTGTTCCTATTTGGAGCCCTCAAACCCTTACAGGGATAAAGGGAAGGAAAATGTCAGGAAGTGGCACTGTCTGAAGAAATGGAGCAAGGAAAAGGCAGCACCAGGATTCCTGGGTTTTGAACTGGTATTTAAGTCTTGGAATGGCTGTTCCACCCCAGGCAGGAGCCTCCAGGTTCTTACTTTGATACAGAATTGTTCAGTTTATGATTATTCCTTGTCCTGCAGCTTTGCTGTACTCAGATTTGTCCCACCAAAGCTGAGCTCTTCCCCATCCAAATCCACCTCAGGTGTCCCAAAGAGCCACTCCAATCCACTGGAAGAAGAAGATGCTGGAAGAAATATTTGGCCAGGCTGGATCCCTGTGTAGGAGTCAGGAATTTCTGAGGCATGCAATGGGATTGAAAGGGTGGAGACTCCCTGGTGTGGAGGAGATCATGTCTGGGGTTCTGAGCACGTGGAAAATCCTGCTCTGGGTTTTGTCCCGTGCCCCCAGCCAGTGCTGGTGCTGTGGATTCCTGAGGAACAGGTTTATGAGGGGAAAAACCAGAAGAGAGGGACAGGCAGCCAATGGGGTCCCTACATAAATATTTGCCTTCATCTACAAGAAGGATCTGTTAAGAAGAGGCCAATCACCTGGAAATGACCCAAACCACGTTCTGCTGCTCGTTAAGCCCTGCCTGTTTCCCTGGCACAAGGTGTATTTTTGTGTGAGCAGACAAGGCAGGTCTGTGAGCCTGTGATGACAAGGGAGCAAACACTGCCCAGACTTGACTCTGCCCTCCCTGCAAAGCTCCCGACATTCCCTCCAAACTCAGTCATGCTTTCTCTCCCTTTCCTGTTAAACAAATTCATATCTTGATTTCGAGTTATTTGTGCTCTCTGTGTGCATCCCAGTGCTGCAAAACACGAGGTTTTCCCCCCTGGATCTGGTGTGGGGACTATCAGGATTTTCCATGGGGGACAGGAAAATTCACACCCTTCCAGCTGTCTGAAATGGGGATCTGTCTAGAATTGCCTAGAATTGGGATTTGTCTTGGAATTTTTAACCAAATTGCCCATGGAGGTGTGTGTGTTTGTGCACAGACAATTTCAGGATAAAAACACAGATATATAAATATATATCTGTACAGATATTTATAATTTTTAACCAGAATTACACATGGAGGTGTGTGTGTGTGTGTGTGCACAGACAACTACAGGATAAAAATATAGATATATAAAAAAATAAATATATAAAAATAAATATATACAGTAATATATATATGCATATAGATAAATAAATATATACAAGATATAAATGAAAATATATCTATATAAAATATAATATCTATATTAAAATATAGATATACAAATAAAGATATACAAGATTTAAATAAGAATAAAAATATCTATATAAAATATACCTATATTAAAATATAGATATACAAATAAATATATAAAAATATATACAGTAATATGTATAAATATAAAATTATATATTTTTAATATAAAAATAAATATATACAAGATAAAAATAGCCACAATATCCTTTGGAAATGAGAGGCTGGGTAAGGAAAAACTCCACCTTGTGCAGCTGGCTCTGCATTCCCTGGTGAATCCCTTTCCAGCAGCTCCACCTTGCCTAGGAAAATATTTACCTGAAGAAAAGCTGTGTTAATTAACCCAACCACGGAGTGGGAGCACAGCAGAGGCTTTGTGGGGCTGAGGGTGGCACTGGGGACAGGCAGGGACTTGCTCACGGTGTCACATTCATATTTCTGGGTTTGTCACCGTTTCTGTTATGTGACAAAATGTAAATGAATGTCAGGATTTGCTCCCCACAAGGCTCTGGAAAAGGGAGATTTCCAGCCTGGAGAGAGGATCACAAACTCTGGGTTTGCCTGTAGAAAATAAATGGATTATTTATCTCTATTTCTGCCTTTCATTGAGGGTAGGGAAAAGCCCCATTGCCTATGGTCTGAATCAGCTGGGAAAGTTTCCTTGTTGAATTTCCACTGAGATTCCAATTATTTTTTCATTTCAACAGAAATCTTTCATCATCTCCTCTGTATATTTAATTAAAAGAGATCCAGACTGGCACAGCACAACACTGTGTGTTCCTGCTGTGTCCAGAAAGTGCAAAATCTGATTTGTTTTGATTTTCACGCTTTCACAGGTGAAGGAATTCCCAAACAAAAAAATTCCCAAGGAAAAATGCTTTTGCACCATCTTAATGGAGGAAATTTATAATATATTTCTATTTTTACAGTACCTTCCATTCTTTAGAGCACTGAGGAACTTGATTAACACAAAGTTGGAATTCCAAAGATGGAATTCTGTCCATGAGGAGAGGGCAGCCTTGTGTGGTACTGCAGGGCAGCAGGAAAATGGAAAATTCCTGCTCCTCCCTCCTGCATCCAAAGCAAACTGGCAGCTTTTTGTGCTATCAGCTGGAAGGAAGGATCCCTTCAGTGGGGCTGAACAATAATCTCAGAGCTGGTTTTAATTCCATTCTGTTTAAGTCTTATTGCACTTTGCTTAATTGCCTCTGCTTTGTCGTTAACGAGACAAAGAGCAGTTTGTGTAAGGGAAAAATTGTCGAGCAGCAGAGCTGGAATTTGCATGTTAAAAGTTTCCTTTTTTTATTGTTTTCACTGCCTTCCAATCCCTCATTTGGTTTGGTTTTGTTCAGTCCTACAAAGCTGCTGTGCCCTGCAGGTGACATCACCAGCCTGGCTGTATCCTGCCAGGGCATCCTTAGGGAAAACTCCTCTGGATCATGCCCAGGAAGGTTCTGCATGGGCAGGACCAGCCCTGCTCACACGTGGATGGGGCAGAGCTTCCCTGTCACAGCCATCCAGCAGCCTGGGTGCTTCTGCAAGCTGCCAAAAGGTTCCCTCTCTCAGAATATTTGCAAAACACACCAAAATTCCTCATTTTTTCCCCATTTTTTTCAATTTATTCCTCTTTTTTTTTTTCCATTTTCCCATTTATTCCTCATTTTTTCCCGTTTTTCCTATTTTTTCTGATTTTATCCATGGATTTGCTCCAGCTCCCACAGCAAGCAACGGTCAAGAAAGCAGGGACTGAGACAAGCAATGCAACCCATGGCACTTCTTGGGTGTTTTTTGCTGGGTTTTTTGAGTTTTTTTTTTTCCCAATTATTTTCTTTAGTGAATCCTGAGGGGAATGCTACTCTCAGGAAGCCCTGGAATGCCAAATAAAGGAAAGGAAATTACATTAATTCAGCTGGAGGAAACTTGGGAAAAGCTGCTCCTCCCTGGTGTTCCCCCGCTGTGGAGAGCCAGAAAAGGCTGAGTTACTTCGAGCTGAAAAGGGCACATTTGCAACTTTACTGCAGAGCTTTCCCATGTCCTTGTTGGAACAAACTGCCCAGGGAAGCAGTGGAATCTCATTCCTGGAAGTGTTCAGAAAACGAGCAGCCATGGGCTTTGGTGTCTTGGTTTTGAAAGCCAGGAGTCTGCTAAGGAAGGCAGGAACCTCCCCTGAAACAGAAAATTTAAACTTTCCCCACCCCTCTGAATTGCTATAAATTTTAAATGAAGGGGCTTTCAGGCAAAAATATGGGAGCAGGAATAACAGTTTTTTAATAGGAAAGAAAAAAAAAAAGGATAAAATAAACAATGCAGTGAACTAAACCAACCCTGCCAGAGTCAGAACCCAACCTGACACCCTGTGGGTCAGGCTGTTGGCAGCAGTGCCATTGGAATTGTGGCTCAGCCCTCCTGCAGTGTCAGGGCTGGTTCTGCTGGAGCAGGGATCCTGCAGAAAGGTGCAGTCTCTGCCTCTGAAGATCCAGGGGCAGAGGCAGCTGCTGTTCCTCTGGGCAATGCAGTGCAGAAGCCGTGCTGGTGTTGCAGAATCTCCAGATTCTATCCGGGTAGGAATGCTTGGCTCCTCCCTCTGGGCTCCCATCTCCCAGTGGGATGCTGTAGTTCTTATCAGCCATGCAGGGACATTCAATAGCTGTTATCAGCAGGTGTCTCCCCAGCTGTGGAAGAGATAAGGCACTTAAAAGAAGACAGCTGCCATCCAGATGGCAAATAGATACAATTTGCTTGGCAATCCGGGACATTTGGGAACATGGTGGGATTGGGTGGAAGGCTGGACTTGTCCTGAAGAGCTTTTCCAATATTAATAATTTGGTGTTTCTGTGGAAATCCTGCAGGAGTTACATGGGCTGGTGTGAGGTCTGGATCCTGGAAAAATCTGTGTGGATAAAGCACTGGGGAATGTTTTGGGAATGGGGATTAGCTCGTTATTGCCACAGCCACGAGGTCCCTGCTGCTGCCTCCTGGCTGCCCTCAGCTCTGCTTTGGGGGATCATTCACTGGCTGCAGCCCTCCTGCTGCTCCAGGAATTGTTCTCCTGGATTCCAGGGGAGAGGAGGCTCCAAATTGGTCCCTCACGGACAGCTCAGCCCAGGTGTGTGAGCAGCAGCCGCACTTGGGGCCGGCTGGGCTTCATTCAGGGCAGAGGAGACCAGAGAAGGGCTGGGACAAAGCTGGGGAGTTGCTTGAGCTCTGCTTCCCTCCCTGAGGGCTGGAATACAGGTTGGATATTAGGAAGAAGTTTTTTACAGAAAGAGTCATAAAGTTCTGGAATGTTCTGCCTGGGGAGGTGGTGGAGTCACCGTCCCTGGGGTGTTTAACAAAGCCTGGATGTGGCACTGGGTGCCAGGGTTGAGTTGAGGTGTTGGGGCTGGGTTGGAATCGATGGTCTTGAAGGTCTCTTCCAACCCAGTGATTCTGGGAATTCTGTGAATCTCTGCTGGGTTCCTGTGCTGGGGGTTTGGGATTTGGGTTTGGGGTTTGGGTTTCCTGCTCCTGTTGGAGCTGGGATTTGTGCTGAGCTTGAAGCATGAGCCAGGCTCTGGCACATTCCAGTGTCAGCTTCAGGAGCTGGGCTCTCTCTGCCTCGCTGCAGCTCCCAAACCAGGCTGGCTCCAGGGGAAAATGGTCTTGTCTGGGAGCCCTGCTCATCCCAGCACTGCTTCCAGACTCCTCCAAAGTGCAGCTCAGGCTCAGAGCACCAAGTGGGTGTCTGCAAGCTGCCCTCTGCTCTCCTTCTGAACTTGGCAGCCTGAGCTCTGCTGGGGTTCATCCGTCCTGGCTCAGCTTCCCTTGGAGCTTTCCCCTCTGCTCCGTGCCAAGGCTGGAGCTCAGCTGGAGCAGGAGGAGCCACAGGAGCAGTGCCTGGTGCGGCAGGAGCAGCAGGGCAGCAAGTGCAGTGAACTAAGCCAACACTGCCAGAGTCAGAACCCAACCTGACACCCTGTGGGTCAGGCTGTTGGCAGCAGTGCCATTGGAATTGTGGCTCAGCCCTCCTGCAGTGTCAGGGCTGGTTCTGCTGGAGCAGGGATCCTGCAGAAAGGTGCAGTCTCTGCCTCTGAAGATCCAGGGGCAGAGGCAGCTGCTGTTCCTCTGGGCAATGCAGTGCAGAAGCCGTGCTGGTGTTGCAGAATCTCCAGATTATATCTGGAGATATAATAATGCTCTGCCCACCAGGGCAGTGCCTGGTGTGGGGTCATCCTCCACCCTCAGCTGCAGAGCTGCTGGGGCTGCTCCAGTTCCAGGAAATGAAGGAGGCAGGATGAGTTTCCTGAACTGAATTCCTGAATGGAAGGAGCTCTGACCATCTCAGGGGCTGGAGTTTTGGTGTGCCCTCTGCACAAGGGTGATATTCACCTTGGAGCAAGATCCAGCTTGCCAAAATGTGAAATAATCTTAGAAAAAACTCTTCCTGTACCTGCCTTGGTGTGCTGTTGGAGATGTGGGCGTCCATGGGCTGTGTGGGCATCCATGGGCTGTGTGGGCATCCATGGGCTGTTGGATTTTGGAAAAGGTACGTGGAGAAGGGAGCAGGGAGGGTGGAGCCAGTCTTGACTCCATGGGAATGGCCAGATTTGGTGTGTGAATCCATAGATTGGTGTGTGAATCCATGGATTGGTGTGTGTGAATCCATGGACTGGTGTGTGTGAATCCATGGATTGGTGTGTGTGAATCCATGGACTGGTGTGTGTGAATCCACGGATTGGTGTGTGAATGCATGGATTGGTGTGTGTGAATCCACGGATTGGTGTGTGAATGCATGGATTGGTGTGTGCACCCATGGATTGGTGTGTGAATCCATGGATTGGTGTGTGTGAATCCGTGGACTGGTGTGTGAATCCATGGATTGGTGTATGTGAATCCATGGATTGGTGTGTGAATCCATGGAGTGGTGTGTGTGAATCCATGGATTGGTGTGTGAATCCACGGAGTAGTGTGTGAATGCATGGATTGGTGTGTGTGAATCCATGGAGTGGTGCATGTGAATGCATGGACTGGTGTGTGTGAATCTATGGACTGGTGTGTGCACCCATGGACTGGTGTGTGAATCCATGGATTGGTGTGTGTGAATCCATGGAGTGGTGTGTGTGAATCCATGGACTGGTGTGTGCACCCATGGACTGGTGTGTGTGAATCCGTGGACTGGTGTGTGAATGCATGGAGTGGTGTGTGTGAATCCATGGACTGGTGTGTGTGCACCCATGGATTGGTGTGTGAATCCATGGACTGGTGTGTGAATGCATGGGTTGGTGTGTGAATCCATGGATTGGTGTGTGTGAATCCATGGATTGGTGTGTGAATACATGGGTTGGTGTGTGAATCCATGGATTGGTGTGTGTGAATCCATGGATTGGTGTGTGAATGCATGGACTGGTGTGTGTGAATCTATGGACTGGTGTGTGCACCCATGGATTGGTGAGTAAATCCATGGATTTCTTGTGTCCGTGGAAGAAAATCCAGGCAGCATCCAAGGAGAGGCTCATCCAGAGAGGGTCAGGGTGAGCTTTCCCCAGTGACCCCCCCAAGGCTCCTGGCCATGGAATCAGGGCTGTGAGATCGACTCCTTCCTGCTGCAATCCTGCGGTTGAGCAGGAATCACAAACTCCCTCTCAACTCCAGTTTTCCCTTCCTTCTATTATTTTTTCCCCACTCCTGTGGTTTGAAGGGATGCAGAAACATTCTGGGAGGTTTCTCAACCCCTGGGTTCAACCAGGAGTCTCTGCAGGGGAGCACAGTTTCAGGGAAAGGCCATTCCTGCCTTCCCTGTGCTCAGGGCTCATGGCCTCAGATGGAATCACTGCTCACCACGAGATCCCTCCCCATCCTAGGACTGGCACCTGGAGTGGAGTGGTCAGTCCTGGGGAATTCGGAAGGAACCATTAGGCAGGAATGGTGTAAAAATACTAAATAGTGATTTTTTAATAGTGAGAAGGGAGAGCAGCGGGGATTTGCACAATCCCATGATGGAGATGAGCTGGGAATGCTCAGAATTCAGCACTGGTCCTCAAGGGTCGTCTTGAATGTCTCTAAAAAAGTTGATTTTCTTGAATTTTGCTTGCAAGAAAACAGGATCAGCGTCCTTATAAATGTGAGAAACCCCTGAGAAGTTCTCTGGCATGAGGGAGTGTGCTGGCACTGGGAACACATTTCCAGGGAAAGGCCATTCCTGCCTTCCCTGTGCTCAGGGCACGCGGCCTTGGATGGAATCACTGCTCACCACGAGCTGCCTCCCCATCCTGGGACTACCAGCCTGGAGTGGTCAGTCCTGGGGAATTCTGAAGGAATCATTAGGCAGGAGTGGTGTAAAAATATTAAATAGTGCCTTTTAAATAGTGAGAAGGGAGAGCAGCAGGGATTCGCACAATACCATGGAGGAGATGAGATGGGAATGCTCAGAATTCCTCACAGGCACTGGATCTCCAGGGTCATTGTGTATGTCTCTAAAAATTGATTTTCTTGAATTTTGCTCGCAACAAAACAGGATCAGCATCCTTATAAATGTGAGAAACCCCTGAGAAGCCCTCTGGAACAAGGGAGTGCCTGCAGGGGCAGGAGCCAGGCTGCAAATCCCACTTTTAGTGATGGAAATGAAACAGCAGGAGCTGGGAGGGAGCTGGGGCTGCCTGGAGGCTGAGCCAGAGCCCTGTCCTGGCTGGGCAGAGCCGAGTGCTGCTCCAAGGAATTCATGGAAGTGCTGATGCTTTGCTCCATGCCTGCCCTTCTGTGGCTGCTGCTCCTCAGGGCTTGCTGCTTTTTTTTCTTCCTCCCCCCTCTTCTAGTTTTGATGGTGATATTTCTGGGAATATTTAGCTCTCAAACATGCAGATTTTGCAATAATTTCTCTGTTGTGACTCAAATGCGTTTCTGGAAAGCCTCTCTGAAGTGATGAAATTCTCTAGATTAACCCTTTGCCTTGAATAAATGCAGAGTTGGGTTCATTCATGTTTTCCTCAGGGCTCTTCTCTGCCTGGAAAGGTGGGAGGGAAAACTGCAGAAACCCTTGGGGATAAAAATAGAAAGTGAGTAAGCACAAACTTTTAATCCTGGATTTTTTTAATGAGCAGAGAAAGTCTCCTGGCTGCCTCCCCATCTGTTTCCAGTTAAGAGGATCCCTCTTTATCTCCGTGGGTCTCTCCCT
Organism: Ammospiza nelsoni; assembly: GCF_027579445.1. NCBI lineage: Eukaryota > Metazoa > Chordata > Aves > Passeriformes > Passerellidae > Ammospiza > Ammospiza nelsoni. The sequence goes on along the minus strand of NC_080657.1, from coordinate 5,620,708 downwards.
TCCCCAGGCCCTCAGTGCTGAGTCACAGCCCAGCTGTGGAACAGGGAAGTGTCCCCATCTGGAAATGGGGACTCACTCAGAGATGAACTTGCCCAGTTTCACACAGGAAATGTGTAACCAGAGTGGGAACTGAACCCAAATCTCTCCAGTTTAGCCCTGGGTTTTCTTCTCCCCTCGGTGATCCACGGCAGCTCAGCAGATGTTGCTCAAGTCTGAGGGTCCAAACATGTGAATTCCAGAATCCTGGAATGGTTTGGTCGTTAAAATCCCATCCCACCTATTCCCATGGCAGGGACACCTGCCACTGTGCCAGGTGCTGCCAGCCCCAATGCCCAGCCTGGCCTTGGGCACTGCCAGGGCTCCAGGGGCAGCCACAGCTGCTCTGGCAATTCCAGCCCAGCCCCTGCCCACCCTGCCAGGGAACAATTCCCAATTGCCAAGATCCCATCCAGCCCTGCCCTCTGGCACTGGCAGCCATTCCCTGCCTCCTGTCCCTCCATCCTTGTCCCCAGTCCCTCTGCAGCTCTCCTGGAGCCCCTTCAGGCCCTGGAAAGGGATCTCAAATCTCCCCAGAACCTTTTATCCTTTTATTCAGCTGAACACCCCCAGTTCTCCCAGCCTTTCCTCACAGCAAAGGTGCTGGGAGGTCTGTGGAAGGTGGGTGTGGAGGAACTGAATGTTTTGCTTGAAACTGAAGAAGTCTAAATGCAAAAGTCGAGACTAAATACGAGATTTGGATGAAGGGCTGGGCCAGGAGGAGAAATACCTGGGTCAAATGAGGAATACCTGGTCTAGGAGATGGAATAGAGGAGGAGGAACACCTGGTCCAGGAAGGGGAATAACCGCTCCAAAGGAAGGGATAACTGGACCAGAAGGGGGAATACTTGGGCTAGCAGGAGAAATACCCAGTCCAGGAGGAGGGAAACTGTTGAGTTTTATCTTCTTTTTGCCAGAATTGGGATTAAATGTGTGAGATGGTATTTCTTGTTGGGACTCAGATGTCTGTTAGTTCTTATCTCTGTCAGAGTTTCACAAACCCTGAGTTCTGCAGCACTTCACTCTGACACACTGAAAATGGAGCCCCATCTCTCTCTCTGCAAGGCCTTTTAAGGCTAAACTGTCCAATTAAGAAATGACACATAAATTATTTTCACTTTTAACCCAATAACCAACCACACATGGCCCACAATGGGGACTTTTTATCCAATTACATAAAACCACCCAAACCCATGGAGGAGGAGGAGAAGGAGGAGGAGGAGGAGGAGAAGAAGGAGAAGGAGAAGGAGAAGGAGAAGGAGAAGGAGAAGGAGAAGGAGAAGGAGAAGGAGAAGGAGAAGGAGAAGGAGAAGGAGAAGGAGAAGGAGAAGGAGAAGGAGAAGGAGAAGGAGAAGGAGAAGGAGAAGGAGAAGGAGAAGGAGAAGGAAGGACCAGCTTCCACCCCAAAACCTCCATCTTGCTCTATATCTATTACTATATTCTAAAACCCCAAACTCTGAGTTTCCCACCCTGTGCTCTCACACACTTCTATCCAAACTCCACACCCACAATCCCAGTTCTGTCATTCCATTCTGGAAGCTTCTCCACGGCCTCAGGTCAGTGCAGTGTTCTCTGGGGGTCAGTGCCTGGCAGCACAGAAAGTCTGGAATTCTCAGCAGTACCCAGGGTTCCAGCAGAAGCCCTGGGCTGGAGGAGCTCAGCCTGCGGTGCTGTTTGCTCTGAGCGTTGGTGTCACCCCAGGGAGGTGGCAGCGCCCCAGGGCACTGTTTGTGCCCTGCTGTGGTTACCTGGGGCTGTCTCCAGCAGGGCCCTGGCTGCTCCTGCAGAGGTGGAGCTGCAGGATCTGCACACCCTGAGCCCAGCCTGCTCTGCCTTCCACAGGCTGAGCTCAGCCCTGGGCAAACAAGAGGGGGACACCACCAAAACTCCACACTGCCCATTGCACTGTGAGTAACCTCTGCTTTCTCCACCCTGGCTGCTCTCCCTGCCCTCTGCAGTGGGCTCCACCTGTGAGCAGGACCTGCCTTTCTCTTTGTCCAGTTTATTTTGCTTTCACTTCAATTAATTTAAGAAACTTCTGCCTTGTGAATCCTCCCCATGCTGCATTTTTATATTTCTGTGTTGAGTTATGGCCCCTCAGTTTGGGAAGGACTTTGAAATGCCTGAGAGCATCCAGAGGGGGCAACAAGGCTGGAGAGGGGCTGGGAACACAAACCCACACATGCCATGGAAGCAGCTGGGATCTGTGTGCCCTATAATCCATGGGGCTTTTTCCATTAGGATTTGCTGTCATTGTTCCAGTGCCATGCTCAGGATGCTGAGGGAAAGAGAGAATAGAAATGGTGAAGGGTTGTAGAATCATGGAATATCCTGAGCTGGAAGGGACCAAGGATGATCAACCTGCCCAGACCCACCAACCCCACCCTGGCCATCCCTGCAGCGCTGCCCAAATTTCTCCCCCATCCTTCATCTCCCCCCTCCCTCACTCTCACACAATCATGGAATGAGCTGAGCTGGAAGGGACCCACAGGGATGATCAATCCCAACCCCAAACCCTGCCCAGAGCCCCCAGCAAGCCCAGCCTGGGCATCCCTGGAGCTCTGGCAGCCTCGGGGCCGTGCCCATTGCCTGGGCAGTGCCAGCACCCTCTGGGGGAAGAGCCTTGCCCTGATCTCAGCCTGAGCTGCCCTGGCCCAGCCCCAGCCGTGCCCTGGCTGCTGTCCCTGTCCCAGAGCAGGGATGGGAGCTGCCCCTCATGAATTTCCCCTTTTCTTCCTCCTTCTCTCTGGATCCTTAGTGGAGAAACCTTCCCAGGCTTCATTTTTTTTCTCCCATTTTTTGTTGCATTGTTAAATTTTCCTTGGAGAAGTCTCAGCCTGGATTAACTGCATCCAGCCAGGAGAATTATCCTTGGCCACTGGCATTCCAGGAGCGTCATTCCCATTAATGGAATAAAGATGTCCAGAGTAGCCTGGACTGGCCTGGAATGGCCCTGCTTGCCTCTGTAGGCAGCCAGGTGTGTTTGTTTGTTGGCCTGTGCTTGAATAGTGCAGAATTCCTAAAAAATAAAAATCAGCTGGGGATCATGTGTTCAGCAGAGGAGAATGAGGATGGTCTGAACATTTGGGATGATATTGATTTCAATCAATTTTCTTTGCATGCCTAATTTTAAACATTTAGGAATTGATATGTGGCCTACACAAGAAAATTCAGTATTACAATGTTGTCCAGGTTGAGTTGGGAGCTCTTAAATGTGAATATTTGAGCTTGTGGCAGCTTATTCTGCTCCTGCTGAAAAAATCCCTGCTTAAATCCACTTCTACTCAGTTAATGTTCTCTGTCTCTGCTTAAATCCAATTCTCCCAGGTCAAAAAGCTCTGTGTGTCACGAGTGGGGCAAACCCCAGCAACCTGTGCAGAAATCAAGGTGATAAATCAGCCCCACGAGTGCCTTTGATCTTGAATAAATGCTGGGCTCAAAGTCTAGCCCAGACCACAGGCAGGGTTAGTCAGCACTGAGGGCTCTCTGAAAAGGGGTTTCAAAATGTAATTAAATCCTTCTCACAGCAAGGAGCCTGATTCCCTCAGCAAGTCAGGGCAGGAGCAGGTGCTCTGCAGGTGCTGAGAAGGTTTGAAGCTGGTGCTGGAAGGGAGCATGGCCTGGATTTGAGGGAAAAAAGGTGAAGTTCAAGGCTGGAACTGATTTTGTGTCAATTCCCTGAGATGTGGTGTCACAGGTGGACTTATCCAGCCAATAAAAGATGACATCTCAGGGGAACCCACGTCCCTGAACTGAGCCCCTTATGGGGGATCCATTGTCCCCTCTGCGTCCCTGCCTCTCTCCATGAGGGAGATGCGTCCAAGGACTTGCACCCTGCATTTGGTCACCTGAGGTGACAGCTGTCAGTGACAGCTGTCACTGAGAATTTGTGAAGTCTGGCTGGTCATGAGGTGTCCCAGGGTGTGATGGTATTCACAGGGGTTTTTAGATTGGGGAAGAGATGAGGATCTGACTCCGTGTTTCAGAAGGCTGATTTATTATTTTATTATATATATTACATTAAAACTATACTAAAAGAATAGAAAAAAAGGATTTCATCAGAAGGCTGGCTAAGAATAGAATAGAAAAGAATGATAACAAAGGTTTGTGGCTCGAGCTCTGTGTCCAAGCCAGCTGGGCTGTGATTGGCCATTAATTACAAACAACCACATGAGACCAATCACAGATGCACCTGTTGCATTTCACAGCAGCAGATAATCATTGTTTACATTTTGTTCTCGAAGCTTCTTAGTTTCTCAAGAAGAAAAATCCTAAAGAAAATATTTCTCATAAAAGTTGTCTGCGACATCAGGGTGTCCCAGTATTATTACACTGCTAAAGTCAGCTAAATCCCCTCAAACGCCAGGTCTCTTTTCTCACTGAGCCCACAGGGTTGTAGGAGTGATTGAGCAGTGAGGAATCCTTGGAGAACTTTGTGGATTCTCCTGCTGGTCCTTGCCCTTCAGGAGGAAGCTGGGTCATTGCTGAGCTCAAATCTCAGTCCCCTGCTCCTCCCTGCCCTGCTGGACTGGCACTTCAGCCCCATCCCCAGGAAACACAGGGTTTGGAGTGATTTCCTCTAATTAACCCAGTCCTAGTAAGGCAGCACACCACGGGGCAGGCAATACCTTCAGAAAGAAGGATAATAATTTATTTGCCATTATACATCACATCTATCAATTAGTTTCATTTAGAAAGCACCACCCTTCTTTTCATTCAGAGCATCCCACCCATATCCACTCCATCTCCTGGAGAGACTGGCTGATTCCAGAGCGGTCAGGGTGCAACTCCAGTGCAATTCCCTCCCGGAATGTCCCATCAGGAGCTGTGTTTGCTCAGGGTGGTTAATAGGGTTTCAGAGGTCCCATCCACACTCATCTCAGGGGAGTTTCCCTTTAGAAACGGCCCACGTGTCTGCCACAGAAATTGGATTTGCGCCTTTGTTTGGTGACAAAAGGCAGGAAATTAAAGAGGCAACAGTTCAATAAAAGCTCCTCTTTACCTGCCTTTGTTGTAGGTGACACTGAAGATTAGCACAGCTCAAGAGCAGCTTTTATCCAGAGAAGATGCCTTGCTATTTGTCAGGGATGTAAGAGGTGTGAGGCAGGACTTTGGAGACAGTCGGTTTGGAAGGGAAATACAATTAAAAAAACTTTAAACCCCTAAATGTTTGCAGGAGATTAGGAGGAACTCGAGTTTGAAAGCATTTTAATTCATTTTTCCAAACTGTCTCTGTTTCAAGTTCCTGTCTTTGGTTGCTGCCTCAGAGCCAGGTTTTGTGAGCATTAAACCGAGTCCCTGAGGTTTGCCTGAGTGCAGTTTATGTTTAGGTTTAGGCAGACATTCAATGAGTTGTTCTGAATTATTTGTGTACAAAATATTTACTGTTAACCCCCCTGAATGAGCAGCGGTTAATTACTTACACACAAAAGCTAAAGTAGTGTTTTTTTTGTCTCTTTTTCTTTCGTATGTAATTACAGAAATGTGGGAAATACTTTTCCAAGGCTTTTGAACTCCAAAGTGGAACAGAAGGAAGACACAGGGGGACATCCACCGTTCAGTGTTATTTTCCTTGCACAGGAGAGAGAGAGAAAGGAAAAAAGAAAGGAACTTTCTGAGATGAGCACTAAAGTCTCAAGTTTTCAAAGGTTTGCATAACAAACAAGAGACACATTGTGGGTTGCATCTTGACTTTGAAGGCTTGCCACTGTCAACTGAAATAAAATGGCAAGGTTTAAAGCCTTAACCAAGTTCACAAGGAAAATATTTGGACTGAAAGTTTTGGAAAGTTTTCTCTCTTTGAAGTAGTTTGTCATGTGTTACCAATGTGAACTTTATTGACCTTGAAACGTTTTTTTTTTTGAATCAAATAGCAACTAGTGACACTTTAGTAAAATCTTAAATCAACAACCATCTCCTGGCGGCTCCAGCTTCGTAGCAAATGCAGGCAAAACAGGGAATCTACAGAGGAGACCTTTATTATTCCTAAATGAAGCCTGCCAAAACCTTCCCGAAATAGCATTCAAAGACCCTTTTAAGGTCATGGATCCTGAACAAAGCCAGAAGAGCACAAAAAAGGCTGAGGAAAGTCCAAGAAAGAGGCTTCCCAAAGGAGAGGCTTTCCAAGGCAGTATTTCATCCCCAACTACGTACCAGGGCAGCTCTGCTCCTTCCCAAGGAACCCCTCTCCGAGACATCATCTCGCAGCAGCACTTTTCCGGCTCTTTGCCCGTTCCACGAGAGGAGCCTCAGGAGAAGCCCGGCCACCAGAAACAACCCAAGCCCTCCTCCTTTGACCACCCCGCCCACATCCCGCAGCTTCAGCAGCACGCACTGGCACCAGCATTTATATCCCCGGGGAAGCCGGAGCATGTCCTGGAAGGTCCCACATGGCAGCTAGTTGATCCAGTCAGGCCAGGGCCCTCTGGCTCCTTCCCGTCTGCCGGGCTGCACGCCCACCACGGCCAGCTCCTCCCGTCCCACTCATCCATCATTCCCGCAGAGGACATGCCGGCCGTGCAGAAGGTCTTCATCCCCCGCCCCGCCCAGGTGTCCCTGAAGCAAGCTGAGGAGGTGCACAAGAAGGAGAAGAAGCCCCAGAAGCCGGGCAAGTACATCTGCCAGTACTGCAGCAGGCCCTGCGCCAAGCCCAGCGTGCTCCAGAAACACATCAGGTCCCACACGGGCGAGAGGCCCTATCCTTGCATTCCATGCGGCTTCTCCTTCAAGACCAAGAGCAATCTGTACAAACACAGGAAGTCCCATGCTCACCGGATCAAAGCCGGGCTGGCCTCAGGGATCGGAGCAGAGATGTACCCGTCGAGCCTGGAGATGGAGCGAATCGGTGGGGAGGAGTTCGAGGAGCCGACAGAAGGGGAGAGCACGGACTCGGAAGAGGAGACGGCAACAATGTCGGGGCACGCCGTGGAGCTGTCACCCAGGCAGAAGCACACCCTGCTCTCCAGCAGCCTGCTGAGCGCGGGGAGCCAAGGCTCCAGCCACGACCGCTGCTCGTTGTCCCATTCCAGCATGTCCCAGTCCCTCGAGGACAGCTCCCAGTTTGTGGAGCCGTCGTCAGAGCACGCCCTGAGCCATAAGTCCGAGGACACCCACACCATCAAGCAGAAGCTGGCGCTGCGCCTGAGCGAGCGCAAAAAGGTGATCGACGAGCAGGCGTTCCTGAGCCCCGGCAGCAAAGGCAGCACGGAGTCTGGGTACTTCTCCAGATCCGAGAGTGCGGAGCAGCAGATCAGCCCTCCCAACACCAATGCCAAGTCCTACGCCGAGATCATCTTCGGGAAGTGTGGGCGGATCGGGCAGAGGACGGCGGCGCTGGCTGCAAACACAACCCAGGGGTTCCCACACCTGTCAGGTGATGAGAAGCCCAGCATGGTCCCGTTGTCTGTGCCTAGAACACAGGTGATCGAGCACATCACTAAGCTAATTACCATTAACGAAGCTGTTGTGGATACCAGTGAAATCGACAGCGTGAAGCCCAGAAGAAGCTCTCTTTCGAGGCGTAGCAGCATTGAATCCCCAAAGTCTGGTGCGTACAGAGAACCGTTTCAGTTCGATATCAAGTCTGGCTCCAGCAGCCAGCTGGATGCAGCGAAAGTGTTGGCGTCCCACGGTGAAAAAATGAAGCCCGAACAATCATTGTTGTCACTTCAGCAATCCCACAGTGCCACAGAGACAGTGCCTCTCCTAAGAAGCCACTCAATGCCTTCTGCTGCATGCACTATAAGCTCCCCACACACCTTTAGAGGTAGCTACTCATTTGATGATCACATCACGGAGCCGGAAGTCTTAAGCCGCAGCCAAGCATTTTCCTCCCACCCTCGAATGCTAAAACGCCAACCAGCTATTGAGCTACCCTTGGGAGTGGAGTACGTCTCGGAGGAGCTCGGCTCTGCCAGCAAAGAAACTGTTCCCAAACCTCCCGAGGAGCCTGAAACCAAGGAAAGCGATCTTACCAAAAAGTCCCGCAAGGGCCCGAAGGGGAAAGGGTTCATGTACGAGTGCAACGTGTGCGGCGCTCGCTACAAGAAAAGGGACAACTACGAGGCCCACAAGAAGTACTACTGCTCAGAACTGCAGCTCTCCAAGCCCCGCTCTGCCACGTCCCACACCTCCTCAGAGCCAGAGAAGAGCGCGGCGGATCCCGACGTGTGGCCCCAGATGATGCATTACAAGCTGGGCAGCACCTTGGAGCTCACCCCGCTGCGCAAGAGGCGGAAGGAGAAGAGCCTGGGGGACGACGAGGAACCTCCGTCTTTCGAAGTGTCTGACACCCCCTCCTCCAGCACCGGCCCAAGCACTCAGTTTGCAAACCTGGCATCATCTGAGGTGGCTCTAAACCTGACCCGTGAATCCATGAAGTCACCAGCAGACTCGGGAAAATCCGCACCTTCCGAGGCCAGTGCCAGCTTCCAATCCAGGAACACCAAACCAGCTTCGAGCGCTGAGGGCAAGGAGAGGAGAACAACCTCCAAGGAGATCTCTGTCATCCAGCACACGAGCTCCTTTGAGAAGTCAGACTCCATCGAGCAGCCCAGCAGCTTGGAAGAGGACAAGCCCCTGTCCCAGTTCCCATCTCAGCCCACGCCCCAGCACAGCCGCCCCCCTCACTCCCTGCAGCCCAGGCTGGTCCGCCAGCCCAACATCCAGGTCCCTGAGATTCTGGTCACGGAAGAGCCGGACAGACCAGAAACAGAGCCAGAACCTCCTCCAAAGGAGCCAGAGAAAACCGAGGAGTTCCAGTGGCCACAGAGGAGCCAGACTCTTTCCCAGCTCCCTGCGGAGAAGCTCCCACCCAAAAAGAAGCGGCTCCGGCTGGCAGAAATGGCCCAGTCCTCCGGGGAGTCCAGCTTTGAGTCCGTCTCTCTCACCCGGAGCCCCAGTCAGGAGAGCAGCCTCTCCCACGGCTCCAGCCACTCCATCTCCTTTGACCGGGATGACCACACCAAGCCAGAGTCGAGTAGCCAGCCCTCCGAATCCCACCCAAAACCTCCTGGCGTTGGCTCCCATATGCTGATGGTCCCCAGCCACCATCACCATTCCAGGGAAATGCGGAGATCTGCTTCCGAGCAGACACCCAATGTGTCCCACCCTTCCCAGATGTCAGAGACTCGCAGCAAATCCTTCGACTACGGGAGCTTGTCGTCCACTCCTGCCTCCACCCCCGGCCCCTCCACCTCCTCGGCTCCTCAGGAGAGGAGGAAATGCTTCCTGGTGCGGCAGGCGTCCCTCACCAGGCACCCCGAACACGAGCCAGACCCGGCCCCACTGGGCTGGCCAGACACGGAGGATCCCGCTCCTTCTTCAAGTAAATCTCCTGCCACGAGTTTGCCCCATCAGCCGACCACGTCCTCCCCTTTGCCTTCTCACGGCACCTACCCGAGTGACAAGAGCCAGCCAAAGGACAGCCCCGAGCCATCCTACAGCCCGCCATACACAGAGGCTCTGCAGGTGTTCCACCACCCCGTGCCACAGCTGACGCTGCACGAGAAGCACTTCATGGCCCCTCAGGTTTCCATATTCCCCTACCAGCACCTCCTGCCGCAGCCGGGGCAGTCTGCAGAGCTCTTTGCCGCACACACCATGTCTGACATCCTCTCTGCCCAGTTCTCCATGCCTCAGATCCCTCCCTCCATATTTCAGACCCCGCCGCTGCCCCTCCCGCAGACACTCATCCACCCGGGCCCGCTCCACATCGCTCCTCCCTTGATGTCTCACCCCGCTGAGATGTCCTTCAGGCACCCTTCGTTCCTGCCTGTGCACTACCCTGGCTCCTCCCCGATCCCCTCAGCCTTCTTCCTGCCTCTCCAGTCTCAGTTTGCCCTCCACTTGCCAGGTGATGCTGGTGGACATTTGCCACAGATCAAATCCAGTTTGTTCTCAGCAGCAGGAAGCTCCAGCCTGTCTCCATGCACAGATTATGACTCGGACAGCAGGTTGCACCCTCTGACCTGCGCAGCGAGTCCCGCGCTCTCTGTCACCGTGACCCAGCTCGTTGTCCCCACCCGGACAGAGCCCATGGTGTCCCTGGTTGTCCCCGTCCGCATCCAGACCAACATGCCCTCCTATGGCAGCGCCATGTACACCACGCTCTCCCAGATCCTGGTCACACAGTCCCAGTGCAGCTCCTCCACCATCGTCCTCCCCAAATTTGATGACCGCCAGCCCAAGGGCACCCTGGTGTGCAGCGCTGATGTCCATGGGCTGGGGTTTGACCTGGCCCAGATGATCACAGAGGAGCAGAGAAGCCTTTTCCAGAGCCCATACCTGAGAGTTCCCCTGCCCTTGCCAGAAAGAAAGGGCTACATGCCCCTCACCTGCCCCTCAGACAGCATCCTCGGCCTGGAAGGGGGCCCCTCCACAGTTGGGGGCAGCAAAAGGATGCTGTCCCCAGCTGGCAGTTTAGAGCTGACCATGGAGACACAGCAGCAGAAGAGAGTGAAGGAGGAGGAAGTGTCTGAAGTAGAGGAGAAGCTGGAAGTGGTGAAGCCACCCAGTGCAGTAGAGGAAGCGAAAAAGCAGGATAAATCTCACTTCCTTGCGGAAAGCCAAGACAGGGTGGAGGTTGAGACACCACCCAGCGTGTCCGTGGAGCAGTCGGAGCCAAAGGAAACCCCGAGCAGTTCCCAGCAAGCAGCGTCCCGGCCGGGTTCCCCCAGCTTTGAGGCACTGCAGGAGTACGAGCAGCCAGCTGGCAAACAGTTCCTCAGCCAGGAGCCTCTGCAGCCCGTCAAGAAGGAAGACTCCAAAGAACTGGTGGAGCAGCCTCCACCAACCCCTGCCAGCACTGCCCCCGTGCCTGAGGGTGCCGCCAGTGCGGGGAAGGCTCGGGAAGGCACCGACACCAAGAAGGTCCTGCAGTTCCCCAGTCTCCACACAACCACTAATGTCAGTTGGTGCTATTTAAACTACATCAAGCCAAATCACACCCAGCAAGCAGATGGGCGCTCCTCGGTGTACTCCAGCTGGTGCATCAGCCTCTACAACCCCAACCTGCCCGGGGTGTCCACCAAGGCAGCCCTGGCCCTGCTGAGGTCCAAGCAGAAGGTGAGCAAGGAGATCTACACCATGGCCACCGCGCCGCGGCCTGAGGCGGGCAGGCTGGTCCCGGCCGGCTCCAGGAAGCCCAAAATGACCGAGGTAATGCAATCCTATCTCTTCTTTCTGCTGATCCATTTGGATGCGTGGGTAGCGGGGGCTGAGGGCCGGGGCGTGGCTGTGCTCAGCGTGGTCGGGGTGTACTCGTCCCGCTGGCGCTGGGAGAAGCGCCTGCTCTCAGTGAAGCTCTTAGAGTGAAGAGCCCAAACCCCACTGAAAGCCCAACCCAGGGGGCAGGCGAGCCTGCTCCCAGGCCAGGGTTCTGTTCTCCAGTTCCTACTTGCTTTGTAGCCCAAAAAGTAGGAATCACCACCACCACCCCAGAAACCACCACAGCTCCAGCACAAAGGATTAGACTTCATTTGCATTTGTCTTGATATTTCAAACAGCTTTACAACTTCCTTATTTTTCTTTTTTTTTTTTTTTTTTTTTGTTTAAACGCTGTTATAATTCCCTGCATTTTGCATGTTAGAAATGAAGAAAAAGGATTACCTTGGGGAAATGGGATTCTGTCTGGTTGTGCATCTGCTCATCTCACATTAATGAACATGGAGAGGCATGCTTAAAAGTATTTAAAAAATATTAAAGGGAGATTTGCAAGTGTATTTAGGCCCCTGAAGAAGCACAAAGGCTGACAGTGACATTTATAAAAGTGCCTCAGCGGGTCAGACACATTTTGTTAAACACCCCCGTGGTTTGATCCGTTTGGTCTATAGCTGTCCACCTGCTTTTCCAGGTATTTAAGGATATTTTATGCCTAGTTTTAGAGTTAAGACTTCACAGTGGCTTCCCAGGGGCAGGGCTCCCCCAAGGCATTGCCCACACGGGCGCAGAAGTCTTTAAGACCCTCCTGTGAGCTGCCTAATTTTATGTATCTCATTTTAAAGCCAGACTTTACCCTTCCTGCTTAATGCTGAACCAAACAGATCCCTTTAATCCAGATCATGTTCATGTAGATTAGCCAACAGAATCGCTCTAAAGATTTTGCAATTTGATATTCATCTCAAGTCAATTTATACTGATGGATTATTCATTTTATTTCTGTGTCATGAAATGAACTCTGAATATTAAATTTATCATAATCGCTGCTGCAGCTGCTGCTTATAAATATGTTTTAAAATACACAGTAGAATCACTTTGATTCAATAAATCTTTATTTCTATTCAGCATTTCCATTACTCTCCTGCAGAAATCCAAGAGACAGATTTCTAGGGACACGAGGGCAGATAATTACCTGAGCAGTGCAATAACCACGCTGAGATTTATGCACTATTTCTCCAAGGGTTTTATCCGAGTGGTGCCGTAGCACCCTGGATTTCAATCCCTAAAGGAAGTGCCTGTGCTGCTCTGAGCCCTGCTCTTTGCCATGGTGCTAAAACCCACACCCAGTGAGTGTCCACAGGTACCAGACCCTCCCACCCCGAAGGGAAATGTTAAACAGGGGTTAAAGGGTTAAAGGGTTCAGCCCTCACTCGTCCAAACCCACATTTCACTGCATGCATTTCCCCCAAAGCCTCCTAAATCCCTTCAGCCAACCCCTCCAAGCTGCCTGGTGGAGCAGGTTCAGGTTCCCATGGCTCAATGTACCAAAGGCAGAGTTCACCCTGCCCAGTTCACCTGGAACCAGTGGATCCTAACCCAGCCCTGCTCCCGCGTGGCTGGCAGAGCCCCTGAGAGCTATAGCAGAGATAAATCAAATTATTGCCAAGCACAGCATTAATTTGTGATCAGTGGTGATCAGGGTGAAATCAAATTATTGCCAAGCACAGCACTAATTTGTGATCAGTGGTGATCAGGGTGAAATCAAATTATTGCCAAGCACAGCACTAATTTGTGATCAGTGGTGATCAGGGTGAAATCAAATTATTGCCAAGCACAGCACTAATTTGTGATCCGTGGTGATCAGGGTGAAATTCTCCATGCAGGGTGTGAAACACAGGTTGGGAAGCAGCAGCTGGCCAGGACATTCAGCCCTCACTCATCCAAACCCACATTTCACTGCATGCATTTCCCCCAAAGCCTCTAAACCCCCTCAACCAACCCCTCCAAGCAGGTTCAGGTTCCCATGGCTCAGTTTGTGAAGAGTTCACCCTGCCCAGTTCACCTGGATCCTAAACCCAGCCCTGCTCCCGCGTGGCTGGCAGAGCCCTGAGAGCTGCAGCAGAGATGAATCGAATTCTTACCAAGCACAGCACTAATTTGTGATCAGTGGGGATGAAATCCTCCATGCAGGGTGGGGAAGCAGCAGCTGCCAGGACGTGCAGCAGCCGTAGCATCACTCCAGGGTTGGAGTCCAGCCCTCAGCTAACTCTGCTCGGGCTCCTTGCCCTCCATATTCCCTCCTCCATGTAACTCCAGGGTGTCAGTTCCTCCCAGGAGATGTAAAAAGCTCTGGTGTTTTGTACAGTTATGCATGCAGCAAACAGTAGTTCTGTACGTGCTGTCTCCGTCCTTGCCTTGGGGTTTCAATTTCCAGTGGGATTTGCTGAGCAGAAAATTCTGGAATTCTGGAGTGGCTGCGGGCTCCAACGTGCATGTAGGGATGGCTGGTGACACTGTACTGGGGCTTGCACTCTCTGTAAATTCCAACAAGACTGTAACAGGGGATAGTAGTGACTGTATGATTTTGGCTCTCTGGTGCCTTTCATCTGTCAATGTTTTTGTGCTTTCGAAAGTTGCAATAAATAAACCTCGTGCTACATCTAGCAAGTCAATTGTTTTGTATTCCTCAGTAAGCCTGGAAAGGCTGTCCCCTGCAGTGCTCTGAGCCCATAGCTCCCATCAGGAGGTGAAGTCACAACCCTAAAAGTTTAATTTTTGAGGGTTCTGAGTTTCTCCTGCTGCTGATTTCCTCACTGTCATCTCCATGCCCACAGCCACCAGCTCAAGACCATTCCTGCTGTTTAATGTTTCAAATGGCTCCTGGGCCTTTTGTCATGGAATTCCTGGCACTTTTAGGGGCACAGGACTGCACAGGGACCATTCCCAGGAGGCTTCTAGGATGGGTGTGTGGATGGTGTGACCACGGGGCTGACCTGGCCCCAAGGACAGAGAGTACCCTGGGTGCATTTAATGCTCTGAGCTGATCTCCTGAAATTCCTGGGCAAATTTGAAATGCTTGACCCCAGTTTTGCAAAGCAACTTTTGAGTGAGTCCATCCCTCCTGTTGAACATCCCGTGGCAGTTCCAGCAGCTGGGGGGGCTGGGTTATATCCCCCTGGATTCTGTAGGACTCTGTTGGAGCTGCTCACTCTGTGGCTTCCCCTGAAGTTCCTGCTGGATTCTGTGGGATTCTGTTGGAGCTGCTCACTCTGTGGCTTCCCCCAAAACTCCAGAACTCCACCGGGATTCTGTAGGACTCTGTTGAAGCTGATCACTCTGTGGCTTCCCCCAAAACCAGGGGAGACAAGGAGGCTCCACTGGGGTGATTCATCCCCCACAGCCCAGGCTGAGGTGAGGAAGGTGAATCACCTGGGCAGCTGCCACTGCTGCCAGCCAGAGCCAAGGGTGCCCAGCTTTGCTTCAGCCTTCAGGGGCTGCCTGCAGGCCAAAACCCCTCTGAAAACTGCTCTCTAGCCTTCCATCAATTGCAGAGAATGTGAGGATATGGATCCAGGACCCTCATCCAGGATATGGATTCAGCTGGATGTCAGAGTGACTGTGGGAGAAGTGACCTGGGGGAAAGGCTCTGCTTTCCTTTTTCTAGAGATCCCGGCGGGGCTGTAGGGGACAAACATTCCAACATATCATTCCAGGTTGGAGAACTCTCCCTGGCTTTGTCCTGTTGGGATTTAGAGGGCAACATCCCAATATTTTGTTCCAGGTTGAAGAGCTCACCTGCATTTTTTTTGTTAGGATTTAGAGGAGCAACATCCAACATTTCATTCCAGGTTGGGGACCTCTCCCTGGCTTTGTCCCAGGATTTAGGACATCCCAATATTTGATTATAGATGTGGAGAGCTCTCCCTGGCTTTGTCCTATTAGGATTTAGGGAGAAATATCCCAACACTTTGTTCCAGGTTGAAGAGCTCACCTGCATTTGCTTTGTAACGATTTAGAGGGCAACATCCCAACATTTCATTCCAGGTGTGGGTTTGTCCTGTTGGGATTTAGAGGGCAATATCCCAATATTTCATTCCAGGTTGGAGAGCTCACCTGCATTTGTTTTGTTAGGATTTAGAGGGCAGTACCCCAACATTTCATTCCAGGTGTGCAGAGCTCTCCCTCATCCCACCCACAGATGCAGCTTTGATGTTCAGGTCCATCCTATAACAAACACGTTCATCGTGTAGGTGAGGTGTCAGGGCATGACTTAAACCTTGGGCTGGACAAGGTTTAGACACAAAATCCCCTCAACAAGTGGCAATTTAACAGTGAAAAAGCAGATTTGGCCCTGGGAACGTGTGGGGAGGTTGAGGATTCTTTTCTCCCATGGGTTTTGTGGCTTTCTCTGGGCTGTGCCCTTGGCAGCAAAAGGAAATCACCCAGGAATGCTGATTTATGTCAGGCTGAGGTGGCTGAAACCCAAATTTGTGTGAATGTGTGTGAATGTGGGGGAAACCTGGAGGTTCAGTGTATGAATTCTGAAGACAGCCCCTCTCCAGACCTTTCAGATGTGCATTTCAGAGAGAGCATTATCCAGGGACAGAGATTTGGGAACAGACACCCCACATGCTCAGGGTCACCCCAGCCACCACACTTCCCTTCATCCTTCATTTTTCCAGGTGGCAAGAGCTGGATAACCTGGAAGGAGCAATTAAAAAACTTGTCAGATGTAGGAGTACTTTTTTGTGTTGACAGAGTGACAAAACTATCCTTTGTCTCCTTAAAAAAGGAAAAAAGCCCAAAAGTTTCTTTCCTCAATTAGCAAAAAAGACGCCTCATAAGACCTAAGAAACTTCACCTCAAACTCAAGGATAGCCAATTGGATAGAAGCCAAAAAAATTACTAGAAAAAGAAGAAAACAAAGAAACTAATTGCTTTTTTGAAGTGTTTTACCAAGAGCAAGAGCCTCTTGCACCTAGCTCGGTTTTTCTCTGTGAGGAGTTTTGTTATTTTGCCTTTTATGAAAACTTTTTTATTTCCAACGCTACCACAAAAGCCATCCTGCTAATTTTATGCCTTCTAAAGTAGCTGAGCTATCTTATGTGTAATAAAAATCTCCAAAAACTTTTGAGACCTTGTTGGAACCCAGGACATTCCTCTGGCTGCCCTGGAGAACTTGAGACCCTGGCAGGGGGCTCATAGACCTTGGCATGGAGTCAAAACCACCTGTGCCTTTGATTTTAGCCCATGGAAACAATTGCCAACTTTGTGTGAGGATTTACAAGCCACAAGAGTTTGAATAGAATGATAGTGAATTTATCATCATGTGAAAATGTAGAATTTTGGGGTTTTTAGAATGAGGGTTCAAGAGGAAAGATGGAGGAATCTGGGCGTGTCCTGTCCTTCTTCTTCTTCTTGTCCTCCATCTTCTGCTGTGATGGTGGCACTTATGGGTTGGTTTAGAGTAGAGACAGACTGTCTAACATAGGTGATAGGTATTGGAAAATTATTGAAAACAAAGTACATGTAGTTTTTAGTATAAAAAGCCAAAACCACCCCAAGGCTGTCAGTGTGCCACAAACTGACCTGCTGGACAGACCTCAGCAGGTCAGAGAAAGAATGTGTTAGGAAAATGAATCCACAAACACCAGAGGTTTGTGTCCAAAAGGGAGACAGAAGAGTCCTTTTACTTTATTCCAATAAAGGGAGAGGCCATGGGGCATCCCCCGGGGTCTCTCCAATTTTTGGAGTATGCAGCCTCCTTTTTATCCGAATTTCCCAGCTGCATTTCCCTTCTCTCTTTCCCCATTTCTGAGGTACTTGAGAGGTTCAGAGTACCCAATATGATTGATACTAAAGATTCCCCTCCAATGTATAACCCTCCCTTTTGATTGTTAATTCTCACAGAATTTAGGGGTTTTCCTTCCCCATTGTTTCTTTCATCTTTCAATGTCTAATTTCATTTATCAGCAAACCTAAAGTTTATTTGTAAAATCAAATATCTTTTCCCATTCATCAATCAGTGGAATCCTTCCCATTGTTTCTTTTATCTCCCAGTGCTGGTTTTATCTCCCAGCAGACCCACAGCTGATTTGGAAAGACAAATCTGCTATTCCTCTCAAATGTTATAGATAAGAAATAATAAACAACCTTGAAAATGAGAACAGAGGAATCCTGACTCTTCTTTGGTCTCGGGGCTGGGAAAAAAGAGACTTTCCAACACTTTGGGGTCATCTCAACACCAGAGAGACCCCGTCAAGCCCTAGCTCAAAAAGACTCCTGTATCAGTCAGGGGTCACAGCAAATCCTGCACAACCCTGAGGGCCCCAAATCCAGCAGGAGGGCCCCAAATGCAGCAGCAGGGCCCCAAATGCAGCAGCAGGGCCCCAAATCCAGCAGCAGGGCCCCATTTGTTGGGGGGGTGCCCCAATTCCAGCCCCTGGTGTCAGGATCAGTGCTGGGGCAGCGCTGGCTCTGCTGGGGCTGTTTGCTCTGTGTGTCCTGCCAGTGATTCTGTCTGTAATCATGGATTGTTTTGCTCTTTTGGGGAGATAGGTTCATTTGCCTTCGCTCCTTTCTAATGAAGGTCGAAAAGATATAACTAGAGCTGAGAAGGAAGAGGAGAAAAGGGGAAAATCAGAAGAAGAGGCTCTTGTGACCAAGCGAGGGGAGCCGGTGAGGATCAAGATCTTTGAAGGAGGGTGAGTGTCTCGTTTTATTTATTTCTCTTCTTGTGTCTCACACTTGTGTAGAGTTGTTACAATGATGGCAAGGTGCCACTGGAGGTGAGCAGATGGAGCTGGATTTCAGTTTGTTTTCCACAGCCACTGTTATAAAACTCAGCCCTCCAGAACTGGAGTGCATTAATTTCCTATTTTTGAGCTGTCTTTAAGTCAGCAGTCACCTGGATCTCTTCTCTGAGTGGGTGGTTGAGTGAAGAGCACAAATCCATCTCGCAGCTGTCTCTGAGGTGATGTCTCTGTATCTCCTCAATCTTTCCAAAGATTGCCTTCTCCTGCAAATGATGTTCCTGATGATTGTTCCCATTCTGAGGAGGGTCTGGGCAGGTCTTTCCTGATGCCTGGGGTATGGGTGGGGAACTAAAGAAGCGTTTTGTTTGTGTGATTTCCATCCCACACAACTGAAATAGCTCAAACCAGAATGGATGCAAGGCCTTAATTTGATGTGCATCTCAAACCTGGGCTCCAGGTAACCCAGGGGGTGCCTCAGGAATTCAACACTGGTCTAATGCTGCTGTTTATTTCTTTAAAATTTTAAAAAATAGCTCACAAGCAATGTGTCTGGGGATTGCAATTAAAGATTATCCTTCTTGGGTCTTGCAGAGGGACCCAAATTGGTGCAAGCAATTTCCAGCAGGATTTATCAGTTCTGCCCTTGCTATTGGGTGCTCTTGGTTTCTGTGTGTTAAAAAAGGCTTTCATTAGGCTGTGCTTGTGGTTTTTCTGCTGTTACCAGATGAAATTTGCTTTTATTTTAAAATACCTGGTTAGCAGATGGTCAAACTAGCAAAGCAAGGGGTAAAATCAGTGCTTGGGGACAGAACAGCTGCTTGTTGGTCAGGAGAGCTCAGCTCTGCCCCAGCTGTGGGCTCTGTGTGCCCAGCTCAGGTTTGGGCAGGGATGGGAGATGCAAAGAGCCAAACAAGGCAAACCCTGCCATGGCTGTGGCCTGGCTTGGCTCAGGGAGCAGCAGAATGAGAGATGTGAAAGACTCAGGAAATCTCTGTCACCCTCCTGTGGCAGATGGGACCCCTGGGACCCACTGGGATGGTGACTTGCTTTGGAAAGACAGGAGTCTGCTAAGGAAGGCAGGAGCCTCCCCTGAAATGAAGAATGTAAACCCTTCCCACCCCTCCCAATTGCTATAAATTTTAAATTTAGGGGCTCTCAGGCAAAAATATGGGAGCAGGAATAACAGTTCTTTAATAGGGAGGAAAATAAAAGGATAAAATAAACAATGCAGTGAACTAAACCAACAGTGCCAGAGTCAGAACCCAGCCTGACACCCTGTGGGTCAGGCTGTTGGCAGCAGTGCCATTGGAATTGTGGCTCAGCCCTCCTGCAGTGTCAGGGCTGGTTCTGCTGGAGCAGGGATCCTGCAGAAAGGTGCAGTCTCTTCCTCTGAAGATCCAGGGGCAGAGGCAGCTGCTGTTCCTCTGGGCAATGCAGTGCAGAAGCCGTGCTGGTGTTGCAGAATCTCCAGATTCTATCCGGGTAGGAATGCTTGGCTCCTCCCTCTGGGCTGCCATCTCCCAATGGGATGCTGTAGTTCTTATCAGCCATGCAGGGACATTCCATAGCTGTTATCAGCAGGTGTCTCCCTGGAGGGAGGAGTGGGTGTGGTCGCTCAAAGAGAGAGATAAGGCAAACTGCCCACTTGACAAAGATAATCTGCCATACAGATGGTAATAGAAAACATCTTGCATTGCAATTTTCAACAGATGGGTTTTATTGCCTTCAATGCCATGGGAACCTCAGTTCCCTGGGACTGGATGGTCCCTGTAGCTGCTCAGGGGGGTTCCTGCATTTCTTCCTGGCCCTGATTGAAGCAGCTCAGGATTACCAGGACTGAAAATCCCCCTGCCCCTCTCAGAGCAGCTCAGGGAGCCAGAGCAGCTCAGTGCTGCACCCCTCGTGCTGTGCTCACACAGGGGTGGCTTTGTCCCCACCCCAGCACAGCCAAGGGACAGCAGGGTCTGTGCTGCTGCCAGGGTCTAATGCTGCTGTTTATGTCTTAAAACTGTTAAATTGCTTTTCCCGTTTGCTGCCATTCCCAGCATGGGCTCTGGGAGCAGAGGGCTGGGGACACTCAGGCCATGTCCTTGTGCATGGCAGCCACAAAACAGAGATCTGTGCCATCTAGGGAATGTGCCAGCCATCCTCAACCTGTGTTGGCTTTAATTTTACCCTTCCTGTGGCTCTGCCTGTGTCCCTCTGGCTGGGACTCACCAGGAGCTCACAGCAATGAATTCCATGCCTCAATTCCATGTCTGGATGCCATGGCACTGCCCAGGGCCAGAAGGACAGGCTGTGCTCCCTGTGCCCCTGCCTCATTCCCACAATGAGGTTGTGGTGTCGGGGTGTGCAGCCCCAGCAGCCAGGACCTTTTCCTGCTGTTCTCTTCCAGCTATCTGCCAGGACCCTTTCCTGCTGCCCCTTCCCAGGTATCTGCCAGGACCTTTTCCTGCTGCTCTTTCCCAGGTATCTGCCAGGACCTTTTCCTGCAGACAATTCCACAGGTGCCTGGTCTGTTCTTCAAGCTCCCAAATGGAACAGATTCCCTTTCCTGGCCATCTCTTGAAAATGTTTTATACCAAGTGCAGCCATTTTCAAGACATTATTTCACTCTCCTATTTTGCTTTTTTTCCCTATTAAAATTTCTTCCTTGACTCATTTTTCCCTTTATTTATTGGTTTCACACTGAATGCTGCTGGCCAGGCCCATCCTTCCAGGGGATGCAGTTGGACTCAAAGCTTTTGTATCCATGCCATGCTTTCTTGTCTCATCCAAGGAGTGAGATTATAAAGAAATTCACAAAATGTGCACTTGCTGCAACTCTTTTAGCTCCTTCTTCTCATTTTTTATTTCCTTGGAGCTCTTGCTTTTCTCTCTGCCATCTTCAGCACTTTTCCTTCTGTAGAGTCTTCTGGCTTCCCCAATCCCATTACTTTCCCCAATCCCATCACTTTCCCCCTCAGAACACTTCCAGAACCATCTCTGAGATTTCTCCTGCTGCTCTCCAGCCTCCTAGCTGGAATTTTATTCCTTGGCTTTCAGGGAAACCAGAAAAGCCAAATTTCCTCTTTTCACCATACTCTCTTGTCAGGAAGGAGCTCATGAACCCTTTCAGAGCACTGGGGGCAGCTTGGCTCCCCTTGTCTCCCCTGGAGGTGTCTCCTCCACAGCTCTGGGAGTGGATTGCCTTCTGTGAAAAGAAGTCCTTTCCTCAGGGTCTGGGTATCTGTTGAAAGGTAACTTTTAGGGCTCTAAAACCTTGCAGGGTCCTAGCTGCTAAAAGCCTTAGTTTTTGAGAAATCCAACAATGTTTGTCAATTTAGAGCTAGGTACTGCCCTGTCGGCCTGGGCGAATGGCCACAAAATGGAGGCATTTTTCCATGGGAAAAAGGAATTATTTCCCCAGAGTCTGGGTATCATTTGAAAGGTGGCCTTTAGGGCTCTAAGGATTTGCAGGGTCCTAGTTTCTGGCAGCTTTAGTTTTGGAGAAATCCAGCAAAATTTCCCAATTTCTAACCTGGCGCCGCCCTGTCAGCCAGAGCGAGTGGCCTCAAATGGAGGCCATTTTCTGTGTGAAAAAGAAGTCCTTTCCCCAGGGTCTGGGTATCAGTTGAAATGTGACTTTTAGGGCTCTAAAACCTTGCAGGGTCCTAGTTGCTGGCAGCTTTAGTTTTGGAGAAATCCAGCAAAGTTTGCAGATTTCTAGCCTTCTAACCTCTGTTTCCCCCTGGGAAGGATTTGGATCCAGCACTTGGGGGTTCCTGGAGGTTCCTTGAGCCTGGGTTTGGGATCAGGGCTCAGCAGTGCCGAGCATGGGGCTCAGCTCTTCCCTCCCCTCTCCTCTCTGTGTGAAGGATTTGTGGTGCCAGCTCAGGATGAAGCCCTGGGGTCCCAGAGGAACTGGCTGTGGAGATTTGCAACTCCTGGTGAGCTCCCAGCCCTTCCAGCACCGGGCTCCTGATGGGAAGTGTTGGTGATGGGGAGAGCCAGGGAGACTAACTCAGTGATCAGAATCTGATTTTATTGTGGGATACAAACACTTTTTTACTATTTCAGGGAGACCAGTAATGTGTACTGCAGTGATCAGGTTAAAATCACACACACAAACTTATGCATATAACAACATCTCTTGCTTGCAGAGTTTAATGGGTTTTTCCTTTTCTGGTAAATCCATCTGATTGAATCTTCTTGCAATCCAGGTCTAATTTTCAAAGTTCCGTTTGCTTTTGCCAAGGCATCCTGTTATCAAATCTCTTCTGTCTGCCAGGTCCAAAATCCATCATCTCTCTTGTGTCCCCCAGCATTCCACAAGGAAGGGGCTCTGCAGACCCTCTGCAGCCTCTCTGGTGCCCTGGAAGCCTCAGGAGGGTCCTGCATGGTCCTGCCTTGACCTCTCCACATTGCACTGGGGCTGGGTCCGCGGGGTTTTCTGCTGGAAGAACAAATTCCTCTTGGAGAGGAACTGAGTGCCTTGAGGTCACTCCATGTGTAATTTCAGCCACAGCTTTTTATTTGGAATCGTGGAATTCTGTCAGACTGGATCAATCCCCACTCTGAGCAGATGGCCCCAGCCCTTGAGGGGAGGCTGGAGTCATTTAACACCCCAAGGACAAGTTGGGGGCTGCACAAGCTCCTCAGGTTGTGCTTGGGAGAGCCATTAAACAGCCAGGTCAATGCCTGAGCTCCTCAAGGATCCAATCAAAACATCCACTGGGCTCCATTAAACAGCCAGGTCAATGCCTGAGCTCCTCAGGAGCCAATCAAAGCATCCACTGGGCTCGTCCTGAGGGATGCTCTGCTGGTCTGGAGCAGGGAAAATGATCTCTGAAGGTCAGGCTGGCCAGCAGGAGAAGTGCTGTGGTTCCTTGGTGGCTCGGTGTCACCTTCATCACCCCCCTGGGGTGCCCATTCTGCAATCTGACATCATGGAACCAGAGATTGGTATCGACCTGGGGCGGGCTGGGGTCTGTGCTGCTCTCAGGCTCTGCTCAGGGACGTGGTCCCTGCTTGCTGCCATCCCCACCATGGAACCTGAGAGCAGAGGGGTGGGGATGCTCAATCCCTGTCCTTCTGCTTCACAGCCCAGCCTTCTGTGCTGTTATGGGGACAATTAGTTGGTTTAGTTAATTAGTTAATTATGACCAGTGGGAAAAACAGTACCAAGATCTATACAGCTAAAAACCTTAACTGACATCCCCAAACCAGTGCCATGTGTAATTTTCTCTTTGGAAAACCTCCCTTTTAACTGCTTTAGGGGAAAAAAACACTTATGGCTGTAATGTTATGATTGGAGGCACAAATATCTGAGTATCCTGGCATTCCCACCATAAAAACACCTTCCCTTCACACCATCCCCTGAAAAAAACCCACACATCCACAAGGAGGGCATTTCACTTCAGAGGGATGCTCAGAGTGGGGCTGTGCCCCAAAGGCTGCTCCACTCTGTGGTTTGGAGGAATCCAAACCCTTCCCTCTTTGTCTTCAACAATAGTGACAGAGTTGGAGGTGCCCAGCCATGGGATCTCCTGAACTGAGATCTCCTGAACTGGGGCTCTGAACTGGGGTTGTAAATCCGCATCTCTCTCAAGCCTGGATGCAGCCCATTTCTGAATGATCGGGGATGCCTGAAGCTGACCTTCACCTTCCCTGGTGAGCCTCAGGGCTGAGGGCTGGAGCTGCCATGTAGCCCTTCCCTTCCCTTCCCTTCCCTTCCCTTCCCTTCCCTTCCCTTCCCTTCCCTTCCCTTCCCTTCCCTTCCCTTCCCTTCCCTTCCCTTCCCTTCCCTTCCCTTCCCTTCCCTTCCCTTCCCTTCCCTTCCCTTCCCTTCCCTTCCCTTCCCTTCCCTTCCCTTCCCTTCCCTTCCCTTCCCTTCCCTTCCCTTCCCTTCCCTTCCCTTCCCTTCCCTTCCCTTCCCTTCCCTTCCCTTCCCTTCCCTTGTTTGGGGTTTTAGGCACTTAGGAACACCACAGAGCCTTTGATCTGCCTCCCTGAGCCTGAACAGCAAAATATTTTCTTCTGCTTGAAGGAGAATGTAGAAAATGGAGCTGATTTATCAGATTGGAACTTGATTGCTGATGAGTGGATGGAAAAGGAAAAAATCCCCACCTGGGCTTGACCAGGAGCTGCTCTGAGCCTCCCTACCCCGCTCTCCTCCTAGTTCTTTGCTGTGGGAGCTGTGGTGGCTTCCCAGGGCTGATGTCACCCTGTTGGGGAAGATGAAACAGGAAAGCCTTAGAAATATGATTGTCTGGCAAAAGGTTTTGAGAATATGGAAACTATAAGCCAGATTGAAATGAAAGCAAGCTTTGAGATCCCTCAGTTACTGAACAACTGGAAAACAATGGCAGGGCCAGCTGAAGGTGATCCCCTTTGGATCAAACAATCCCCTCTGCTTGCAGACAGGCCCAAGGCTCAGAGCAGACCCTGCCAGCTTGGCAGAAGGGGCCCAAAGAGGAGTTTTTAGGGTTTAAAATGTAACCCAGTGTGGGAATGTAATGATTCTTCTAGGCTGTATGGAAATGCTGTAGGATTTGTATCTTGTACTAGATTGGTTAGTAAGAATGAGAATATTCAGCACGGAAGATGACTTATGGTATTGTAACGGGAACCTCACTCTCTGACGCTTTTACTCTCTCATCCTCTCACCCTCTCTCCCCCTCTCTTCTCTCAGCCTGCTCTGAGCTGTGGCTGGCAGCTCCCAGCAGGGCCCTGCACCCAGGCCCTTTGCAATAAACCACAAGTTCCCAGCTCAGGCTTCGGAGGTCTCTGCTCTCTGTCCATGCCCACTGTCCTACCCCCATCACTCTTACACCACCCCGTTCCTGTGGCCAGCCCAGCTCCCTGGGCTCACCTGCTGGAATTCCCCTGGACAAAGGCTCCGTGCTGAACCAGCCACGACCCCAACCCCCACCAGGGGATTTCCTCGGCTCAGACGAGTTCTGAGAATTCTCCCTGTTTGTTTTGGAAGGAGTCACTGGTCACAAAGGCAGGGGTTGTGGGGACCAGGGAAGGAGGAATTCGAGGCACTTCCCGCTGCCCTGAGCACCAGGGAGAGCCAAGGGCAGCTGCTTTGTTTAACATAAAATGTGGGATCCGGGATTACCCAGGGTAGGAAGGGACCACCAGGATCCTGGAGTCCTGGCCCTGCATACATGCAGACCTGGCAGTGAACTCACTCAGAGCCCAAGGGCAGTACCTGGAATGGGAACACACCTCTGTGGAGACGGGCTGGGCTTAAACAGGAATCACTGGATCCCAGAATGGTTTGTTTGGAAAGGAATTTAAATCCCAACCCACCCCTGCCATGGCAGGGCCACCTGCCACTGTGCCAGGTGCTGCCAGCCCCAATGTCCAGCCTGGCCTTGGGCACTGCCAGGGCTCCAGGAGCAGCCACAGCTGCTCTGGCAATTCCAGCCCAGCCCCTGCCCACCCTGCCAGGGAACAATTCCCAATTGCCAAGATCCCATCCAGCCCTGCCCTCTGGCACTGGCAGCCATTCCCTGCCTCCTGTCCCTCCATCCTTGTCCTCAGTCCCTCTGCAGCTCTCCTGGAGCCCCTTCAGGCCCTGCAAGGGCTCTGAGCTCTGCCTGGAGCCTTCTCCTCTCCAGGGCAGCACCCCCAGATCTCCCAGACCGAATATTTTGCTCCATTCCTAGACATAAGCAAACGATTCCTGTAATTTGCATTTTTGAGTGAAAGGGGTTTTCTTGAGTCTGTTTGCGTTTCATGGCCAAAAATTGGTGGTCAGATTTTTTCATTGGGGCTGTTTGTGCCAGACTGACCACTCAGCATCCACTCGAGCATCTCCTGGGGCTTTGGCAGCTGGATTTCCCCTGTCCTGAGAAGCGCTGAGCAGGCACTGCTGCCCCCCTTGCAGAGCCCTTCTGGGAATCTCCGAACCATGGGATCATGGTGTTGTCTTGGTTTGGAAAGACAGGTGTCTGCTGAGGAAGGCAGGAGCCTCCCCTGAAGTGGAAAATGCAAACCTGCTATCTCTGAATTAATATAAAATTTTAAATTAAAGGGCTCTCAGGCAAAAAATATGGGAGTGGGAAATAACATTTTTTTAATAGGGAAGAAAAAAAAAGGATAAAATAAACAATGCAGTGAACTAAACCAACACCGGCAGAGTCAGAACCCAACCTGACACCCTGTGGGTCAGGCTGTTGGCAGCAGTGCCATTGGAATTGTGGCTCAGCCCTCCTGCAGTGTCAGGGCTGGTTCTGCTGGAGCAGGGATCCTGCAGAAAGGTGCAGTCTCTGCCTCTGAAGATCCAGGGGCAGAGGCAGCTGCTGTTCCTCTGGGCAATGCAGTGCAGAAGCCGTGCTGGTGTTGCAGAATCTCCAGATTCTATCCGGGTAGGAATGCTTGGCTCCTCCCTCTGGGCTCCCATCTCCCAATGGGATGCTGTAGTTCTTATCAGCCATGCAGGGACATTCCATAGCTGTTATCAGCAGGGGTCTGCCCAGAGGGAGGAGTGGGTGTGGAAGAGATAAGGAAAACTGAACAGGAGACAGCGGCCATGCAGATGGCAAACAGAGACAATTTGCTTGACAATCCGGGACAGGTGTGCTTTGGGTTGGGTTGGAAGGGACCTTGAAGCCCATCTTATCCCAAACACCCCCACAGGCAGGGCTGCCCCCACAAAATCCCATACTCGCTGTGCCAAGCTCTCCCTGCAACACCAATTTGGCGCCTCAAGCGTCAGCCTGTGCACTGCATTTTATGCTGCCTCCAGAAGGGTATTTTAATTAAAAAGTGGGGTTTGTGTGTAGAATTTTTGGTTGTTTTTCAGCCAGGACTTCACCAGCAGTGCGGAGGGAGGGTTCATGTCCCTCTGAGCCCTCCAGGGACAGCCCTGTTACCCATCAGCTCCAAACACCATTAACCCCCCTGTGGCAGGACGCTGGGAAGAAGGGAGAGCAAACCCTGGGCTGGGCAGACCTCAGCTGAGCAAAAGCTGCTGCCAGCTCTCCAAAATCCCCTCCAAAGGCACCAGGCCCCATCTCCCTCCCAAAATTTGGTTTTCTATTGGTTCCATGGGGTTTGGGTGTAGCCTGAAGGGTTGTGATGCTTCCACTCACCAGGATCTATCCTGGGTGCCAGGGAAAGTTTCTGGAGTTGAGCCAGGGCAGCTCAGGCTGGAGATCAGGGCAAGGCTCTTCCCCCAGAGGGTGCTGGCACTGCCCAGGCTGCCCAGGCAATGGGCACGGCCCCGAGGCTGCCAGAGCTCCAGGGATGCCCAGGCTGGGCTTGCTGGGGGCTCTGGGCAGGGTTTGGCTTTGGGATTGATCATCCCTGTGGGTCCCTTCCAGCTCAGCACATTCCATGATTGTGTGAGAGTGAGGGATGGGGGAGATGAAGGATGGGGGAGAAATTTGGGCAGCGCTGCAGGGATGGCCAGGGTGGGGTTGGTGGGGTTGGTGGGGTCCAGGAGATGGATGAAAGATCCCACTCTGAATATTCTACAATTCTCCTAAAAGAACCCAAGGTCTCTTTCAGCATCTTTACACCTGTTTGTTTTTTTTTGTTTTTTTTTTTGATAGCACAAAACCTCCACTTTTTCTGCTTAAAAACCTAATCCAAAGGAGACAAAACACAGCATGGCAATTTAATGAAGGAGAGGTTTTTAAATTTTCCCGATACTGACAAGATGAAAGGGGGAATTGTTTAAGAGGCAGCTCAGCTGCTTGAAAGATGCATTCCTTAATAAGAGGAGAGGAAAACAGCAAGGAGAGAAAAATATTTGCAAAATGAAAGGAATCTGTGCTTTTTGTTTTGGAAATCGTTATATTCTTACATTAAAATATACTTAAAAGCCAATATGACAAAAAGCTTCAATTCCATCGGAAACAAATGTTTTATTTTCTTTCTCCCCATAAAGCGTCTTCATGAAAATTTGGATTTCTCTCGTTAACTTTTGGTTTAGTTAAAAAGAAAATGTTTTCCCTGGTAACTCAGGGAACAGTCAAAGCGAAAAATCAATTTTTTCCAGTGGTTTGTTCAGGAAAACTTTTCTTGGATGGAGGTAGAGGGTGGGAAACAGCACTGGGCAGAGGAGGAAAGGCAGAAATCTAAGTGCAGAGTCAGAGCAGGAGCAGCAAAGCAAAGGTGGCGCTTGCTGGGCTCTGATCTTGGCCACCTCAGTGGGGTGCAGCGTGTCCCCATGGGATCCCAGCTTGGTGTGTGGTGGGAGGGATTGAAATCCCCTCTGATCCCATAGCCCAGCCTGATTTGGGGTGAAAGGGATTGAAATTCCATCTGATCCTATATCCCAGTGTGTTTTCGTGGGATCCCAGCCTGGTGTGGGGTGGAAGGGATTGAAATCCCATCTGATCCCATAGCCCAGGGTGGTTTGGGGTGGGAGGGACTGAAATCCCATCTCAACTCCTACCCTAGGTGCTCCAAACCCCACCCAGCCCAGCCTAGGCTGAGGTTGTGTGGAAGAGCTGGCAGAGGAAAGGGTGGGGTGGCTACAGCTCCATCCCTGCCCTGAGCTGCCCTCAGCAGCCAGGCCTGCCTGCTGGGAGCTCCTGGAGAAGAACATATAAGGAAAAAAGGAAAAAAAAAAGATATAATATTCTAAGATAAATATTATAAGATAAAATATGTAATATCATATTATATTGGAGTAATTATGAATCCTGATTATTATGTATATATAATATGAATATAATTATAACAATTATTTCATTATAAGATGATAAATATTATTATATTTATGATACATTATATATAATATTATTGCATAATTATTAACTTATATTATATTATATTATATTATATACTGTATTATATTAGATCATATTATAATTTAATCATAATTATGTATTAACCATAAATATAATTATATATTAGATATTGTATAATGTATATAATATATATTATATATAATATATATAATATATATTATATATATTATACATTTATATATATAGTATATATAGTATAATATATATACAATATACAATATACAATATACAATATACAATATACAATATACAATATACAATATACAATACACAGTACACAATATACAATATACAATATACAATATACAATATACAATATACAATATGCAATATACAATATGCAATAATTAAACCCCCCCAAACCCCATTAAACCCTGCACATTTGACTCATAATCACAGCCTCTTCCCAGCTCCGCCCCAGCCCTTGGCTGGATCACAAAGGATTTTCCAGGCTGGGGCTGTTCCCATTTGGGCTGTGCAGGGGCCAGGCCAAGCTTTGGGATTCCAGGATGTCCCCAGTGCCTTTCCTGTCGCAGCAGCTGTGTTTGTGTGTTTGTGCCAGAGTTCCTGCCCAGGCTGTTCCCAGCAGCTCCCAGGGAGATGGGGCTGGGGCTGGGCTCCCCAGGACTC
This sequence comes from Ammospiza nelsoni, assembly GCF_027579445.1. NCBI lineage: Eukaryota > Metazoa > Chordata > Aves > Passeriformes > Passerellidae > Ammospiza > Ammospiza nelsoni. The sequence continues at coordinate 5,591,376 of NC_080657.1, read as the reverse complement.
TGGGATAAACCCTTCCCCTCTCCATCATCGCCTTTCCTGCTGTGTGAGGGGACTCACAAACTCCTCAGTTTTGAAATATCTGACTGGAAATTGTTGATGTTTCCTGGCCTGGACACCTCTCTCCACAATCTGGGTTCATTGTGCAGTTTATTCCCGTTTTCCCAGGAAACCCAACTGGATTTAAAATTAAATACAGGATGGTAATGTAATGATTCTTATAGGCTGTATGTAAATGCTGTAGGATTTGTATCTTGGACTAGATTGGTTAGTGAGAATCAGAATATTCAGCACAGAAGAAGATTTATGTATTGTAATGGGAACTTCCCAGGTTTTTTGGGGTCTCTTTGGGGCTCCTCTTTGGGGCTGCTCTGAGCTGTGTTTGGCAGCTCCCAGCAGGGCCCTGCACCCAGGCCCTTTGCAATAAACCACAAGTTCCCAGCCCTGGCTGCAGAGATCTCTGCTCTCTGTCCGTCCTGACCGTGCTACCCTCCAACACTCTTACACCCAACAAACCCAGAAGGATTTCGCTGAGGTTCTTGTCTGGTTTCCTTCGTTATTTTTCCCCAGTTCTTTCTGCTTGGTGCAGCCTGAGCCGTCCTCGTGGGTGCTCATTTCCCACAGCCAGTTATTCAGAAATGTTGTCTGCAGCTTCCTGCCTGACCTCGTGTGGGATGCTCGAGTTTCTGCATGGATTTCCTTCCCCCTAAGAACCCTGTGAGTGTCCAAGCCAGTGGGATTCCCCTGCTGGGGGAGGAGGAGGAGGAGGAAGAGGAGGATGTTCTTCCTGAGCCCAGCATTCCCAGGGGTTTTCCCAGAATTTTACTCCACTCAGCACGGGTTTTATTTTCTCTCTGACAATAATTCCTGTTTGTTCCCAGCTCAAATCAAGAATTAATAAATGGGACCAAGCAGGAAAATGCCTTTGCTGCCTCTCAAAGGTCCCTGGAGTACCTGGCTGGGACCTGTGTCACCTGTGGGGAGTGAAGGGTGTCCTAGTGCCACACTGAGCACTAAAGGAATTTAGAATCTACTCATTATTGCATTTTCCCAAGCAATTTCTTTGCTTGTAACACCTGGTGGACCCAAGGATCAGCCCAGGTGGGTGAAGAAGAGCAGCTTCTGCTCCGAGGTGGGCACACAATGGGTGCCTGGGCAGGACAAAGAAGGATTTCCCTTTCTTCTGCAGGGCAAAGGTGAATTCAGGGAGCCAAGAGGGAGAAAGGGAGCCCTGCCCTGCTTGGGAAATCCTCCAGACCTTGCCAGAGACTTGTGGCCCCACAGCCCACCCTGTCTCAGCCATTCCTTGGCAAAAATGGGGGCAAAATCAAGGCTGGCAGGAGTGGTGTTGCATTTTTAGACCTCCTGGCTCTCCTTGGGGCTGGTTGGACCATTCCCAGCTTTTCACAGAATCACAGAATCCCCAGAATCACTGGGTTGGAAGAGACCTTCAAGCTCATCGAGTCCAGCCCAGCCCCAACACCTCAACTCAACCCTGGCACCCAGTGCCACATCCAGGCTTTGTTAAACACCCCCAGGGATGGTGACTGCACCATGTCCCTGCACAGAACATTCCAGAACTTTATCACCTTTCTGTAAAATCCTTTTCCTGATATCCAACCTGTATTTCCCTTGGGGCAGCTCAAGGCTGTGTGCTCTGGTTGTGTCAGTGCCTGCAGACAGAGCCCAGCCCCAGCTGAGCACAGGCACCTTTCAGGAGCTGTGAGAGTGATGGGGGCACCCCTGAGTCTCCTTTTCTCCAGGCTGAGCACCCCCAGCTCCCTCAGGGCTTCCTCACAGGGTTTGTGTTCCCAGCCCCTCTCCAGCCTCATTGTCTCTTCTGGGACGAGGCTCAAAATGGGCTCAAACATCTCAAAATCCTTCCCAAGCTGAGGGGTCAGAACTGGACACAGCACCTGAGGTGGACCCTCTTCCCTGAGTTTTTGTGTGACTTCATCTCATTTGGGGCTCAGGGGTTTGCTATGAAACCCTGATTTCACAACTTGGAGTTATTCCCTGTAGTGAGGCTGAGGGTTTTGGGGTCTGGGAGGGGGACAAGGGCAACATGGGGGAGAGTCTGAGGGTGGAACCTCTGACATGATTTTTATACCATTTTAAAATAGGAAATATAAACCAAATGCATTTATTTTCAATATAAATGAATTAGAAGCCAAAATGAACAGAGAACATTCAGGATTTGCCCGTGGGTGTTCCAGGTCTGCGGGGCTGTGGGCAGGGAGGAAATTTTGTGAGCTGGGAGCAAATGTGAGCAAATTCAGCTGCCCAAGAGCAGCTGAAGGAACAGACAGGAGCATTTCACACAGCCTCAGTCACACAGGTGAGGGGATTGGGGGGAAAGGAGCAGAATTTGATCACACAGACAATTGTGGCAGCTGGACAGGGATGGAGAGAGGCAGAATTTGGTCAGAACGGAAGAGCTGCAATTATCCAGCAGATGAGAGAGAGTCTGGAAGCTCTGAGCTCTCACAACAAAAAGAGGGGAGTGGAATGGAGAGAAAAGTGAGAAAAATGGCTCAGAAATGAGAGAAAAATGGCTCAAGTTGCTGCCAGCAGAGAAGGTAAGAGAGGCTGAGGGTCAGAGCTGACTTTTGGATGGGGAAATGCCAAAGTCCCAGGAATGGCTGGATGCAGGAACCAGCTTCAAACACTCCTGGTGGGTTTTTGTTTGCATTTCCACGGGGGCATCTGTCCTCAGTTCCCTGGGAAAAAACCATTTCCATGCAGTTTTAGATGCTTTCTTTTGTCAGGGAGTTGAAATGAAAATGTATGAGTGTGGCATTCACATTCTCTTGAAAAATCCCTTTGCCCAGGGTTTTTCTCCTGGGAAGCTGAGAAGCCAAAGAGAAAAGGAAAATAATTCTTATCTCATTTGCTTCTGCTGTGTTTTACTGCTTTGGAATGTGTTTGGAGATTGTTTACCCACAGGTGATTGTTCCATTGGATTCTGCTGGGAGTTTTTTCACTCTTTGGCCAATCAGGGCCAAACTGTGTCAGGACTCTGGAAAGAGTCGCAAGTTTTCATTATTTATTATCATTATTTATTATTCATCATTTTTTATTTCATTTCATTTTTTTAGCCTTCTGTAAGTTTCCTTTTTGTATTCTTTAATATAGTTTAGCATAGCATTCTTTAATATAATATAGTATCATAAAATAATGAATTAGCCTTCTGAGAACATGGGGTCAGATTCATTCCTCCCTGCCACAGGAAACCCTGCAAATACAATAAAGGAGAATTTCTGTGAAGTCCTGCAGCAAATCCATGATCACCTGGGCTGTCCCTCCTCATCCCTGATTGCCAGGAGTGACACAAGGCCTGACTCAGGGCCAGGGGGTGACAGGGGCCAAATGTCTGCAATAATGAGCTGTGCCTGTGAGCAGAGCATTCATGGGCTGCTGGCAGAGCTCCAGCCTCTGGGCTTTGCACTTCATCCCTGCACTGACATCAATTCCCTGCTAAATCAGAGCAGACAAAGGTTTTTTTTATCAGATTTTTATCAGATTGCCTCAGGATCAGGCAGTTCTTAACATCTGCACAGCCAGGCAGCTTCTCTGGGTCAGATTAATCCCTTATCTGACCCAGGGATGGGGCAACCCAGAGGTGTTTTAAAAACTTAATTTTTTTAAAACTTTGAGAATTTTCTACAAATCCATTTCCCACTGGAGGGGATTTCTGGGAGCCTTTAGTGGATTCCAAGCCTGTGCAATCATTTAGGAACCTGATGTGCAAACAGACAGAGCCAGGGCCCAGCGCCTGCCACCCCATCCCTGCTGCCCTGCGCATGGGGCAGGAAGGTGACAATGAGAATGTCCCAGGGTGGCTTCTGGGGCTGCCTTTTTGTCACTTTCTAATAAGGAAAACATTATTTTGGGGAGACAGCTCTCTGTGCAAGGCTGATGTTGATCTGGTTCCTGGTTTGTGTCTTTTTAGTTTTGGTTTTGGTGAGTTTTAGTGTGTGTGGTTTCTTTTTGTTTGTTTGTTTTTTTGGGATTTTTTTTTGTTCTGTTTTGTTTGTTTGGTTTTTTGTTTGTTTTGTTTTTGTTGGCTTTTGTTTTGCTGTTTTTCTCCTTTTAATATTCCCAATGTAGTTGGTTTTCAGTTCTCTTTAGTATTGACTACCAGAGCGTCCGGGAGATGGCAGATAGGATGTGGAATTTTTGGGAATGATGGAAATTATAAAGGTCTGAGAGTAAAATGTTGCTAAATCTTGTTTTTAAAAAGGAATTTCTGTGTGTATTTCCTATAAAATCCATCCACTGACCAGGGATCCACCTGGAGAGGGACTAAAGCCATGCCCCATCCCCGTTTGAGATTTCACTTCTGCAGAAGTTTTCCTGGGATCTCTGGGATGTTCTGCAGAGTTTGGCAGGGAGAACACAACTCACCCGGCTGTGGGGCCTGGGACAAACCCAGCAGTGGAACTGGGAGCACTGGGAAGGTTTTCCAGTTGCTCCCAGTCTGTAGCTGGAAGGGGAGGAGCTGTGAGCTCTGTCCTGGTGGAACTGGAGCTCTGGAGGTTGAGGAAAGGGAAAGGGAAAGGGAAAGGGAAAGGGAAAGGGAAAGGGAAAGGGAAAGGGAAAGGGAAAGAGAAAAGGAAAGGGGAAAAGGAAAGGGGAAAAGGAAAAGTTGCAAGGAAGGAAGGAAGGCTGGCTTACTTTTCCTCCTGGGTCACTGCTAGCCCTGGAGAGGTTCCAGAGGCTCTGGGATGTGCCAGGAGCACAAGGAGTGAACACCAACAGGGACAGAGTGAGCTGGGCAGAGGCTGCTGCTGCTCAGAAATACAGGGAACAGCTGGAGGCAAGGATCCAACTTGGAGGCAGGACTGCAGATTTTTATTTTGTTTTTAAATATCCCAACTTGCTTGTCACTATTTAAAAATTATTCAGGGTGGTTTTGTTTGTTTGTTTTTTGTTTTGTTTTGGGATTTTTTTTGAGGGTTGGGGGTTTTTTGTTGTTATTTTGATTTTCCTGTGTTTGCATTGAAAATGTGAATCCAGCCCAGCTGGAACTGAGGGTTTCTTGCTCTGTAGAGCCTCCAACAAAAAGAAAATGTGACCTCATAAAATGATAAGCTGCTCTTGCTGCTGTTGAGATAGGACTGAAGAATTCCACGACTTTTAAGCAGGAAAAGGGGCAGATTAGGGGCAGGGTGTTGGCAAACTCTCCTGAGGATGCTCCCCTGGTGTCTTGCTTTGGAAAGACAGGAGTCTGCTAAGGAAGGCAGGAGAATGTAAACCCTCCTCACCCTCCGAATTGCTATAAATTTTAAATTAAAGGGCTCTCAGGCAAAAATATGGGAGCGGGAAATAACAGTTCTTTAATAGGAAAAAAAAAAAAAGGATAAAATAAAAAATGCAGTGAACTAAACCAACAGTGCCAGAGTCAGAACCCAACCTGACACCCTGTGGGTCAGGCTGTTGGCAGCAGTGCCATTGGAATTGTGGCTCAGCCCTCCTGCAGTGTCAGGGCTGGTTCTGCTGGAGCAGGGATCCTGCAGAAAGGTGCAGTCTCTGCCTCTGAAGATCCAGGGGCAGAGGCAGCTGCTGTTCCTCTGGGCAATCCAGTGCAGAAGCCGTGCTGGTGTTCCAGAATCTCCAGATTCTATCCGGGTAGGAATGCTTGGCTCCTCCCTCTGGGCTCCCATCTCCCAATGGGATGCTGTAGTTCTTATCAGCCATGCAGGGACATTCAATAGCTGTTATCAGCAGGTGTCCCCTCCTAAGGGAAGAGTGATTGTGGTCACTCAAAGAGAGAGATAAGGCAAACTGCCCACTTGACAAAGGTAATCTGCCATACAGATGGTAATAGAAAACATCTTGCATTGCACTCTTCAACACCTGACGTTTGGGTTTTTGGAAATTCAGGTGTTTCTGAATGCCTGGGTTCCCTTCTCTCTCTTCCTATCCCGGTATATTTGATCTACGGGAATAATCATATGGATGTAGATAAATTTTTTTACATTTTCCTGGGTTTTGGTTGCTCTGGCTACAAATTTTATACATTTTCTGGGGTTTGGTTGCTCTGCCTCTAGATTTTATACATTTCCTGGGTTTTGGGTGCTCTGCCTCCTCAGACTCCAGACCAACCTGGTTTTTTGTGGCTGCCCTTGTGGGAGCAGCACAGTAGCGACGCTTTTGAGCTCAAATTCTTCTCCCATATGTTTCAGATCAGCACTTAAATCAGTGCTTTTCAGCATCTGTGGGTGTCTTGACATTCTTATTTAAACAAACCATTTGGTGGCAGAATTATGGTCGTTTGAAGGCTGCAAGAGCCTGAGCACTCCCAGGGCCCTCATGAGCATTTCAGTCCCCTCACAAAACCCCCAAACTGTCCAAACGTGGGGGTATCTGCAGAGCCCTGGCCTGGGCTGATAAAACAGGAAATTTTTAAAATGAGGACTCAGAAAAGATTAAACCCACATCCCTGTGCTTGGCAGGAGAGCTGGGATTGGTGTTGGGAGCTCCCAGGTGGGGAAAAATGCAGAAATCCAGCAGATAAAGCAGCCTTGGAGGCTGAGCAGGTTTTGTTCCTTCCCAGGAATTCACTGTGGGTTTTGATGTGCACAATGTACAGGAGATGATGTTTTTTTCCGTGGGTATTTTCCTTTTTTCCCACAATATTGAGAATTACAGTGAGGTGTGTGTGTGAGAGCAGAGGGTCACAAATAAAGGAGAATTATCGACCCAGGCTGGGAGATTTGGAGCTGCCCATGCCAGTCTGGCTGCAGGGTATTCCTAATTACAATAAATTATTATGAATTCAGCTCCTTGGGCTAAATTTGTTGAGCTGGGTTTTTCCAGGAAAGAATTCCTGATCTCTGGAAGATTCTTTGGGTGTTGGGACTGCAGCTGGGTTTTTCCAGGACAGAATTCCCAAGCTCTGGGAGTTTCTGTGGATGTTGGATGTTGTATCTACAGCTGGGCTTTCCCAACAGAAAATTCCCAAGCTCTGGGAGGTTCTGTGGTTGTTGGATCTGAGCCCAGGAGAGAATTCCTGATCTCTTGGAGGTTCTGTGAGTGTTGGATCTGCAGCTGGGCTCTCCTAGGACAGTATTCCTGATCTCTTGGAGGTTCTTAGGGTGCTGGATCTGCAGCTGAGCTCTCCAGCAGAGAATTCCCAGCCCTGGTGCTGTTGGCAGCCCAGCTCTCCAGGGAATCCCAGCATGAAGCGCCCTAGGCTGTGTCTGCTGAACCTGGGGAGATTTATTCCTTTCAGTGAAGATCATCAACCTAAACCAGCTCCTAACTCTGCCCCAACTCCTTCAGGAACCCCTGATCCTCCCACTTTCGCCCTGCCAGGAATGCAGCAGCACACAGGACGTGGCAGCAGGAACAGCAGCCGATTATTTTTGCATATTTTTGTCTGCAGGGCCTTCCTGCCTTCCCTGAGGGAGGGTGACTCGTGTCACCAGGGCCACCAGGGCCTCCAGCAGCTGAGGTCACCTCTGGGGCAGGGCTCTGGGAGCTGTGCCTGGGATCTGAGGGCTCCAGGGAATTCCCAGCTGGGTTGGTGACCCCAGGAGTCGCTGGTTGTTGGTAGCTCCGTGCTGATCTGGATCAAAGCCACCTGTCCCAAATGGGGACATTGAGGCACCACCTGTGTGTCCCCCCTGCCTTGAGAGAAGTGCTACAGTTTTAGGGTAGCCAGGGATGATGGGTTTGTACTTCCTGGAGCTAAAAAACGGATCTGTTTTAATCCCAGCAGAACTGACCTGGCACATCTGAGACTCCCCTGGACGCACGAAATACAGAGAGGAAGAGTTTGGGACAGGGAGCTGGGAAATGTCCCAGGTTACTTCTTTGTAAAGAGAATATCCTGGAGTGTTAGTGCAGGAAGGGTTTCCCGAAACCCAGGCATCCCTGATTGTAGAATCACAGAAATTCGGGTTGGAAAATCCCTCTGAGCTCGTTGAGTCCACCTGGCACAGCCAAGGCCACCACTGGTGGCTTTTATGGGACAAGGGACTCCGGCACTGCCCTGCCTTCCCTAAGGGAGGGTGACTCATGTCCCCAGGGCCACCAGGGCCTCCAGCAGCTGAGGTCACCCCTGAGGCAGGGCTCTGGGAGCTGTGCCTGGGATCTGAGGGCTCCAGGGAATTCCCAGCTGGGTTGGTGACCCCAGGAGTCGCTGGTTGTTCTGGATCAAAGCCACCTGTCCCAAATGGGGACACTGAAGCACCACCTGTGTGTCCCCCCTGCCTTGAGAGAAGTGCTGCAGTTTTAGGGTAGCCAAGGATGATGGGTTTGTAACTTCCTGGAGCTAAAAATGGATCTGAAATCTGAAATCCAGGGGAATGGACTTTGCACCCCTGATTGTAGAATCACAGAAATGTCAGGTTGGAAAATCCCTCTGAGCTCATTGAGTCCACCTGGCACTGCCAAGGCCACCACTGATGGCTTTAGGGGACAGGGGACTCCAGCACTGCCCTGGGCAGCTGTTTCCACTCTTTCCATGAAGAATTTATTCCCAACATCCAACCTGAACCTCCCCTGGCACAACTTGAGGCTGTTTCCTCTCTTCCTGTTACTCTGGGTTTTCTCTGCAAGCCAAACTTGCCCAAACCCGTGTGCAGGCTGAGGGGGGGGATCAGGATCAGGACCCCATTACTGGGGTCAGAACCCCATTGTTGGACCAGGATATCCCCATTCCTGGGGGTTATTGTGGCTGCCAGCCCTGTTGTGGCCAGGGGAGGCAGGAGGGATGCAATTCCCTGGGATTGAGCTGCAATCCCCACAAACTGCAGGGACAGCAGGGACCCAGACGTTCCCAGGGACAGCCCCTCAGTGCTCAGGGGACTTTCAGATTGATTTTTCCTCCTCTTTGTGTGTTGTCCCCTCCTCCAAAGCCTCCTGCACAGATTCAGGCACTCTCTGCTCTCTCTGTGCTGCCTCTGCAAGGTTTCCATGGGAAACTTTCCAAACAGGGAAATTTCAGCCCACAGGGGAGGCGGCCGGAGCAGGGCCTTTTCCATCTGCCTTGGGAGCTGCTCTCCCCCTCCTCATCTTCCTCCTCCTCCTCTTCCTCCCAGCAGCTCTGCATTCCTGGGAGAGAATTCCCTTCTGCCGGTGTGTTTGCATCCCTGCTGTGTGGAGTTTTTGGATTTAAATTTATTTTATTTTTATTTATTTAATAATAAAATGTAATAATTTATTAATAAATAAACAATGAACTAATTAATAGATTATTAAATAATTAATAATTAGTTAAATATATATATTTAAAATTTAATTTACTATTTTATTTTATTTTGTTTAATTTAATTTTTTTATTTTAAATTTTATTTTTATATTTATTCTATTTTATATTATTTTATTTAATAGGTTTTATTTTATTTTCATTTAAAAAATTTTCATTTACTCTATTTTATGGTAATTATATATTTTTTTGTTTGGGCTGGGTTTAAATGTGTGAGATGGTATGTTCATATTTTACATTATATCTAATATAGAATAATATCAGTATTATTAATGTCATTCTCCTACTAATAATAATTTTATTGATATTATTATATATACGGAACCTTCTGCACAGCAATCAGTTGATGGACCAGCTAAAAACCAGCTAAAACTCTGCCCTGAGACAGAGTTGGGCTGGGTTTTATTATGCTTGGCTGCAGGGAAATGCCTGGGAAAATGGCACTGTGGGTTTGCCAGGATTTTCCCTCCCTAATTGTGGTATCAAGTGTTCCTCAGCTCCCAAGGAAAAGCTCAGGGGGTTGGAGTGCAGGTTCTTTACAGAGCTTTGGCTTTGCTCAGCTCCTCACACATCATCATCATCATCATCATCATCATCATCATCATCATCATCATCATCATCATCATCCCGGGAATGCAGCTCCAGCCCCAGCCCCCGTGGCTTTTCCTGCTGCCTGGGCTGCCCCGGTTTCTGCAGCGGCAGCAGCAGAGGGAAATGGAAGAGAATTGAGGGAAATCAAAAGAAATTGAGGGAAACTGAGGGAAATCGAGAGATATTGAGGGAAATCAAGGGAGATCAATTGAAATAATGGGAAATTGAGGGAAATCGAGGCGAATCGAAAGAAATTGAGAGAAACTGAGGGAAATCGAGGCAAATCGAGAGAAATTGAAGGAAATGGAGAGAAATTGAGGGAAATCGAGGAACATCGAGGCAAATTGAGAGAAATTGAGGGAAATCATGGGAAATCAACGGAATTCAAGGGAGATCAAGGGAAATTGAGGAAAATAAAGGGAAATTGATGGAAATCAATGAAATCTGAGCCCAATTCCAGCTGGAGCTGGAAGCTGTGACTCCAGCTCCCAGGTGGGAAAGGGCATCTCAGAGCTGAGCCCCTGGAAAACCTCAGGGGGGTTGGAAGTTGGCTGGAGAGCCCATGGCTGATGAGGGACGGTCCTTGGGGATGTGGGATTTTGGCCAGAGTGGGAACAATCACCCAGGGGCTCTCAGGGTGGGGAGCGAGGTGCCCCCCTGGCAGGGATTCAGGCAAGGGTTCCTCTGGGATGGGTGAGCCCAGCTTGTGCCCAGCCCTGCCCACAGCCCTCCTAAATTGAGACCCAACATTGTGGCTGTAGGAACTCATCCTGGTACCCATGGATTCAGCAGGATTGATGATTTAGGGCCTCCTTCCAGGTGTTCCACAACCCAGGTCCTTCCTCTGTACCAGTGAGGATGAGTAGGGCTCAAACCTCCCCATTCCCTTAGTCCAAGTGAGAGCCTGAGGTTGGCAAAGCCCCCCCAGCTCACCTGGAATCTCTCACCTGTCTGCAACTAATCTGGAATTTTTTAGGACAAAACTTTGTATCCTCCAGCTCCTGCTGTCCAGAGGGACTGATGGTATCTGGGATCAGTCCTCATTTCCTGGCCCGGCTCTGACAGGAGGCAGGAAATGAGAAATAATTGAATCAGTTCCTACAAATTGGTTTGTCTTGGATGCAGTGTGAGGGGTGGGGAAGGGCCTGGGCTGTGTCTGAGGCTTGGAGCACTTCTGTCTCCACCAGAGCAAGGTAGAGAATGTCATTAATAATTGCAGCCCCGGGTGCTGGGAGCAGGGGGAGGTTGATGGGATGGGCTGCTCCGAGGTGATAATCCCAGCCCAATCCATCAGATCCTCTGGGGTGTCGAGGGCTTGTAATAACCTGAGTGGCTTTGGGAATTCTCACAGTGGTATTTATATCTGGAGATCAGAAATTCATCAGCCATCAATGCCCAGTGGTGATGAGGGCAAGAACAGAGCAGAAACTGATGATTTTTTTTTTGGTGCTTTCTGAGGTTTTTGTTGCTGCTGGTTCTCAGGTTGTCTCTCCTGTGCTGTTTGGGAGTTTTGTTACCTCAGGAAAAGAGGAATGGGGCAGCTGGGCTTGGTTTTGTTTGCCATGTTTCAATAGAGCCAGAGGCTGTTTGGCTCTCATGCTGTGGAAATAAACCCAGCCTATTAATAATTATTAATGATTGTAATAAATAATAATATTAATTATTAATTAAATAATAATTAATCATTATTAATTACTGTAATTATGTGTTAGGAGCACTCCCTGGGGAACTGGGCCTTACCTGGGGAGGTGTCAAACTCATGGAACCATTTGATTCCCCTCTGAGTTCCAGCAGAGCCAAGGGAGGATCCCAGAAGGTTCAGCTGGTGGGAAGCTCCCAGGATGGTGCCAGTGAGGACAGGGATGTGCTCCAGCTCCTCGGGAATTGCACATCCCCAAAAACCTCAGAGGGCTCAGCTGCTGCTGCCAGCCCCACCCTGGGAAGGGCTTGAGATCCCAAAGGGGGCATTTCTCCTGGAAAATCATGCTGCTGCTCCCCACCAGGTTCTGCTGGAGCTTCTCTTGGAGGATCACCTGGAGCATCTCCAGGAGCTTCTTCTGGAGCTTCTCCTGGAGCTTCTCCTGCAGCTCATTCTAGAGATTCTCCTGGAGCTTCTCCTGGAACTTCTCCTGGAGCATCTCCTGGAGCTTCACTTGGAGCTTCACTTGGAGCTTCACTTGGAGCTTCTCCTGGAGCATCTCCTGGAGCATCTCCTGGAGCTCCTGGCACTGGCAGCAGGGCTATCCAGGCTGGCTGGTGAAGGTGTTTGGGGATCCAGTGTTGGTGTTGAAGGAGTTGTTCCATCATGCTCAGCATGCCAAGTTCCCATCCCAAATCCTCCCAAATCCAGGCCCTTCCTGTAATTGCAGAGCGTCACAGGGCCGGCCCTTGCATGGGGACTGGGGAATTGGGAATAACAGGCAGGGTTCAGGATGTCCAGGCCATGGATGGGTATTCCTGGCACTGTGGAGAAGGAGAAACCCAATATTCCCTGCAGGGCTGGAGCTGCTGGAAGCTCCAAAATGTTTGGGTCTCTGTTGCTAAGGGATAAATGCTGGGGATAAACACAAATCCTGACCTTGCCAAGCCCTGGGCCCCTCCAGGGTGGGTTCAGCCCCTTCTCAGAGAGGATCAATCCCCAAGGAGAGCCTCTCCAGCCTGTGCTGGTGCACAGGAAGTTTTCTTTCCTTTCATCATCCCTAAATGAGCTCCCGTGGAGCTCCCAAAGCTGAGGGAGCAGTGGGAGGGCAGAGGCAGGAGGTCACTGCCAGAGCATCCCGGCCAAATCTCCCAGAAAATCTTCCAGGAAGAGCAGCTGAGCCCCCATGGGACAGGGAAAAAACAAAAGGATGTGACAGAGCAGACAGAGCCCAGAGGAGGGGTCCGGTCTGAGCCAGTTTTGTGGCTCATTTGTACAGAAAAATCAGTGTTTCCTATTCCACCCCTTAATAACAGCATTGCTGGAGCTGCCTGAGGCTGAGGGGAAGCTGGAAGTGACCACAAATCCCTGGATTACACCTCTGGGAGAAAGGAGCTGAAGTTTTTGAAGTTTGTTTGAATGAGGCAGCAGCACCAGGGAAATCTTTTGGGACATAGGAAATACTTTAAAAATTTGGCACAAATGAGGGCTGGAAATTCCCTTCAGTCGCTGGGAGTATTTGGGGTATTTAAGGGGATCCCTGGACAGACAGTGAGGAAACACAAGGATCCTGGAGGATCCGTGGCCACCAGCACCAGTGAGCAGGGGCACTGGCTCAGGGGAAGGCTCTTCAAGTCCCTAATTTTATTAAAATAAACTGATTCAAATAAATTCTATTTCAATGTCATGTTCTGTAGCTCTGACTGCAGTTCATGTCTCACCCACTGCAGTGAGTGCCAACAGGCTCCTCATTCCCCCTTTCAGGGATTTCATGATAAAATGCATTTGTTGATGTTAAAAAGATTATTATAAATTTGGAAATATTGCATCACTTAGAATTATGGAATCATGGAATGGTTTGGGTTGGAAGGGAACTTAAATCTCACCCAGTGCCATGGCAGGGACACCTCCCACTGTGCCAGGTGCCCCAGCCTGGCCTTGGGCACTGCCAGGGCTCCAGGGGCAGCCACAGCTGCTCTGGGCACCCTGGCACAGTCCAAACCTCTCTAACCAGGCCTTGCCAGCCTACAAACCCCCTGTGGCAAATGGCACTGGGGGCACCTGGAACCAGCCAGGCAATCATTCTTTCCTTTCCTTTCTCCATTTGCTGCAATGGGTTTTGGTGCTGGTTTCCATCCTTGGTTCAGGAATGTGAATGCCAGAGTGGTTTGGGTGGGAAGGGATCTTCAATGGCAGCTGATTGCAGCCCAGGGACACCTGCCACTGTGCCAGGTGCTGCCAGCCCCAATGCCCAGCCTGGCCTTGGGCACTGCCAGGGCTCCAGGGGCAGCCACAGCTGCTCTGGCAATTCCAGCCCAGCCCCTGCCCACCCTGCCAGGGAACAATTCCCAATGGCCAAGATCCCATCCAGCCCTGCCCTCTGGCACTGGCAGCCATTCCCTGGCTCCTGTCCCTCCATCCTTGTCCCCAGTCCCTCTGCAGCTCTCCTGGAGCCCCTTCAGGCCCTGCAAGGGCTCTGAGCTCTGCCTGGAGCCTTCTCCTCTCCAGGGGAGCATCCCCAGCTCTCCCAGCCTGGCTCCAGAGGGGCTCCAGCCCTGCAGCAGCTCTGGCACCTCCTGTGGACTTGTTTCCATCACTGACCTCAATTCTGAACAATTTATTCAGGAAATTTAGGGTAACAAGTGCCACAGAGACCCTGAAGTGTGACCCTACAGGGAGGGCAGGGTGCTGGGAATAAAACCTGGAATACGGCCAGGAGTGAGAGGCAGGATGAGTGACAGAGGGACAAGGGCAGTCTGGAATTAAATAAATTTAATTTTTCATAGCATATGGAGCAGGGGCTGCAGGAGGAGCTGTTGGAGAGCCAGGGGTGGACATGTCACCCCCAGGCATTGCTGTCACCCCTCTGGAAGGTGGCCAATCCATCCTGGGGGGAACAGAACTTGAGTGAGACCCGTCATCTGTGGGGATTTCTGTGCCAGACTTCCCCTGTGAATATTTTATGAATCAGCTGGATGAGTCGCTGGTTGTTTTTTCCTTTTTTTATCTCGTGTTTCATTCGGTTTCTGTTTGATCTTGCAAGGCTGGAGCAGTGCCCAGGGCGGGGGGTGCATGCTCACAAATATGAACTTCAGTGCCGTGGTCCAACCTGTCTGACTGCTGCTGGGCAGGCAAAACCACCCCAATAAAATGGGAAAAAATGCAATTAAATGTGCTGGGAATGTAATCTGGGACAATTCTTGAAGAAATCTGGTTTGGAGGAACTGGATTACACTGGGAAATTATCCTTATCAATGAACAGAGCAGGTGTTGGCACAGCTGGACACTGTCAGCACAAGGACAATACAGAGATATTTAATACAATCAGAAATTAAAGATTTGGTACTAAATCTGAATATTTTTAACCAAAGTACATTCATTGGATTTCATAGCATATGGAAGCATGTTTCCTTCACCTATTGTAGTTTCATGACATTGTAGTGTAGGTGCAGTTATGTGTAGCTGCATGATTCATTTCAAAAAATATAGCTATGATGTAGCTATTATAAAATAAAATGTATATTTTAATAATATATAGTAAATATATTAAAATATATTAAATATATATTATAATTATATATTTATATATAATTACAAAATAGAATATATTTATATATTAAATAAAATATGGTATTATAATATATAAATATTACTATGATGCAGCTATTATAAAATAAAACATATATTATAATAATAGCTAAAATATGTAAAATATATATAGATATATGTATTAATTCATATATTTATTTTAAAATATAGTATATTTTATATATAATAAACTAAAATATATATTATAGTAATAAATAAATATATTTAAGATATATTAAAGTATATTTTGTAATAATATATATTTAGATGTGTATCAAAAATATATAATAATAATAATACATATTTTTAAATATACTTATGATGCTATAGCTATTAATTGCTATAGCAATTAATCATAGCTGTGTGTAGCTATGATTAATTTCAAAAATGTATTAGTCCAGAGTTATTATCAGCTTGGTTTGATAACGTACAGTTTTGCATCAGCAGTGATGAAGCTTTGATTTATTCTCAAAACATCCAAAAAACACTGTCTCATCCCTGGCATTGCTCTTTGCTGCATTTCTTCTACCCTCCTTCTGTCCCTGCGGTGTTGGATTTAGGGTTGATTTGGGTTTTGGGGCTCTGCAGGAGTTTGGGTTAATTTGGGTTTTGGGGTTCTGCAGGACTTTGGGTTCACTTTGGGTTTTGGGGCTCTGCAGGGCCTGGGTGAGGAGTTTGGGTTTAGTTTGGGTCCAGTTTTGGTTTTGGGGCTTTACAGGAGCTGGATGGGGACTTTGGATCCAGTTTGGGTTTTGATTTTCTGCAGGAGTTTGAGTTTGGGTATTGGAGCTCTGCAGGGGCTGGATGGGGAGTTTGGGTTAATTTGGGTTTTGGGGCTCTACAGGAGTTTGGGTTTAGTTTGAATTTTGCAGTTCTTCAGGGGCTGGGTGAGGAGTTTGAGTTTAGTTTGAGTTTTAGGGCCCTGCAGGAGTTTAGATTTAGTTTGGGGTTTGGGGCTCTGCAGGAGTTTGGGTTAATTTGGGTTCTGGGACTCTGCAGGAGCTGGGTGAGGAGTTTGGGTTAATTTGGGTTCTGGGACTCTGTAGGAGCTGGGTGAGGAGTTTGGGTTAATTTGGGTTCTGGGACTCTGCAGGAGCTGGGTGAGGAGTTTGGGTTTAGTTTGGGTATTGGAGCTCTGCAAGGGCTGGGTGAGGAGTTTGGGTTAATTTGGGTCCAGTTTGGGTTTTGGGGCTCTGTAGGAGTTTGACTTTAGTTTGGGTATTGGAGCTCTGCAGGGGCTGGGTGAGGAGTTTGGGTTTAGTTTGGGGTTTGGGGCTCTGCAGGAGTCTGGGTTAATTTGGGTTCCAGGGCTCTGCAGGGGCTGAGTGAGGAGTTTGGGTTAATTTGGGGTTTGGGGCCCTGCAGGAGCTCTCTGGTCATTGTGTGGCATCATCTGGGGACAGGGACACTAAGCCCAGCCCTCAGAGAGAGGCGGGGAAGCTCCTGCATTGCCTGTCTGCTCCTAAAATTGGGTTTAATGGGGGAAGCCCAGCAGGGACTAATTAGTGAGTGCACACAATTAGTGCAACCCCGCTTTTGTTCACGCTCTGGTGGCTGAGGCTCACACTGCACTGGAATCCTCTCACCTTCCTCTGCACTGTCATTTCCCCTTCCTGCTCCCCTCTGAGTGCATTTGAGCCAGGTTTGCAGTCTGGGGCCCTGTGGGGCTGCCTGTGTTTTGTGGGGTTTGTGCTCTGCAGTGGTTTGCAGTGCCAGTTAAATGATTTCAGCATGGATATGACAATTAAATGATTTCAGCAGAGAGGACAGAGCAGCCCTAATGAGCAGAGCTGTAATTCCACCTCTGTGAGAGCAGAAGGTGCCACAACCCCAAACTGAACCATCCTCCACTCAGGCGTGACGTTGAGGAGGAACATAGAACTGGTTTTGCTTTCTTTTCTGTTTTTGCAGCTTTCCATCCACACCCAGCTCTGCTTGGGTTCATTGCACTCAGGGTCCCTCCTGGACACCCCACACCCCTGCAGGGGCAGCTCCAGGGTGAGGGATCAGGAACAGGGTCAGGCATCAGGAATGGTATCAGGGATCAGGAAGAGGGTGAGGGATCAGGAATGGTATCAGGGATCAGGAAGAGGGTGAGGGATCAGGAACAGGATCAGGGATCAGGAAGAGGGTGAGGGATCAGGAACAGGATCAGGGATCAGGAAGAGGGTCAGGGATCAGGAACAGGATCAGGAACGGGATCAGGAACAGGATCAGGCACAGGAACAAGATGAGGAACAGGGTGAGGGATCAGGCATGGGGTGAGGGATCAGGAACAGGATCAGGAACGGGATCAGGAATAGGGTGAGGGATCAGGAACAGGATCAGGAACAGGATCAGGCACAGGAACAAGATCAGGAACAGGGTGAGGGATCAGGCATGGGGTGAGGGATCAGGAACAGGACTGGGGATCAGGAACAGGATTGAGGATCAGGAACAAGATCAGGGATCAGGGACAGGGTGAGGGATCAGGAGCAGGATCACTCCTTCACCCTGTCAATGTGTCCCCAATGGTGACAGTCACCCCTTCACTGTCTGGGTGTGTCCCCCATAGTGACAGTCACCCTCTCCCCACATGGTGTGTCCCTGGTGCTGGGGCTCCCCCGGCTCCCACCCTCCCCTGCAGTTTCCAGCTGGTTCTGGCTATAAGGATCCTTTATTCCAGCCAGGCAAAAGCAGATTTTGTGCCAGCTCCTCCCAGGTACATCCATCCCCAGCTTTGTCGTGCTGCTGTGGTCGTGCCTTGTTTGTCTGGGTGCAATATCCCTGTCTGGAAAATCGGGATGCTGGAGGGTTCATGGAGCTTTTAGAGGGCTGGAAATGCCATTGTCTGACAGGAATCCCTCTGCTTGTCCTGCTGGAGCTTGGCACCAGCCAAAGAACATCTCAGGGTGAGTGTCTGGCCTTGAGGACACACCTGTGTGTCTGACATTCTCAGCCCCAGGGATTCCACAGGGAAAGCTGAGGAATTCTGCTGCACACTGAGCTTCAGAGTGGTCATTTTGTACCAGGGAGCTGTGAGGGAGGCAATTAATGATCAGTAATTAGTGGCACTGTGGGAGTTACACATTTATCTGGCAAATTTTGCAGGAGACATAAAGCAGAAATGAGATCAGTAAATCCCAGAGCAGCCTGTCAGGAATGTCCCAAGGATTCAGCCAAGCCAGATGAGTGGGCAGCCTGGTGACAAATGAAATGTGCCATCAACAAACCCAAAATCTGACACCAAAGGCAAAAACTCCGGAGCTGGACTCAGTTCACTTGCCAGGGAACCAAACCCAGCAGCTCAGGACAGGGATCAGATATCCCATTCCTCTTCCTGTGCCCCCAAAATCCAAAAAGCAAACAAAGGATTTGATCAAATGTCAAAACCAGTCGAGGAAATACTTCTTCAGTTGCTGTGAAAGCCTCCAGGGGTGTTCTTTGAGACAGCATTGAGCTTCAAATCATGAAAATTCACAGAATTAAAGCTAATTTTTTAAATTTTAATAATTAAAATGTAACCAATGTACCCAGGCTGTGACCAGCAAGATCACACCAGCAAAGCCTTTGCAGGGCAAGGTAAAATACTGGTGGAATTTAAAAAAAAACTTGAAAAAGGAAGCAAAGAGGGGAAGGAGTGATTCAGCCATGAGCAATGAGTCCCCCAGAAACCTGCTCTGCCTCCCTGTCTGCCAACCACCGAACTTCCTTCCCCCCTGGCTGTCCAAGGGTTGATCCTGTGGTTTCCAGCCACATGGAGATTTTGCATGTGCCTCACAGCACTGAGGGGAAGAAAAAAAGAAGTGTTTGTGGCTAAAAATGATGGTCAGGAATTTGTAAGAGCCAATCCTGAGAACTGAAGCTCCTCGAGGCTGGGAGGCAGTGAATGCTGCATGGGGTTGTGTTTCAGCTGGAGGGAAGGAGCTGAGACAGAGCCTCCTCCAGGTTTGTGTTTTCCCATTTTCAGGTTTCCTGTGCTCCTGACAGGGATTTTGGGCCCATTCTGAGGCTCTCATGTCTCTGGTGCTCAGGGTTGTTGTGGTGTTCACAGAGGTTACAGGATGAGGGAAGAGAAGAGAATCTTGACTCCATGTGTCAGAAGGGTGATTTATTATTTTATGACATATATTAAAATAAAATAAAATTATATATTAAAACTATGCTAAAAGAATAGAAAGAAGGATTTCATCAGAAGGTTTGAAAGGAAAGGAATGATAATAAAATCTTATGACTGCCTCGACACAGGTGGCTGTCATTGGTCATCAAGTAATAACAATTTCATATGCTGGGTAAACAATTCTCCAGATCAGATTCCAAAGCAGCAAAACATGGGGAAGCTGAAGCCTCTCAGCTTCTCAGGAGAAAAAATCCTAATGAAAGGATTTTTCATAAAATATGTCTGTGACACAGGGTGACACCAGCCCTGCCGAGGCTGTGCCAGCTCCTCCTGCCCTGACAGGAGTTTGCAGGATTGGCCCCAGATCTGCCCGCAGGAAACACCAAAGAACCTTCCAAAAATGCACCAAAAGAGCTGGATTTTGATTTCTGTGTGTGTGTTGGAAAGGATTGTTCCCTAAATCAGTGTCTGGGCTCATGAAGGCCATTAACCCCCACGTTCCCAAACATTTCTGTGTGGAGGGGAGCGTGGCACTGCAGGGCTGGAGATGCTAAGGATGGGATTAGGATGGGCTGGGATAAGGATGGGATTAGGAATTCCTCAGAGCTCTGGAAGAGAAGCCCAGATTGCTGCCACAAACCCACAAACCTCATCTGTGGCTATGCCCAGGTCTGCCTGCAGCAAACCCTGTGGAGCAGGGAAGGTCCTGTGCCAGGGTAAATCCTCACATGGAGTGTGAGCTGTTGTCATCCTGTTTTTTCAAGTTTTTCTGATGTTTACATTCTTGTAGTAAACTTTCTCACACACTTTATGTAAATAACTTTTTGTTTTGCATTCTTTTGTGGAGGAAATTTGATGGATTGTTGGTTTGTCCAGTGTCATTGGAGAGGTGGCACTGTCACCCTCCAATCCACTGTCACTTTTGGAAATCTATAATATATAATATTATATAAATATATATGCACACATATACATACATACATATATATACATACATATATATATATAATATAATTATATATAGATATATATAGATACGTGCAATATATATAAAACCTATAACATATAATATATATAATATATATATAGTATATATATTGTATATATTATATATAATATGTAATCTCTTATCTGAGCTATAAATGTTGAAGTCAGAAATTAAACTTCCCTCTTTTTTTACCTTGGGAGAGCTGCACGTCCACATTGTGTTATTTCGTGTCCTGTAGTGACAAGCTGTGCCTGATTTATCTTTCTGATGCAAATCAGATGGGCACAGGAGCAGGGAAATGGGATCACACTGAAGGAATTACGTCCATAAATCTATTGCAGCCCTCAGAGCAGGCAGACGGCATCTGCAGAGCCTTCTCTGGGTTATGGCACTGTCACCTCCTGTTCCTTGGTGTTCCTTGAGAGGAATTTGCTTTTCCTCTCTCTCCCCTCTCCCTGCCTGTTTTCCACGTGCTTTCAGGGATCTGTAAGGGAATATCTGTGCTGAGGCTGGCAGAGTGTCAGATGAAGTGCAATGCCTGATTCCAGATTCAATCACATGGCTGCTTTAATGCAGCCTGATGGCTTTAATGAGCCTGAGGAAGGGACACACAAACATTTTTGATGGCTTTAATGAGCCACACAAACATTTCCATGGGAGGCTGGAATTAAGGGCAGGGCAAGTCCAAGGCTGATAAAGGAGCAGTTCCAGGTTAGAAATGGCCAGGTGGCTCCCAGCGCACTGACAGGAAGGGAGGAGGCAGAGGAGGAAGCCTGCAGTACAAACCTGAGCAGAAAAAATCAGGATTCCTGATTCCTTTTGCTCCTGCCTGCAGTACAAACCTGAGCAGAAAAAATCAGGATTCCTGATTCCTTTTGCTCCTGCCTGCAGTACAAACCTGAGCAGAAAAAATCAGGATTCCTGATTCCTTTTGCTCCTGCCTGCAGTACAAACCTGAGCAGAAAAAATCAGGATTCCTGATTCCTTTTGCTCCTTCTGCTACTTTAACACTGCTTGAACAAATAAGAGACAGGAACCATCCCTGACAAACCTGAGTCCTGGAATCCTTTAGGGCTAAATGGAGATAACTGGGCATACTGGGATGGAGACTGGGGCACTGTGGGAGCTCTCAGCTCAGTCTCCTCTGGCCAGATAATGAGAACCTTGTGATGATGGGTGTTGATGTTGGGTTTTTTAGGTTTTTTTGTGGGGGTTTGGATGGTTGGGAATGGCAGGATGGGGTGGCGTTGTTGTGACTTCGGTCCCAGCAGAACAAATAAAGTATTTGGGCCACCAGGTGACCCTGGTGATGATCTAGAGAACTCCTGCTGATGCTGAAGGACAGAATCACAAACTGTTTGACAGTTTGTGTGTGCTACTGGTGCAGACTGGGGCTGTCTGAACGCCCAATTTTTGTCTCTTTCCTTTAATTTGTCTCCAAAGCTGAACCTGTGACTGCACCCCTGAGCTCAGGAGAGCTCAGTCCCCTCTGAGCACCTCAGGAGCAGCTCAGGCTCCTCTGAGCACCTCAATCCCCCTCTCAGCATCTCAGGAGCAGCTCATTCTCCTATGAGCACCTCCCACAGCTCTGAGCAGAGCCAAGGGGCTCAGCCAGCACTGGGAAGGGCTCAGTCCCCGCTCACTGCCTCCAGCCAGCAGGATCAGCCCAAATTTCAGCTCCCAAACACCCCCATGGAGCTGGAACTGCCTGGGCTCTTCCTGAGGGAAAGGAAGAAAGTGTGGGGGAGATCCAGGGGTCCTTGCAATGGGACTCACCCACTTCCAACCCCACCCTACAGGCAGCTGGGAGGGTTTCCATGGGTGCATCCTGTGCAGGTCTCGGGTTTTTGGTTGTTCATTGCTGCCCCGAGATGTGCAGGATGTCTCTGCTTTGGCCTGCGCAGCTGAAGAACGAGTCTGGACTGTTCACTTTTCGGTCTTGAGGTTGTTTATTAATTCTTATCTATAAAATTTTCTTTCTGCCCAGCTGAGATCTGCTCAGCAGGGCAGCCACAGGCACTCTGTGTTGTCCTTTTACACTACAAACTACCTATAACATATTTACACTTAATTCCCAATACCTATCACCTATGTTAGACAGTGCACTTCTACTCTAAACCAATCCCAAAGTGCCAACATCACTGCAGAAAATGGAGAACAAGAAGAAGAAGGAGAAAGGCTGAATACGCCCAGATTCCTCCATCTTGTCCCCATAATCCCCATACCAAAAATCCTAAAATCTGCATTTTCACTCTGTGATCATTTTGTTATTACACTATTCAAACCTGTGTGACTTTCATGTCCTCATACAAAGCTGGTAACTTGCTCCAGGGGTCAAAATCAAATCCCCAGGTGTTCTGGGCTGTGCGCCAGGGTCTCTGAGCCCCACGATGGGTCCTTGGCAACTCTGAACACCCAGAGGGATATGCTGAGTTCCCACATGCAGGCCGTGCCATTCCCATCCTCTCAGTTCTGGGCTGGTCTTTGTGTGGCTTTTTTAACTCAGTTTTAAACAAGTCTTGTTTTTCTACATTAGAAATACATAAGTTTTAATATTTATCATATATTCACTCACTGAAGTGCTCAATCTATTGCAGTGCAGCTGTTTCTGCTCAAGTTTCTCCTCAGTCTGGCTGCTGTTTTCTCACCTTCTGGTTTGGAACAGGCTTCACTGGGAAGATACTAAAACCTGACTGATGGTGTTGGATGCCTTTGGATCTCCTATTAAGAGGCTTTAGACAGCCTGATTTTTCCAGGGTAGATGTTTGGAGATTTCTGAAGACCAGATTTAATTCCTCCTGGGTAGAAAAATGACTAGCAAGAAGTGCCATGCTTCAAAAAATTTGGCCTCTTTAAGATCTGAGGGGAGCAATTTGATGTTACCTTATTCTCCTTGCGCTGCAAGTACAGGAAATTGCTGCCTTCATTTGCTGAGCAGCAGGAGGCTCCAAGATTTGTCTCAGTCTTATAAGGGTTGTTCAACCCCCCCATCCTGCAGCCTTCCCCATGCACTCAAGCCTGGACAGAAAATCAAATCTGTAATGGGAAGGAAGGATGACCAATCTCATTCTCTTGGGTAAACCTAAATCGTGATCCTGTGCCAAAGATAAAAGAGCCTGGAGTCTGCAGAGTTTACATTCAATGGTAGCACAATTAATTTATTAGAAAAAAGGATGTTTTCTTCTCTTTGTGTCCATTCTGCGTGTCTCGTTCAGGCTGTGCAGGGCTCACAGGGGGGTTTGTGGCATTGGTGACATCTCAGGTGGCAGCCTGGAGGGTGGGAGATGTGTCCCAGGTGCTTTGGCTGGGATGAGTTGTCCCAGCACCTGCAGAGGCAGACTGGGCACGTTTGAAATGGCAGGGACTGAGAGGCAGCTGGGCTGGCCTGGGACAAACTCTGTCCAGCCTGGCCTGGGCCAAACTTTGTCCAGCTTCGCTTGGGCCAAACCCTGTCCAGCCCGGCCTGGGCCAAATTCTGTCCAGCCTGGCCTGGAACAAATCCTGTCCAGCCTGGCCTGGGTTCCTCAGTTTCTGGTTGAGGATGGGGGACACCATCCTAGTGGGGTGTCCTCATGACTCTGTCCATCCTGCTCTGGGCCAAACCCTGTCCAGTCTGGTCTGGGTGTCTCAGTTTGTGGTTGAGGATGGGGCACAGCAGCACAGTGGGGTGTCCCTGTGTCCCAGCTCAGTTTTGGGCTCTTGGTGGTCACAAGAGCAGCAGATTCAGGACATGAGACCATCCTGGATGTGTCTGGAAGCACCTGGGCACAGCTTTGGGTGCTAATTCACAATTAGCCTAATTATCCAGAGTTACCAAACAGCAACCAAGACCTGTGGTGTCAATAACACTCTGAACTAACCCAGCAAAGTTGTGACTTCTTCTGTTGAGGTGGGAATCTTCTTTTTTTTTTTTTTTTCTTTTTTTTTTTTTCCCCTTTATCACGCCACCTGTTGCTCATAGGTACAAATCAAACGAAGAGTATGTGTATGTGCGAGGCCGTGGAAGAGGGAAGTATGTTTGTGAGGAGTGTGGAATTCGCTGCAAGAAACCCAGCATGCTGAAGAAACACATTCGCACGCACACAGACGTCAGGCCGTACGTCTGCAAGTACTGTAACTTTGCTTTTAAAACCAAAGGTAAGCCACAGCCAGCTGCCAGCTCCTCTGCTCAGGGTGCTGGCACTGCCAGCCTGCTGGGGGCACCCAAAAAGGGCGAGGGAAGGCATTGCCAGGGGCTGGCAAAGCCCCCCAGTTGGAGGGAGGGGGATGAGGGAGTTGGAAATTGGTTGGTGTTTCCAGAAGAGCATCCCTGCCATCCTCCTTGTGCTTGTCCAAGGAGAAAGTCCTGAAATGCAGCTTCTCTGGCAGGGCTTTCAGAACAAAACCAGGAGCTCCAGGCTGAGCCCCTGGATCCAGGCTCTGTGGGGCCTCTCCTGCTGCTCTGCCCATTCTCATCCTCTGCAGTTGCATGTGGCTTCCACATTCTCTGTATCACATCAAAGGACCTTATCCCTAAAGGTTTTCATCCCAGGACATGGAGCCATCAATGCCACCAGGTGTGCTCTGCCATGGCCTCAGCGAGGGTGTCAGGGAGAGCAGGAAGGAGCCTGTAAACCACAGGCAGAATAAAACTTCATTCCATGAGAAATGGGGAATGGGACCTTCCAAATGGGCCAGAGGTGCCTTTAACTTCTTGTAGGGGTCTGGCATTGTGGGTTGGACAAAGATCTGGTGGCAGCAAGTCTTGGGATAAGGCAGCAGCAAGTGTGGGGCTCGGGTTCTTGGTTACAGTTTGGCAGAGCTCAGGGAGCCTTTGGACAATGCTTTTGAGCACATTTAGGGGTTTTGGGGCCTGTTTTGGTTTTGAAAGCCAGGTGTCTGCTAAGGAAGGCAGGAGCCTCCCCTGAAGTGGAAAATGTAAACCCTCCCAACCTCTCTGAATTGCTATAAATTTTAAATCAAGGGGCTCTCAGGCAAAAAAATGGGAGCAGGAAATAACAGCCCTTTAATACAGAAGGGAAAAAAATAAAAGGATAAAATAAACAATGCAGTGAACTAAACCAACCCTGCCAGAGTCAGAACCCAACCTGACACCCTGTGGGTCAGGCTGTTGGCAGCAGTGCCATTGGAATTGTGGCTCAGCCCTCCTGCAGTGTCAGGGCTGGTTCTGCTGGAGCAGGGATCCTGCAGAAAGGTGCAGTCTCTGCCTCTGAAGATCCAGGGGCAGAGGCAGCTGCTGTTCCTCTGGGCAATCCAGTGCAGAAGCCGTGCTGGTGTTGCAGAATCTCCAGATTCTATCCGGGTAGGAATGCTTGGCTCCTCCCTCTGGGCTCCCATCTCCCAATGGGATGCTGTAGTTCTTATCAGCCATGCAGGGACATTCAATAGCTGTTATCAGCAGGTGTCCCCTCCCGAGGGAGGAGTGATTGTGGTCACTGAAAGAGAGATAAGGCAAACTGCCCACTTGACAAAAGATAATCTGCCATACAGATGGTAGTAGAAAACATCTTGCATTGCAATCTGGAACACTGCCCCATGTAGGAGATGGACTTGGTGATCCCTGTGGGTCCCTCCCAGATCAGGTTGTTCCAAAACACCCATTGTTGTCTGTAGCTCCATCAGTCTCAGAGGGTGCCACAGCTGGGAGGGCTCAGTGCCCAGGAGGAGCCGGTGTCACCCAGGCAGTGGCACAGCCTGGCTGTGGGAGGGCACAGTGTGCTGTGTGCTCTGTGGCACCTGTGCTGCCCCAGGGGGACAGAGCAGGACAAGGAAGTGACTCAGGGGCGTGATGGTGTTCACAGGGGTTCTTGGATGAGGGAAGAGATGAGGATCTGACTCCATGTTTCAGAAGGCTGATTTATTATTTTATATATTTATTATATTAAAACTATACTAAAAGAATAGAAGAAAGGATTTCATCAGAAGGCTAGCTAAGAATAAAAAAAGGAAAGAATGATAACAAAGGTTTGTGGCTCAGATAGAGAGCCCGAGCCAGCTGGGCTGTGATTGACCATTAATTACAAACATCCCACATGGGCCAATCCCAGATGCACCTGTTGCATTCCACAGCAGCAGATAATCATTGTTTGCATTTTGTTCCTGAGGCGTCCCAGCTTCTCAGGAGGAAAAATCCTAAGGAAAGGATTTTTCATAAAAGATGTCTGTGACACAGGGTGGGCAGTGCCGGGATCTGGTGGCTTTGCTGGGAAGGCTGGTGGGGATTTCTGGGTGCCGACGTGCTGGGGGTCACTGGCTCTGGGGCAGAAAGGGAAGTGACACCGAGTCTGAGGCCAGATTCTCATGCTGCACATCCCAGCGCCGGTTCTTCCTCTCCCTCCCATCCTGGAGCTGTTTCTGATTCATTTCCTTTCTCGTCCCCTCTTGCTTTGACTTCGTTCCGAGGTTTCCCTTGGGGAGCTGAGCCCGCTCAGCCTCTCCCATCACCTCACCTCACTCCCACCATGCTTCTGTAGGGCTTCTGCCCAGGGTGATGGCATCAAACCATCCTCTCCACCACCTCTCTGGCTGCTTTGCTCTTCATCTCTGCTCCCTTGAAGGCCACGATCTGTCAGCTCTGGCTGCACATGGCAAACAGACCCTTCCCTTCTTCTGCTTGGCATGGCCAAGGGAGCATGGAAATGCTTCCTTCCTTCCTTCCTTCCTTCCATGGAACAAAAATCATCCACACTCTGCTGGGAATTCCGTGGCAAAGCACCTGTTTGCCCATGGGGGCATGGGATGGGCAGAACTCCCCTGGATCGGGGATTTATGGAGAAATGGTTGGGATTTATGGCTGCATGGTGGTGACTTGGAATTGCATGAGAATGGTTCTTTTCTGGGAGGGATGAAGGGCACAGCCTGGGGCATGCTCAGATTGCCCAGAAATGGGAGAAAAACTCTTTAGGGGGCACAAGGAACTCTGGAAGAGTTGGGAAGGATGAAGACACAGCCCTGGAGTGTGCTCAGACTGCCCAAAAAAGGGACAAAAGCTCTTTAGGGGGCACAAGGAGATCTGGAAAAGCTGGGAGGGTGAAGGGCACAGCCTGGGACATGCTCAGACTGCCCAGAAATGGGACAAAAGCTCTTTGGGGGGCACAAGGAAGTCTGGAAGACTTGGGAGGGATGAAGGGCAGAGCCCTGGGGTGCACTCAGACTGCCTAGAAATGGGGGAAAAGCTGGTTGGGAGCTCTGGAAAAGTGGGAAAAAGCTCTGTGTGCGTTGACAAAAGCATCAGCTGGTGATGGAGAGTTTGAGATCACTTAAAAATCACCAACAAGGGCAGGAAGAAAATCCTTTTTTTTTCTTTAGCTCATGCCCCTGCCGGTGACTTTTTAAAGCAATTTCAAACTCCTGCTCATAACAAGTGACCCAGAGGATCAGGGCGGGTGCAGAGCTGCTGTTCCCAGCTCGTTTTTGGGGGGGTTTCTCTCATTTTGGCTCCTCCCTGGGCTGGCTGGGGTTGGCAGCCCCGGGCACACCGAATGCAGGAGCTGCAGCTCTCCCTCCTGCACAAACACGGAGCTTTTTTAGAAATCAGCTTTCCAGAGTTAATTTTAGCCTTCAGCATCAGCTCCAGGGGGAGGTCTGTGGAGCTGGCTTCGTTTTGGCTGGGGTAGATCTCTCCACCATGATCTAATGCTCTAAACTCTCCAGTAGGCTGGAAGCAGTTAAATGGGATTTTTTTTATTATTATTATTATTTTTAATGAGGAGATTTATCTGGTTAAAATGTACCTCACCCCCCCACCCTTCCCACTCTAGAAAATCCACATCTGTGTTCCAAGGACTGGGAAAACTTTTGCAACAGAAAATGCTATAAATATTTCCTCTTATTCACTAATTTTCTGCTTTTTGTGCCTTTCTGTCGCTGGAAGCAAAGCTGTTCTTTTGGCTTAGAGAACTGCAGGGAAATTTTATTTTTTTATTATTTTAAAGCAAATCCATGAGATTAATTTTCGGGTTTTTTGGTGTGTGTGCTCGTTTAGCTGATGGGAACAACAGCCTTGGAAATTTGGTTTGCAGAGATTTGTTTGATTTGGTGTTTCTGGAGCAAATCTAAAGGTGCCTCTTTAATGAGGTGTCTCTCCCTCCCCTGCGGTGCAGCTTTGTGCCTGTGGCCTCCAGGAGAGTCTTTAAAGGAGGCTCAGCAGCTTCTGCATTGTTTTCTGGGCAGGAAGGAAATAAGAAAAAGCTGTTTTCCCTTTCAGGAAGGTCGGGGAGAACTTTTCCCTTCCCCTCTCTCGCTGCTGCTGGGATGAGGGGCAGTGCTGGCACATTAATTCCCTTTTCCATTTGTTACTATTATTATTATTATTATTATTATTATTATTATTATTATTATTATTATTATTATTATTATTATTATTATTATTATTATTATCATCCAGTTATTTTCTGTCCTCCCTCAGACCCACATCACCCTCTCAAAGGGTCCTGATTGCTTCCAGTGCCCTCAGAAATTCTGGACAAAATGTTTGGAGCAGCTCTGAGGTCAGGAGGATGAGGAGCTCCACTTTAATTTAAAAGGAGATGTATAAAGGACACTGCTGGCTGGAGATCCCCCATTTCACACTCTGTGTCACTCACCCTTCCCAGACTCCAGAAAGTTCAGACAGAGCCTTCAATAAATTCATTTTCAGTTCCTTAAATCAGCCCCTGACAGCACTGAGGGTACTGCACATGTGAATATATTGAATATATTAAATTAAATGGATTAAGTGCATTCCCCCCAGCCCTTAAACAGCTGCACAGTTTGTTGTTATTGCAGCTCCAGCAGCCTCAGTCCCCTCTGGAAAGCACAGCTGGCAGAAAAATCCAACAGAATTCCATGCTGGGAGAGCAGGGCACAGGGATGGGCACATCCCCAAAATACCCCAAAAATCCTTTGAGGGGCTGAACATCCCTTGGTGCTGTCCCTGTGCTCCTGGGGACATCACAAACATCCCCTGGGATGGGGACGGAGATATCCCCAGGGATTTCCTGTCTGGACATCCCATGGGATGTGAGGCAGGAACAGAAAATGTCCCAATGGAGCAGCCAGGAGATGAAACACTGAGCAAAAGAGCTCTGGAACTCTTCAGAGAAAGGGAAAAAATCCAGGAATCAAGGCTGGAAACCAAAGATTGAAGACCTCCAGGGAAATATTCAGTGGTGTTTTCTGGAGCCAGTGCAGCCATTAAAGCCTCAGCCTCACTGGGAATTCTGCTAATTTGGAAATCTCCAAATCCTGGGCACCTTTCTGGAATATCAGCTTTTGTCTGGATAGGTCTGAACCAGGAGGTGGCTGACGTTTTATGGCCTGTATGGATCTAGGCAGGCTGCATGTGCAAATTCACTCCTCTAATCCACATGTCAATAAGGATAAAAGATAATAATCGATTTTCTAAAAGATTGAACTCCTCTGCCCAATGAATTCTGTAAATGAAAGCTTTCCCCCTCACAAAGTCTCACCTGGGGACATCAGCTCCACACCGAGGCCTAAATCAAGGCCTGTGCATTATTTAAATCCCATACAAAACCTGGTTCAAGGATTTATTTGGCACACAGAGTATCAGTTATGGCTGGTTCTCTGTGTGAGGGCATTTCCCAGCAAAATGACAGAACCAAGAATTATTTGGGTTGTGAGGGACATTAAATCCCACCCCAGGGACACCTCCCACTGTGCCAGGTGCTCCAGCCTGGCCTTGGGCACTGCCAGGGCTCCAGGGGCAGCCACAGCTGCTCTGGGCACCCTGGCACAGCCCAAACCTCTCTAACCAGGCCTTGCCAGCCTACAAACCCCCTGTGGCAAATGGCACTGGGGGCACCTGGAACCAGCCAGGCAATCATTCTTTCCTTTCCTTTCTCCATTTGCTGCAATGGGTTTTGGTGCTGGTTTCCATCCTTGGTTGAGGAATGTGAATGCCAGAGTGGTTTGGGTGGGAAGGGATCTTCAATGGCAGCTGATTGCAGCCCAGGGACACCTGCCACTGTGCCAGGTGCTGCCAGCCCCAATGCCCAGCCTGGCCTTGGGCACTGCCAGGGCTCCAGGGGCAGCCACAGCTGCTCTGGCAATTCCAGCCCAGCCCCTGCCCACCCTGCCAGGGAACAATTCCCAATTGCCAAGATCCCATCCAGCCCTGCCCTCTGGCACTGGCAGCCATTCCCTGCCTCCTGTCCCTCCATCCTTGTCCCCAGTCCCTCTGCAGCTCTCCTGGAGCCCCTTCAGGCCCTGCAAGGGCTCTGAGCTCTGCCTGGAGCCTTCTCCTCTCCAGGGCAGCACCCCCAGATCTCCCAGCCTGGCTCCATGGCTTTCTCCTCCTCCCAGAGGAGCTGCTGCTCTCCTTGCAAGTGCTTTCCAAAGAGGAATGTGACAATTGTTCATCCTGGCTCTTTGTGTCACTGTGCTGCCTCCTGCACTCGCTCATTTTTTGGTTTTTTAGGTTTTGGGGTTTTTTTTTGTTGTTGCTCAATTGATCAGATTTAACAGCAGAAATAGAAAGGATCATCCCCAGCAAAGACAGGATAATTTTCCCAGGAATCTCAATGCTTCAGCTCCCTACATTCTGCTTTAACGCCTTAAAAATATTATAATGGCTCTTGCAAAATAAAAAAAAATAATTTCCCTCATGAAATTTAACTGGGAAATCACTTCTAGTCCCTATTAAGCTGCTTTAGGTGCTTTTGGAAGGCTCCAGTCTCAGCTTTCTCCAAACAACACAGGCATTTAAGCTGCTCTAAGTCCCACTCAGAGCTCCCAGCATGGGCAGAGCTGAGCACATAGTTCTGGGCAGGCGTAATGGGAGCTGTGGTCACCCTGCCCCTGCTCCTCCTGGGGGCTCAGCATTCCCAGCAATTCCTGAGGGATTTTTTAAATATAACCAGTTGGTTGCAAATCTGGGAGCTTTTTTTGGTAAACATTCCCCAATAAGGAGCACTTACCTGCTTAGGGTTCAGTGAAATTCCTCTGCTATTTAAATCCAGCTCCCTGCTGCTCTCTCTTGCTCCCTCAAAGATGTTTTTCCACAGTTTCCAAGGAAGCAATGCTGTGTGGTTTTCTTTTTTATTTTTATTTTTTTTTTTTTTTTAACTTGGGAGCCAGAACTCTGCAAGGCAACAAGTAGCTGTGAGTCTTCCCTGGTAGGATTAAATCCAGCTCTCACTTAGCAAAGTGGTGTTGGTTTTACTGGAAATCTGCCGAGCGTTTAATGCTGCCAGCGTTAATTAAGGGGTCTAAAAAAACAAAAACTGGAAGAAGAGCCCTGCTCAGATAAATATTCTTGTCCTGCAGATTGCTCCCAGGATGATCACTCAGCTTCTCAGCCCAGGGAAAGGAGCCTCCAGCTTGCAGTTGCCTTAAAATGATGCAGAGGGGGCAGATGAGGATCTGTCCTTCCCTAAAAGGATGCAGCATCCCTGCTTTTTTTGGGATTTCTCCAACAAAATTTGCACCCAGAGCTCTGCAGGAGGATCTTGGCCATCAGCTTTACCTGGGGGAGGAAGGGAGAGACAGAGCAGAGGGAAAAGGAGCTGGAGGGGAACGAAACAAAGCTTGGGATGAGTTGGTGCTTTGGGGTTTGGGGTGAATTTTTTGGCACTGGGGGCTGGGAAAGGAGGGCAGCAGGCACACACTGCCCTGGCCACGGACAGAGAACAGGACAGCAGGTGACACTGGTGGCTCCTGGCGCATGGTGGCAGCCCCAGCAGCTGCTGAGCGCCAGCAGAGGGGCAGGAGGGCTCTGGGAGCCCTGCAGGTCCTGCAGCTGCACAGGGACATGCTGGTGTGGTCAGCCAGCTGTGCTTGGGACACCTGAGGTGGCCAAGGTGGCTTTTGGACACCTGAGGTGGCCACGGTGGCTTTTGGACACCTGAGGTGGCTTTTGGACACCTGAGGTGGCCACAGTGGCTTTTGGACACCTGAGGTGGCCAAGGTGGCCTTGGGACACCTGAGGTGGCTTTTGGACACCTGAGGTGGCCACAGTGGCTTTTGGACACCTGAGGTGGCCATGGTGGCCTTGGGACACCTGAAGTGGCTTTTGGACATCTGAGGTGGCCACAGTGGCTTTTGGACACCTGAGGTGGCCATGGTGGCCTTGGGACACCTGAGGTGGCTTTTGGACATCTGAGGTGGCCACAGTGGCTTTTGGACACCTGAGGTGGCCAAGGTGGCTTTTGGACACCTGAGGTGGCCACAGTGGCTTTTGGACACCTGAGGTGGCTTTTGGACACCTGAGGTGGCCACAGTGGCTTTTGGACACCTGAGGTGGCCATGGTGGCCTCAGAGCACCCCTGAGGACCTGAGAGCACTGAGCAGCTCCCTCTCCTCAGGAGTTCCTGCTGCTCCCTCAGGTCTGGGTGTCTCTCCTGATTTTTCCAGCAGGCTCCTGGTGGCACAGAGGATTTCTGGGCTGGTTTGGGAGCACCAGAACGCTGGGGATGTCCCCTCCCCACCAAGCTGGGTCCCCACAAAGCCCTGCTCACTGCTGGGGTTGTGTTTGCTGCCCTTGGAGGGGCTCCAGGCAGGGTTTGGCTGAGCAGGGATGGGGCAGAGCTGGTTGGACAAGCAGCAGCACAGGGGGGGTTTGCAGCCACTGACTCAATCTGGGCAGCTCTTGCTGCTTCTCATTTCCAAAATGAAATTCCAGCTCCATGAGGCCACAGCTGGGACTGTGGATGGGGTTTTTTTTTCATTTTCAGGCCCTGGTAATTCACTGGGAGCAGAGGTGTTTGTGAGAACACGCTCCTGGCTCATGGGGTGGGTTTGGGGCCATGACAAAACTCCTGATTTGGGGTGAGGAAGGAGGCTCTGGTTTGGAGCAGGGAGCTGAGCTCATCCTCACACCTCAGTGTCCTGACCAGGGGGCTCAGGGCAGTTAAACAGAATAAATCTCTCTTATTTGGAGCTGTTTTGCTGCATTCAGGTTATTAAACATGCCCTGAATCCATGTCCAGGTTGGGTGCCAGACACCCAGGGATATAGAGTCAACCTTTGTCTCTCGTGGTGTTTCCTGCTGGAGCTGCTCCATTTTGTACAAAATGGGCTGAAATAAATAATTCATGGGCTCAGGAGAAATCAAGGTGGCAGCTGGGTGGTTGTGGCACCACGGGTAATGCTGTGCTCCAGTGAATAGTGGCTTTTTTATCCCTGATAGCCAGAGCAGCAACAGGAGAGGCTCAGAGGGGCCCCCTGTGCTCCCCCAGCTCAGGGACTTTGCACTGCATGACCTCAGCTCTCCCTGGAGGTTGTAATAAAATGGGAGAATTCTGATTTTCCTCTTTTTTTTTTTATTTTTTGGTGAGAAAACCAAGCTTGGTGCTCCTCAGTGCCAGCAAGGCTGAGGGCACAGCAGGGCATGGGAAATTCAAACACTCCTTCAGCAGGGCCCAGCTTCTTCCTCCTCATCATCCCACAAATCCCTGGAAGTGCCCAAAGCCAGGATGGAGCTTGGAGCAGCCTGGGACATTGGGAGGTGTCCCTGGATGGATTTTAAGGTCCCTCCCAATCCTGGTTGGGGATTTTAGGAAGCGCTGTTGAGAGGAAAAGGGAAAATGAGACATTTTTGCTTTAATTCTCCAACCTTTCATTTTCCTACCTTCTCCATCCCCTCCAGCCAATGATCCCCTTTGTTCAGCATTTCCCTGGCCTGTAAGTGGGGTTAATTACTGTCTAATTAACCCGCCTGCAATTTGAGAGGCAGAATTAGAGAGGTGCCCTCTGAGCTATCCCTGAGTAGCCCCAGTGACCTCACATCCCATCCTGGCCCTGGGGAAGCCTCACTGGGAATTTCTGAATTCCAGAGGGTGTCCAAGGCTCCTCCTGCTCGAGGAGCTGAGCTGGCCCAGCCCTTTGGTGCCTTCCAGAACACCTGAGCCATTTTTTGGGGAAAAAATGGCAATGCAGGGTTTTCCCTCTTGTTGGCTGCTTGAACCCTCATTTTATTGTAAATTTATAAAATCATTAAAGCTGGAAAAGCCCCACGTCCCCAAGTGCCACATCGCCTTGGTTTTGGAACATTTCCAGAGCACCTTGGCCATTCTTTTGGGGAAATATGGGAGTGTAGGGTTTTCCCCTTTGGCTGGCAGCTCAAACTCTCATTTTATCATAGAATCATAAAACCAATAAAGCTGGAAAAGCCCTCCAAGATCACCAAGCCCAGTCCTTCTCCAGCACTGCCAAGGCCACCACCACTGACCCATGTCCCCAAGTGCCACATCCACACATTTTTGGTACATTTCCAGGGTAGATCCTCTCTGTCCTGTGGTGCTGAGGAGCTTCTCCCCTCCAGGCAGGTGGGGCTATTGGGATGAGGTTGGAAGATGATGATGAAGATGGCACACTGGGGTGTGTTTCCGATCCCCGCTTTCCTCCCATTTTTAATTTGCTGCACCCTCATAAAATCATTAAAGCTGGAAAAGTCCCATGTCCCCAAGTGCCGCATCTACTTGTTTTTTGAATATTTCCAGGGTAGACCCACTCTGCCCTGTGGTGTCCCCTCCAGGCAGGTGGGGCTGTTGGGATGAGATTGGAGGATGATGATGATGATGATGATGATGATGATGATGATGATGATGATGATGATGATGATGCCACACTGGGATGTGTTTCCCATCTCTGCTTTCCTCCCATTTTTAATTTGCTGCATGCTCACAGCTGAAAGCGGCCCAGGCCATCTCTTCCCCCAGCCCCAAATGTGCCCCAGCAGTTTTTCCAGGCTGCACAAGCCCTGGAAGGTCCCACACCCTGCCTGTGCCTCATCCTGCACCCTGGGGCAGCAGAAAGGGAGGTAAAGGGGACCTGGCCTTGTGTCACCAGGGTTTGCAGTGGGCAGGGCTTGGGGACAGTCAGGGACCTTTGGCTGGTTCAGGGAGGGGTTTGAGTTGTGAATGTTGAGTGTGCAAAGGGAAAAAAAAAGAAAAAATCTGAAGAAAACGACAAAAAAAATTTAAAATGGGGAAAAAGAAGGGGGAGAAAAGGAGCCATATTTGACTAAAATGGATTTTCTGCTTCTTTCCAGGGAATCTGACTAAACACATGAAGTCAAAGGCCCACAGCAAAAAATGTCAGGAGCTGGGCGTGTTGGTATCTCCACCGGTGGATCTGGAAGCCGAGGAAGGTAAAACCAACCCAACCTTCCCTGTGCAGAGCTGCTGGGGTGTGAGGGAGGGCAGTGCCCAGCCAGGGCAGAGCCCACCCTGCCACACATGGGGAGCAATTTGTGCCGCCAGGCTCCTGCCAGGGTATGCTGTGAGCGCTGGCAGCTGTGACCAGGGCAGGGTCACTGGGAGCCTGGGTCCCCTGGGTGCCCTGGCTGGGGTTGGTGGCACCAGGGGACTTTTGATTTTTGGTGTTTTGATTTATTTTGAGGCTCTGGTTCTGTGCCTGCCTGCAGGGAGGGCTTGGCAGTGTCCCCAACACATGGGGGGGTGGCAGGAGGGTCCTGCTGGTGTCACAGAGTGTGGCTGCCACGCTCTGGAGAGGCCAGGGGCAGTGACACACAGGAGCAGTGTCACAGGGACAGTGACACAGGGGCAGTGTCACACAGCAGCAGTGACACATTATCAGTGTGACATCGATTAATCCATTGTCCCCCGTGCCCGAGGCTGCAGGGCCCCCCCAGCCCTGGGAGGTGTCTCCGAGTCAAAGCTGCCCTGGGCTCTCTGCACGTTGTGCCAGCACTCCGGGGGAGTTTGGAATCACAGGAAGTCCCCAGAGTGCCACACAGGAGAGTCTTCCATTCTCATTCCCATTTCCATTTCCCATTCCCCATTCTCATTCTCCATTTCCCATTTCCCATTCCCATTTCCCATTCCCATTCCCCATTCCCACTCCCATCTCCCATTCCCCCTTTCCCATTTCCATTCCCAATTTCCCAATTCCCGTTTCCCATTCTTATTTCCCATTCCCCATTCCCATTTCCATTTTGCGTTCCCATTCCCCCTTTCCCTTTTCCCATTCCCATTTCCCGTTTCCATCCCTGCAGAGCCATGTGGCTTTGTTCAGGGGGTGCACAGAGGTTCCCTTGGCAGGGATGGGGTCAGGGGAGGTTTCCTTTCCTTCCTCCCAGCTTCTCTCCCACTTGGGAATATTCTGCTGGCCATGGGAATATTCTGCTCCATGAGCAGAGTCATCGCTCACAAATGTCAGTGTTGAACACAGCAGCCAAGGAGATAGGCAGAAAATGGGATTTTGGCCTCTAATGGCTGGGGCTGCTTGGATGGATGAGAAAATAACCCAGGAATGGCAGAAAGGTGCATGAGAAATTCGAGATCCCAGCTGTGATCACAGCCCCTGCTCTCAGGGTGAGGGGCTGCAAAGAGCCTCCCCTGTGTCCTCTCTGTTCCTCACAAAGAGGCTCAGAACAAGAATTAAACGGGCTGTTTTAATTAAATAATAATAATAAAAAAGGCTCCAATTTCCACGTGACACAAAGCAGCACAGGAAGGTTGCTGTGCTTTCCTCTGGTGGCAGGCAGGGAGGGAGCAGCAGTTCCTAAAACTCCCTGGATTATTTTAAACTGGGGTTGTATTTCACTTGATTGTTTGTATTTCTATTTAAGGGGCAGCAGAAAGCAAGGGGTGTTACTATAAAAGGAGATTAGAGTATAATTCCTCACTCCTGCCTGGGCTGGGCTCGGTGGGCTGGTACCAGCTGGGGAGAATAAATAACACACACGGAATGAGAGGCAACCTCAGACAAAGCTGTCAGCAGGACACATTCCCGCTAATTCCCTCTCTCCTTCCTTCCTCCATCTCTGCCCTGTGTCACCACATTTCACAGAGAAAAGCAAAACACAACTTCCTGAGAAATTTCTGGGATTCATATTCTCTGAATCTCAGAAAAGGAAAAACAGTTCTTGTCTCATTTGCTGCAGCCTGTGTTTGTTCACAAGTAAAATATATTGTAAAAAAAAAAAAAAAATTAAATTCTAATTTAAGTGTTTTAACTCACTAACAAATGAAATCCAAGTATATAAGTATCAAAACTGTCAACTAACAGTCACAAAATACTGTAGAGTTGTGCAATTAAATACTTAACAAATTCACATAATATGATATGATATGATATGATATAATAAGATATAATAAGATATAATATATAATATAATATAATATAATGTAATATAATACAGTATAATATAATATAATATAATATAATATAATATAATATAATATAATATAATATATAATATAACCTTCTAGTAAAATAAAATCCTCCTCATCATTTTTCCCAAATATCAAACAAACATATCTGTTGTAGCCCTGCCCTTTCTCTCCCCATGGGCTCAGCAGGATGAATTTTGGAAGCCTGGCTCAGGTCTGAGCTCTGTCCCTGGTGTCACACATGTGTCACCTACAGATGTCACACAGGGATTGTGTCAGGAAGCCAAAGCAATTCCCTGGGGCTGTCCCAGGACTCTCTGGGATGTTTCCCTCACTGGAATTTGTGGTGGCAAATGCAATCAGCTCCTCCTTTGGGGCTGGCTTCACTTTCCCTTCATTCCTGTCCCCTGACTGGGGCAAATTTGGCATTTCCAGTGACAGGGATTCCCCTGTCCCAGCTGGGGCAAGGAAAGGAGCGCACCATGCCAGCACAGCTCCTGCCTGTCCCCAGCCCCAAAGGCAGAGTCAGGGCTGGCTCCCAGCTCTGCCAGTGAAATGCATTCCTGTTCCAAGCAGGAAATCTGCTCGGTTCAGCCTGCAGCTGGGAGTTTGGAATAATATTTGCTCTGAGCTCAGTTCCCCTGGGGGTTTGCAAACAGCTCAAGCCCAGCAGCCCCGTCACTGTGGAGGATTTCACAATCCAGAATCCCTCTCCAGGGAGAGAGTGGCATTCACATTTCTGAAAAATCCCTTCACCTAGGATTTTGCTCCTGGGAAGTTGAGATGCCTCAGAAAAAAGAAAAACAATAATTATCTGATTTGCTTCTCCTGTGTTTTGCTGCTTTGGAATGTGTTAGGAGATTGTTTACCCACAGGTGATTGTTCCATTGGATTCTGCTGTGAGTTGTTTTCACTCTTTGGCCAAGCAGGGCCAAGCTGTGTCAGGACTCTGGAGAGAGTCACGAGTTTTCACTATTATCTTTTTAACATTCTGTCTGTTTCCTTTCTGTATTCTTTAGTATAGTACAGTATAGTATTCTTTAATATAATATAGTATTATAAAATAATGAATTAGCCTTCTGAAAGCATGGAGTCAGATTCATCATTCCCACCTTCGTCAGGGTACACAGGTGTCACCCACAGGTGTCACCCACATTTGTCACATAGAGATGTCAAACAGGTGTCACACACAGTTTTCACACAGAGGTGTCATACACAGATGTCACATACATGTGTCACACAGTTGTCACCTGTGGTATTTTCAGGGTGCCCCATGGCAGGAGGGAAATGATGAATCTGACTCCATGTTCTCGGAGGCTAATTTTTTTTTATGATACCATATTATATTAAAGAATACTATACTAAACTATACTAAAGAATACAGAAAGGAAACTTACAGAAGGCTAAAAAGATAATAATGAAAACTTGTGACTACTTCCAGAGCCTCGACACAGCTGGACCCGGATTGGTCATTAAGTAAAAACAATCACCTGTGGGTAAACAATGTTCAAACACATTCCAAAGCAGCAAACACAGGAGAAGCAAATGAGATAAGAATTGTTTTCCTTTTCTCTGAAGCTTCTCAGCTTCCCAGGAGAAAAATCCTGGGCAAAGAGATTTTTCCAGAAAACATGATAGTGACAGTCACACACAAGTGTCACACACATGTATTACACAGGTGTCACGCAGTTATCGCACACAGGTGTCACACACAGATGTCACATACAGGTGTTGTATAACAGGTATCACACACAGGTGTCAGGTATCACACAGGAGTCACACACAGGTGTCACACAGGAGTCACACACAGGTGTCACACACAAGTGTCACCACAGGTATCACATGCAGTTATCACACACAGGGGTCACACAGAGGGGTCACACAGAGGGGTCATGTGTTACACACAGGTGTCACACAGGTGTCACACAGGTATCACACACAAGTGTCACACACAGGTATCACATGCAGTTGGGGTCACACAGAGGGGTCACACAGAGGGGTCACGTGTTACACACAGGTGTCACACAGGTGTCACACAGGTATCACACACAAGTGTCACACACAGGTATCACATGCAGTTGGGGTCACACAGAGGGGTCACACAGAGGGGTCACGTGTTACACACAGGTGTCACACACAGGTGTCACCCACAGGTGTCCCAGCATCTCCGTGCTCTGCTGCCAGCCCCCGACCTGAGGTGTCCCACAGCTCTGGCCCCTGGCTGGGCACGGGTGGCATTCCCCGAGCAGGGCCCTTGCAGTGCCGTTCTGCTGGGCTGCAGTGACATCCAGTGGCTGTCCCCGGTGGCCCCGTCTGGGCTGTCACTGCTGTCACTGCTGCCAGCAGCTCTGCACTCCCGCCAGGGGAGGAGCAGATTTTCCTCTGAGCATTGACAGCTCTGTACCTGTCACTGTCACATTTTCTGGAAAAATCCCCTTGCCCAGGATTCTTCTCCTGGGAAGCTGAGAAGCCTCAGGGAAAAAGGAAAACAATAATTATCTGATTTGATTCTCCTGTGTTGTGCTCGTGTTTGGAGATTGTTTAACCACAGATTATTGTTTTTATTAGTTTTTATTGTGACTTGTTTTCACTCTTTGGCCAGTCAGGGCCAATCTGTGTCAGGACTCTGGAGATAGTCACAAGTTTTCATTATTATCTTTTTCACATTCTGTACATATCCTTTCTGTATTCTTTAGTATAGTTTAGTATAGCGTTCTTTAATATAATATAGTATCATAAAATAATAAATCAGCCTTCTGAGAACATGGAGTCAGATTCATCATTCCTCCCTTCATCGGGGCACCCCACAAATCCAACAGGTCAGCTGCAGGGGTAGCTGTGCCCCAGGGATGTTTGGAACCAGGGTGAGCTGCTCCTTTCTGTTCCCAGCTCCAGGCAGACTCTTGGCTGGATGACAGCCATGGGAAAATCCATGGGAAAATCCATGGGAAAAGCCATGGGAAAATCCATGGGACTGGGAATGCCAAATGCTTCCTGAAGGCCCTGGCATTCCAAAGAAACCAAATTAGGATTTCAGTCCATCATGAGGACTTGGTGCTGTGTATTCTTTAATATAATATAGTGTCATAAAATAATAAATTAGCTTTCTGAGAACATGGAGTCAGATTCATTGTTTCTTCCTTGCCACATGGCACACCACAATTACAATAGGTACTCACCTCAGAAAGCTCCTGCTGGCCCTTCAGGCAGCAGAGAGATAAGTTTTAACCAGCAGAAATATTTAAAATCGTGTAGAATTTCCTTTTTTATCCTCCTCGCTGCCTACAAGCTCTGATTTATAGAGCCCCAAACCCTCTGCCCTCAAACTACAGCTGGAATTTATCCTATCCACAGAAATCCACAGAGGTTCCTTCCACTCTGTTTGATTTTTAACAAAAGTCCTTTCTGTATCCTTTCTGTATTCTTTAGTATAGTTTAGTATAGTATTCTTTAATATAATATAATATCATAAAACAAGAAATTAGTCTTCTGAGAAGATGGAGTCAGAGTCATCATTTCTGCCTGCCACATGCCACCCCATAATTACAATAGGTACCCACCTCAGAAAGCCCTTCGGGCAGCAGAGAGATGTGTTTTAACCAGCAGATATATTTAACATCCTGTAGAATTTGCTTTTTTATCCTCCTCACTGCCTACAAGCTCTGATTTACAGAGCCCCAAACCCTCTGCCCTCAAACCACAGCTGGAGTTTATCATAGCCAGGGAGATCCACAGAGGTTCCTTCCACCCTGTTTGATTTTTAACAAAATTTCTGCCTTGGTGATGTTTATCTGTCATGAAATCTGGGCAGGAAAAGGCCCAACACATGGAGCTGGTGCAGCTGTGGATATTCTGGAGTCACCATTGTAACAAATAATCACCAAACCCCACAGAAGGGTAAAGGTGCTGCTGTTCTCACCTATTAAAGGTTTTTTATTTTTTTGCATTTTAGAGCAAATAAAGAGTGTGGCAGGTGCCCAGCAGGGACTGAGGGCTGTGTGTGCTAGCAGAGCAGGAACTGAGACTGCGGCAGAGTGGGATTCACTGGGATATACTGGGATCAGCAGCTGTGGAGCTGGCAGGGAGGGCAGGGCTGCAGCTCAGAGCAGGCGATGATCAGACCCAGGAGCAGCCAGATCCTCTCTCCTCTGGTGCCCTTAGAGCTTGTGAGCAGATTTAGCACAGAAATAGACCCTGAACATGTGTTTGGTGAGAAGATTTAACTCAAAAATAGCCCCTTACATGTGTTCTGTGAGCAGATTTAGCCCAGAAATAGCCCCTCACATGTGTTTGCTGTGCAGATTTAACACAAAAATAGTCCCTCACATGTGTTCTATGAACAGATTTAACACAGAAATAGATCCTGAACATGTGTTTGATGAGCACATTTAACATAGAAATAGCCCCTCACATGTATTCTACGAGCAGATTTAACTCAAAAATTGCCCCTTACATGTGTTTGGTGAGAAGATTTAACATAAATAGCCCCTTATATGTGTTTGGTGAGCAGGTTTAACTCAAAACTAACCCCTTACATGTGTTTGGTGTGCAGATTTAGCACAGAAATAGCCCCTCACATGTATTCTGTGAGCAGATTTAATTTAAAAATAGCCCCTTACATGTGTTCTATGAGCAGATTTAACACAGATATGATCCCTCATGTTTGATGAGCAGATTTAACTCAACAATAGCCTTTTACATGTGTTCTGTGAGCAGGTTTAACTCAAAAATTGCCCCTTACATGTGTTCTATGAGCAGATTTAACACAGAAATAGCCCCTGAACCTGTGTTTTCTACTCTCTATTCTGTGTTTGCCTCCAGGAACCAGTGAAGACCTTTTCCAGGACTCTGAGGGGAGGGAGGGATCTGAGCCCATCGAGGAACACCAGTTTTCAGACCTCGAGGAATCTGACGACGACGATGACAACGAGGACGAGGAAGACGAGGAGGAAGAGGAGAGCCAAGACGAGCCAGCGCCGAAGCTGCCGGAAGGCAAAGCCGGCACCCTCCTGCTGCACTCCTCAGGGGGCTCCCCGTCCTCTCCAGAGGAAGGCACCCGAACATCCCCAGCTCAAGAAGCTGCCTCCAGCACCCCAAAAGCAGGGGAAGGCCAGCAGGCCTCCTCCTCCTCCTCAGGGCTGGAGAGCAAGTGGTCAGCAGACAGCAGTGACATTGCTGTGTGCCACAGCTTCCTGAGCCTCCACAGACCAGCTCTGACCTCCACCGAGCACTTGGCTCCTGCTGAGAGAGAATCTGTCACCAGGCCACAGATGTCCTTGGTCATGGACCTGTCGACCTCCAAAGACACCTCCCCGAGGAAAAGGTGGTCCCCGAGCCAGGAGTGTGGCAGAGGGGGTGGCAGCAGCAGCAGCAGAGCAGTGCTGGCGAGGAAGCACTTACTGACCAAAAACGAAACGTCCCCCAAACGATTCTCCCCCACAGCAGAGCTGTCCCCCCTGAGGTGCCTGTCCCCAGGGAGGGGGCTGTCCCCCTGCCAGCGCCTCTCTCCCAGGAGGGAGGTGTCTCCCCTGAGATGTGTGTCCCCAAGGCTCGAGCTGTCGCCCAGCAGGCACCTGTCCCCCCGGAGGGAGCTGTCCCCGAGGACAGCCCTTCCCCCTGAAGGAGAAGTGGCCCCTGCCAGGCACTCGTCGCCCAGCAGAGAGATGGCATCCCTGAGGTACTTCTCCCTGAAGAAAGTCTTGTCTCCAGGCTGCTTGGAGCTGGCCAGGTATCCACCCCCTGGCAAAGAGGACTTGCCTGGCATGAGCAAATCAGCAGAGGACAAAGTTCCAAGCTCATATCAAGCCCAGCCCGGAATATTCTCTTCGATGCCTCTACCTCACAGGTTCTTTGGCAAAAACTTACAGCTCTACGAGTCCAAGCTGGTAAGTCCAGTGCTCTGATGCCCTCTGGTCCTCACAGGGTGGTCTCTGACATGGTTTTTGGTGAAGGCTGTGATGCAGAAGTGCACAGGGACCCTGTGATCACTGTCACAGGTGACCCAGAGAACAGGGACAGGGGACAGCAGTGGGTTTTTGCTCCCATTTGAGTCCTACCCTTCTCAGTTGGAGAGAAATAAAGTTATCCCTTCTCCAAGGGGTTATTCCCACTCCTGAGCCAGCCAGTCCTGCTGGGACAATCAGCAAGGACAAACTCTTAATGATTAATTGTCACTAAGAGCCTTTTTGTTCCTGGGACTTCCATTCCCATCCCTGAGGTTTCCCCAGCTGGGGTGGAGCTGTGACCATTTCCCAGTGGTCAGTGACCTGAGCCAGCCCTGGCTGAGCCCTGTGTCCACCCACAGCCAGCTCTGCTGGATGAGCTGCTGAGAAATATTTGTTTGGACAGCTCTCATTTCATCTCTCCTCTCTTCAGCACAGAGAGGGGGTTCCCACTGGGTCCAGAACATGATTTAATCTCCCTGCTGGACAAATCAAATCCTGTGGGTAAAGGGAATTTTCCTGTTCCCCCCCAGGGCTGCAGGCAGATCCATGGGGGTGTTTGGAGGAATATTTCCCATTCCTGCTGGAGTGCCTGGCTCTGCTGTCAGTGGTGCTGAGGAACGTGAGACCCCTCACTGTGGGGAGAGACTCCAGCCCTCAGGGGCTGCACTGGGGAGAGAGAGGCCCTTACAGAGCCCCTGCCACCCCCGATGCTGAGCCAGAGCTTCTCCAGAC
This sequence comes from Ammospiza nelsoni, assembly GCF_027579445.1. Lineage (NCBI taxonomy): Eukaryota > Metazoa > Chordata > Aves > Passeriformes > Passerellidae > Ammospiza > Ammospiza nelsoni. The sequence continues at coordinate 5,547,502 of NC_080657.1, read as the reverse complement.
CTTTCTGCCATGCCCATGCTAACCTTCTGTCCTGTGGTGCCTCCTTCCTGCTCTTTTCCACTCTGAGTCTTTGTCTCACCTTCTCAGAGACTCCTTTACTTTAGGGCCAAACCTTGGCTTCCTTTCATGCTGTTTTCCTTTCCTGTCAATCCATTTCTTGTGATGAATCCCAGGGCTCTGGAAACCCTCATCCTTCATCTCTTCTGTTTGGATAACTTCCTGCAGCATCTGCTTGGAGCAAATCCACTCAGCTCCCAAATCCACAGTAGGAGACAAGGTTTTAAGCTCTGCTTGTCTGCCATTCCCACTCTTTTGGTCACATTTACCTTTTGGCTTCATTTTCCTCCTCCTTTTCTGCACCCAGAGCCACCACTGTTACTTCTCTGTTTGCCTCCAAAGCACCAGCAAAAACCTAAATGGAAAAATTCCCCTTTATCAGCACAATGGACAGCTGGGCTTTCATTGCAAAATTAACATTCCTGGTGAGGCCACAAGAGACAGGAAGACCAGAGGAGGGTTTGTCAGGTCCCAAACAGAGCTTGAAGATGATCTTAGCTCAGTTCCAGTGTCAGGCTCGCTGCCAAGTCTCACCCTAACCATCTCCCTTCCCACTGGCCCTTGCTTAGGGCAGTCTCTCCCTGTGGTGATTGTTGCACCACTGAAATATTTGTTTGGGGTTTCCCAGCATCCCTGAAGTGATTTAGCCACAGCTTCCTGTGGGTAAGTGACATTTAGCAGTGTTGGGCCTTGTCACTGCTGACCCAGCACACACTACCTTTGGTGGCTCTTCCTTTTTCTCTTTCCTGTTCTCTTTTGCTGCTTTCCTCTGCTGTCTCCTCAGAGATCCAGCTCACAGGATCAGGGAATTATTCCCCATAATCCTACAAAGAAATGTGCCCTCCAGTGGATCCTCATATTTTATCTCCAACCCCATCTTAATTGAAAGTTGATTTCAATTGTTGCTTCCTCTTCTTGGGAGTCCTGTGCAGGGATTTAGTCATAACCTCATCACTAATTAATCCATTTCTGTTTAGCCACATATCTCTCCATGATGTACGTTAGGAAACTATGGGAAGCACCGAGAGAGAAAGAGGAAAAGGTAAAATGTAGGGTCTGAACCCTTGATTTGCACAGAGCACCCCATGAGGGTGGTGGTGGGGACCCACTGCTGGGTGTGTTGGATTTGATGCTGCCTCTCACTGGAAGCATCCTTGCACCCAGCAGCTGTAAGGATGCAATCCTGCTTTAGGAAAACACAGTGAAAATTAATAAATAAATATAAATTAACCTCATTCTGGGCTCTCAGGAACCTCCTGCACTGACAGGGATCCCAAGCAGCTCAGCTGGCAGCAAGCTCTGGCAGCTCTGCCAGTGTTCCAGAGGCAGCTCTGAGAGTAGGGTTGATGGTTTTAAACTAAAAGAGGGGAGATCCAGACTAAAGCTAAGGAGGAAATTCTTTACTCAGAGGGTGGGGAGGCCCTGGCAAAAGTTGCCCAGGGGGATCCCTGGAAGAGCCCAAGGCCAGGTTGGACAGGACTTGGAGATCTGTGGTCTAGTTAATGATGTCCCTGCCCATGGCAGGGGTTGGACAAGATGGCCTTTAAAGGTCCCTTCCAACTAAATAAATCTGATTTTATAAGGATCCAGGCCTAAACAAAATCCCTGGATCTGTGCCCCAGCACCCCATGGGCACATTTGTCCCAGAAGGGAAATGCTGTGGGTTGTGCTGCTCCTCACCTTCAAGGTCTGGGGCTCCACATCTCCCTGAGTTGCCTGACCTCCCTCAAACCCGAATAAAACCCTAACCCCAGTCCTTGGAGGCCATCCCCCGTGTGTCACACTGACCCAGCTCTTCTTTTCTGATTTTATAATGATCCCGGCCTAAGCTAAATCCCTGGATCTGTAGCCCAACACACCATGGGCACATTTGTCCCAGAAGGGAAGCGCTGTGGGTTGTGCTGCTCCTGACCTCCCTCAAACCCGAACAAAACCCTAACCCCAGTCCTTGGAGGCCATCCCCCGTGTGTCACACTGACCCAGCTCTTCTTTTCCCCCCCGGCACAGAAGATGGAACCCCACAGCCCTCCCTGCTCTCCCGGCACCCCGCCGCCTGCGTGCCCCCGGCCCCTGCAGGCCCCTCACGACCTCCACGCTCCCGGCCGAGGGGAGGAGAATGTCTTCAGCCACCTCCCGCTGCACTCGCAGCAGCTCGCCAGGACCCCGTACCCCATGATCCCCATCGGGGGCATCCAGATGGTGCAGGCCAGGCCCAGCTCCCACGCCAGCCTGGTGCCCAGCCCCGTGCTGCCCCTCCAAGGCGGACACTTCCCCTCAGCCAGCGGCCTCGCCCAGCTCAGCCGGGCCGCCACGAGGGACGGGGAGCCCCAGAGCCCTCCAGAGCCCTCATCGGCGTCCGTGTCCCCCGTGGCCAAGGTCTCCAAGTACACCCTGAGCCCGGAGCCGGCGGGTGGTGGCTTCTTGGAGGAGATGAGGACTAGCGAGCTCCAGCAGGAGCAGGAGGAGCACGGGCCTGCAGCAGAGGCTGAGCCCGCCCCGGCGGAGCGGCCGCAGACCTCGGTGTCCCCAGGCAGCCCCAGCAGCCCCAAGGAGCCCCATGTGGAGCCCTCAGCCAGCGGGGAGGAACCCTCCAAAGCCACGGGCAAGCAGCCATCGGGCAGCTCGAGCACCCCTTCGGAACCAGCCTGCACTTTCATCTCAGCCGTCCCCTCACTGGCCAGGGACAGCCCCTCAGAAGGCCCCCATGGCCACCCCCAGGCCCCGCGCCCCAGGAACCTCTCCGGAGAGCCCGGCGGGAGCAGCCCTCACCCAGAGCACTCCAATTTAGGTCAAACTCACAAAAAGGTGGATGAAAACGCGGGAAGTACTTAAACCTCCGCCAGCTGTTCCACCTTTAGGCTTCCTCTGTAAAATCAACAGACATTTTCAACACTATTTCCTTTAGTATAATCATAAGAAGCACTCTAGTGAATGACCAAACCCATGGAAAATTCCTGGTTTTCTTTGTCCCAGTCTGGTATTATCTCCACATGTATGCAGTTACTTGTGCCTTTTTCTATACCTTTTGTTGCTTGAAATGTACAAAACTGTTTGAGGCTGTGAATATTTTTTTAAAGTTTTTTGGAAAGGGGGTTTGTTAGACGTTGTCTTTTTTGCCATTTAGGTGTGCGTAATCCTGGGCCTGAGAGATGCAGAAAGGAAAGGGTTAAGCATTTTAAAGAGGAAGAAGATGCACTGAAAACAAAAGCAAAACAGAAAAAAACTTTTTTTTTATATTGCTTAAATGATTAAAAAAAAAAAGGAAAAAAACCCTAAACCCTTGTTCCTGTGTACAGAAGTTTATGATTTGTATTTATTACATGCTTTATTTAATTCTTGCAAAGTGCTTGGTTTTTTTTTGGTTTTCTTTTTCCTCCCATCCCTATGGTTGTGCTTTAAACAATTGAAACTGCTTTACATTTGAAAAAACGTGTTTACCCTGACCTTGTGACTGAAAGTAGCACTTCCTTGAGCAGGGGAGGTTCGTTGTGTGCAGGGAGAAAAATTGTCCCTCGAAAAGAGGACGACAAACTGCGAGCACCCCTCCCTCCTGCAGAACCCAGCAAAGCACTTTTCTAAAAAAAAAAAAAAATAAGGGACAAAAAAAAACTAAAAAAAAAAAGAAAAAAAAAAGTTCTTCTTCAAAGATTTACCTGCGAGAAGGTAGGAATGTATGGAATGTAGAGCCCGTGCCAGGAAGGGTCTCTCGCTGGACGAGCCTCCTGCTTGCTTTGCTTTAATCCTCCCGCAGCGCCCGGCAAAGCCCTGCCTGGGCTGGGGGAGCCTCTGCAAACCCTCCCTTGGTGTCAAAGGGGGAGGAACTCAGCCTTGAAAACCTTTCTCCCTCCAGCATGTTTGAGTTGTGGACAAGCTGCCTCCATCCCATCCCATCCCATCCCATCCCATCCCATCCCATCCCATCCCATCCCATCCCATCCCATCATCCCATCCCATTCCACTCAATCCCACCCAATCCCTCCCAATCCCATCCCATCCCACCCCAGGCTGCTCTGGGATCTCCAGGGATGCAGGAGGGCTCCAGGCTCTACTCCTCCTCTGGGGCTCTCGGTGCCTTTGGCTCCTGTTCTCACTTTTATTTATTTATTGGCGTGGGACATCCCCAGCTCAGCCCCTCTGGCATGGACAGGCCCTGTTTTTGGCTGGTTTTGGGAGATAAAAATGTTGATGCTGAATGGTGAATGCTTGCAAAATCAGCTTGTTATGCATGCGCAGCAGCTTTTTCCAGAGCAGATTTTTCGGGATGGGCATTCCTGGCAGAGCAAAGACCTGAACTGCCAATAAATCCGATACCAAATCCAGAGTGACCCCGACAGAGCCATTCCTCTGTCACAACTTTTTAAACCACAAAGCTTCAAGTTGTTTGCCCCTGCAGGTTCTTTACTACTTCAGAGGGTTTTCTGGTCGATGGAATCTGTACAAACCTCTTTTTTTTTTTTTATTTTAACAAAAAAAAAAAAAAAAAAAAAAAAAAAAAAAAGAGATATAAATATTTAACCAGTGGACCAGTTCTTTCTTCTTTCAGAGCTGTTCCAGTTTATCGGGTACGTAATACACTTTTTAAAAAAAATAAAAATACAAAAAAAAATAATAAAAGGAATCAAATAAAATCCTGAATGAGAACATATTTCCTTGCCAGACTTGATGAGCTACGAACTGTTCCCGTTTCACGGGCAAAGAATAGAAATTTTTTAATAATCTTCTGTCATTTTTTCTTTTCTTTTTTTTTTTTTTTTTTTGCTCTTCTTGTAAAAGGAATTAAGTACAACCATTAAGGCTGTGACCTGACCAAAACAACGTCCAGAACCCATTTATCCCCTAATTAGCACTTTTATCAGGTTTCCCTTTTTCCCATCTCCCCCTTTTTTGGCCCCGAGCCTGGAAGCTGCTCCTGTTCTCAGAGGCAGAGCAGGGGCTGGAACTCAGCTCTGTTCACTCGAGCTCTTAAAGCACCGGTTTAAACCGTCCTCAGGCTTTAAATGCGTCCTTAATCCGCGCTTAATCCCGGGGTGAGTGGGAGTGGAGTGCTCGGCCGGGGCTGGTGTGAGCATCCCTGGAAACCACCCATGAAATCGAGAGATTTCCCCGATTTCGGTCACTTTCTGCCCCTTGTCACACTCTTAACTTGATCCAAGGTAGCTTTTTGTATTTAATTTTACATATACATATATATATATATATATATATATATATATATATATATATATATATATGTATGTATGGTACATGAAATACTGCAGCAGCTGTGTCTGGTTTTTTGGTGCATTTGCCGCGAGTTTTGGGCTAGATCAAATCTGCTCAGCTTCTTTCTGTAACTGCATTTCAATCTTTAATCTATTTAAACTTTCCGTGGATTTTTTTCCCCTCTGTCTTTTGTGGAAAGAGGAGGAGGGAAAAAAGCCCAAGAAAACCCTGAAGTCTTTACATTGGTTTATTGATGATTTTGTTATCGTTGTTGTGGGGATTTATTATTGTCATTATCAGGATTTTTAAGCTTTCCCAGCAGCTCGAAGCTTTCTGCATCTCAGCTGCGGAGCATCGGGGCAGTTTGTGTGTAGCCATCCCGATCTTTTCACCCGGCGCCAAAAAATAACCCAGGAAAAGGAGTTTGGGAAAGGGCTGAGGTGCTCCCGGGGACATTCCCTGCCCGGATCCCCTCCCCATCCCCGGCAGCCGCGGAGCGGGGCAGGCAGGGACCGCCGAAAACTCAGGAGATGGGCACACAAAAATCTGAGTCCCAACCCAGTTTGGCTTCTCTGGCTGGGGTGAAATGGTGCTTCACGCTGTACCCAAGGGGCGAGAAGGCTCCCCCCAAAAATAACTCCTTGCTAATTAAGGGCTAATGGTCGCACTGCCAGCTCAGAGCTCCGCGGGAGGGACCCGCAGCACCAGCACCAGCATCTCTGGCTGCGGGCACACGAGTGTGTCCCTCTGCCCCGTGCTCGGCCGAGGAGCGCAGCAATGTCACTCCCGGGGTTTTTATAGCGCTGGGTGTCGCCCCCAGCCCTCAGCGGTGGCTGCCGTTCCCAGCCGGATCCCTTTTGGTCCCCCTGTGTCACCCTCGGTGGGAGCTGATTGCTGGTCACAGCTTTTCGTGTCGCTCTGAATGTCTGTTCTGCCTGCAAATCAGGGATGGAAAATCCCTTTTTGCTTCCTACAAGGGCTGCAAGGGTGGCTTTGCAGAGCAATTAGTGGGATAATTTACCAGAGAATGTATTAATAATGTAAATGAAGAAGCAGAGCCCAGCCCTCCCTGTTCAGCAGCAGGTGGAAATAAAATCCCCTGCTTTTCTCATGGCAGAGCTTCTCCAATTTATAATCCATGAGGGCACGGCCTGGCTGCTCCTGTGGTGTGGCTGCTCCATCAGCCCCAATCCCACGGGGATATTCCACTGATTATTTTCACAGATGTTTCACCCTGCTGAGCTGTTTGGGTGGCTCCCATCCGTGCAGCTCCTGGATCACACAGGGATGCTCTGGAGCATCCTCCTGCACACAGAGGACTTGGCCCAAGCTCTGGGATCACTCCCTGCCTATGTTCTTATACCAGGACTGACATCCAGAGCTCAGAAAGCTCCTGGACCTTAATCTTGAGCACTTTTGGAGTTTCAGCAACTCCTTTGTGCTGCAGCAGGGGTTTAGCTCCTAAATTGAGCTTGGGGTCTTGAGCAGACCATGGGATGAGGAGAGGGCTCCCCAAAACCACCCCATCCTCGAGGCAGAGCTCTGCCAGCTCAGATTATGGCCAGTTCCTTGGCTGGATACCCAGGAGCTGCAGCAGGGAACAAATCCATAATGAAACAGCTGTGAATGTCCAGCTTCCTGCTGAGAAATGCAGTTCCTCACCTACTCCCAAGGGTGACATCCCAGCCCTGGTGTCCCCAATGTCCCAGCAGTCCCAAGCCCTGCTCTGATGCCAAATTCAGCCCAGTTCTGCTGGGACAGGGCAGGTAATTCCCACCCAGAGCATCCCAAATCCTTCCTGCCAGGGCTGGGGCTCTGCCTCTCGCTGCCCAACAAATCTGCAGCTTTCCCTGCCTCGGGTTTTGGCCAAAATCCACAAGGACAGCACCTGAACAAGCAATATCCTTGGAGAAATCATTCAAATTGTCCCAGTTTCCATGCAAAATCCTCCAGGATTTGATCTAGCCCTTCCCTGCTCTCCTTGCTTTTCCTCTGTTCATCATCTGCTTTTTATTTTTTCTTTCCTTTCCTTTTAGCATTTCTGTCTATTGCACAGTATTTACAAATAAAACCGTATTGTAAGTTATTTACAAAAAAAAAAGAGAAAAAAAGAAAAAAAATAAACTAAAAAACATCAGTCCTGGTGGCATAAAACCAATCTGTTTTCATTACTGAGATATGATGGCACTTACGATCACTTTAGTAAATGTAATGTAAAAAATAATTAATAATAATAATTAATAATAATAATAATGTGTACGCAAATTTAATATACATGGTCTCATGTAAGATAAATATTTGCCTTTTTTTCTAAAAGGTGTATGTATTCTGTAAGTGGAATAGTCTGTAGAAAGTTTCTATATGTTCTTAAAATGGCAATACATTCCAAAAAATGGTACTGTAAATATGTACAGCGTCCAATGGAATTTGGTAGTTTTGCCTGTAATTTTATTTGAATTCCAGTTTCTACACTTGCATCTTGCAATGTCTGTATGGTTATATCAGTGCAAAAAAAAAAAAGCAGGTAAAAAGCACAGTCTGATGTAAAAAACAACAAAAAAACTGAACAAAAATCACACAAAAAACAAGAAAACAAAAAAAAAAAAAGAAAAATACTCAGTATTTGATGTTTGTGACCCTTATTGTAAATGACATCTGTACTGTGAATGAGAAGTTTTTACAAGTATAATATTGCCTTTACTACAGCTCAGATTGTCTGCTCGGTCTGGGCGTATTTTTAAAAAAACAGCATGTTGGAATAAATTTTAAAGTCCCAACATATCACTACGTCTGTGAGTGGCATCTTTTAATTCCTGTTTTATTTCCCATGTCCCTGGAGGCACATCTGGATAAATCCTGGTTCTGCTGCAGCCACTCCATCCCTGCAGGGGAAATGCTGCCCTCATGGAAATGCCAAAATTGGAGTTTTTTCCAGTTTTTCCTCTTTTTTTCCCAGTTTTTCCTCCTCGCAGAGCTAAGGCTGTGTGCAATGGATGCTCTGCAGAGGCCAGGCTGAATTCCCACAATTTCAGACTGGTTTGCATGTTGAAAAGGATCTTAAAGATCACTCAGTTCCATCTCCAGCTGGGTCAGATCCCAGTGGTGCAGGGTGCTCAGAGTTTGCAGTTTTTCCTCTTTTTTTCCCCAGTTTTTCCTCCTCACAGAGCTGAAGCCATGAGAAATGGATGCATGAGAATAGATGGAGGTCAGGCTGAATTTCCAAATTCTCAGACTGGTTTGGGTTGGAAAGGACCTTCAAGATCACTCAGTTCCAACTCCAGCTGGGTCAGATCCCACTGGTGCAGGGTGCTCAGAGTTTTCAGTTTTTCCTCCTTTTTTCCCCCAGTTTTTCCTCCTCACAGAGATGAGGCAGTGAGAAATGAATGCATGAGAATGGATGGAGGCCAGGCTGAATTCCTACAGCCCAGACTGGTTTGGGTTGGAAAGGACCTTAAAGATCATCCAGTTCCAACCCCAGCTGGGTCAGGTCCCACTGGAGCAGGGTGCTCAGAGTTTCCAGTTTTTCCTCCTCTTTTCCCCTAGTTTTTCCTCCTCACAGAGCTGAGGCCATGAGCAATGCTCTGCAGAGTCCAGGCTGAATTCCCATAACCTAGACTGGTTTGGGTTGGAAAAGATCTTAAAGATCAGCCAGTTCCAACCCCAGCTGGGCAGGGACAGATCCCACTGGAGCAGGATGCTCAGAGCCTTGTCCAGCCTGGCCTTGGACACGAACTTAAGGGAAAAAAATTAGGATTATTATAAAAAAATCTGGAATTTCCACCTTTCCTCTTGCTCCTCCTCAGGAACTGAGCTGCACTCAGCCCATCAATTCCCTTTATTCACCTGGAAATCCTCCTGGGATTGCCTTGCCTTGCCACCATTTGCCCCGCCACCATTTGCCCCATCAAAAAACTGCCTGTGCCTGGGTGTGCTGCATGTTGGGGAGGTGTCACATGGGGAGGGGATGATGCTGGCAATTTATTTACAGACAAAGCCTGTCTTTTACAACCTTCCTAAAACCCTCTGATTTTATAGATTCCCACAGGGGATTTGGGGCTGAGAGGAACAGGGACCTGGAGGAATGGACCCTGACCAAAATCAGGGATTTGGGGCTGAGAGCATCAAGGACCTGGCTCCAGGGATTTGGGGCTGAGAGCAGCAGGGATCTGCTTCCAGGGATTTGGGGCTCTGCTAAGGAGAGAGCTGAGAGCAGCAGAGACCTGGCTCCTGGAATTTGGGGTTCCACTGAAGAGAGAGCTGAGAGGAACCAGGATTTGGGGCTCCATTGAGGAGAGGGCTGAGAGGAATGGGGACCTGCCTCCAGGGATTTGGGGCTCCACTGAGGAGAGGGCTGAGAGGAACCAGGATTTGGCTCTGGGGATTTGGGGCTGAGAGCATCAAGGACCTGGCTCCAGAGATTTGTGGCTGGGAGCAGCAGGGACCTGGCTCCAGGGATATGGGCTTCCACTGAGGAGAGGGCTGAGAGCAACAGGGATTTGGCTTCAGAGATTTGGGGTTCTACTGAGGAGAGGGCTGAAAGGAACCTGGCTCCAGGGATTTGGGGCTGAGAGGAACAGGGACCTGGCTCCAGGGATTTGGGGTTCCCCTGAGAAGAGGGCTGAAAGGAACGGGGACCTGGCTCCAGGGATTTGGGGTTCCCCTGAGAAGAGGGCTGAAAGGAACGGGGACCTGGCTCCAGGGATTTGGGGCTCTGCTGAGGAGAGGGCTGAGAGGAACGGGGACCTGGCTCCAGGGATTTGGGGCTGAGAGGAACCAGGATTTGACTCCAGGGATTTGGGTCCCCAGGGAGCTGAGAGGAGGAAGAGGATGAGGGATGTCTGGGGCTGTGCTGCACAGAGCAGCCAGGGACAGCTCCTCCTGTGCCCGGTGTCCCCAGCCGTGCTGGTGACAGTGTGTGAGAGGGGACACAGCCCCTGTCCCTCTGCTGGGGCTGCTCCCCACCTTGGCCAGATGGTTTGGGGCTGTTGCTCCCTCCCAGGAGGAGCTGCCGGAGATGGAAGGGTTGGCACGGCCACCCGGGCTGGTGCTCGTTGTTATGACAACAGGAGGAGGATGCTGAGAGCAGGGAACGGGGAGGGAGAGAAGGAAAAGGGATCAGAGAATCAAAGAATCAGAGAACTGTACAATCACTAAGGCTGGAAAAGACATCCAAGAGCATCAAGGCCAAGCTTTGATCGAATCTCACCATCCCCAGCGAGCCATCTCACGAAGGGCTGGATTTTGTGGGGCAGATGGGGTCAGAGAAGGCAGGGAGGGACAGGCTGAGGGGTGGGCTGGGCATGGGGTAGGGAGGGAGGGCAGCACCGGGGATAGAGGGCACCCAGGGATAGAGGGCATCCCAGGATAGAGGGCAGCCTGGGGATAGAGGGCACCTCAGAGATAGAGGGCAGCCCGGGAGAGAGGGATAGAGGGGACCCCAGGATGGGGTATAGATGGATGGATAGAGGGCAGCCCAGGAATAGAGGGCACGCCAGGAATAGAGGGCACCCCAGGGATTCAGGGCACCCCAGAGATAGAGGGCAGCTTCAGGGTAGAGGGGCAGCCCAGGGGTAGAGGCATAGCCTGGGGATAGAGGACACCCTGGGGATAGAGAGCAACCAAGGGATAGCGGAAAGCCTCAGGAGACAGGACACCTTAGGGATGCAGGGCAGCCCCAGGAACAGAGGGCACCCCAGGACAGAGGGCAGCCCAGGGATAGAGGGGCACCCCAGGGATCCAGGGCACCCTAGGATAAAAGGACAGCCCCAGGGATAAGAGGGCACCCCAGGGATTGAGGGCACCCCAGGGATGCAGGGTGTCCCAGGGATAGAGGGCACCCCAGGACAGAGGGCAGCCCAGGGATGGCATCAGGTCTGGGCTGTGCCTTACCTGTGACACTGCTGGGCACAAGAAGGGCCTGGCCGTGCCTGCAGGGCTGAGTCCCAGCAGCACAAACATCACCAGAGGTGGGACCTGTGCATTGGGCAAGAACTGGGACAACAATGCCCAAAGCAGCAGCCCGGGGGTCACTGCAGCTGATCCCTCCCAGGCAGAGCTGGCAGCCAAGCTGTGACCTCATCCTCCAACAGGCACTGCTCAGACAGGCAGCAAAACAACCCAAAAATCCACCTGGTAACAAACCCTGTGTCCTGCTGGGGTCACCAGTGCCCCTGCCAGCCTCAGAAGGGGCACAAAAGGGAAATGCAGGAGTTGCCAGGGGATGCCCGGGGTGTCAGCTGTGCTTTTCATTTCAAACTGGTGTCTCTTAATGTGTCCTTCTCCATGAACCCACAGCTCCTGTGCCCAGAGGATGAAGTGGAAAGCTTGGCTTTCATCATTAGCAGGTGAAAGCAGCCCTATCCTCTGTTTTATGGGGGAAAACCTGGAAGTGTGTCCCGGTGTGCTGCCAGCAGGGATTAACAGCCCTGGGAAATGCAGGAGTCCCCCTGCCTTCCTGACGACCTGCTCATATTGCTCAGGAACTGATAAATGCAGTTGCTCACCTGCTCCTGAGGGGTGACAGCCCAGCCCTGGTGTCCCTGATGTCCCACCAGTCCCAAGCCCTGCTCTGATCCCAAATCCAGCCCTTCCAATGGGAGAACACACAAAGTTCTCAAACCCAGATGAGGTAAAGGCTGCAGTAGCACAGCCTGAGTCCCTGGCTGACCCTGCTCTCCCAGCCTGGGTTATCCTGTGATCCCAAACCAGAGAGAGAGATGGATTAAAACCTCCCAGGTGCTCAAGAGGAGGCACCACCAGCTAGACTTGGTGCTCAGGAGCTCAAACCCATCCCAGACCAAAAGGACATACATGGATGGATGGATGGATGGATGGATGGATGGATGGATGGATGGATAGATGGATGGATGGATGGATGGATGGATGGATGGATGGATGGATGGATGGATGGATGGTGGATGGATGGATGGTGGATGGATGGATGGATGGATGGATGGATGGATGGATGGATGGATGAATGGATGGATGGACCGATAGATGAATGGATGGATGAATGGATGGGTAGATGGTGCCTTGACCTTGGGACTCCCCTTAACCAGGTAACCAGCACCCACTTGAAGCCTAAAACCATCCTGTGTGATGAATTTGCTTTATTCTTCCTGTAATTCCAGCTCAGCTGCACCGAGGGTGTGATTTTAGCAGGAGATGCCAGTGGGGAGGGCACATCCATTGTATTATTTATTTCAGCAGGTCTTTCCCCTTTTTTGCTGCAAATTGCAGTTTAGGCCACATCTCTGCCCAAGTTGCTCAGTCCTAAGGGAATGCAGCTGGAATATTTGCTTCAGGAGATGAAATCCCAAACTCCCAGAGGGAGGGTTGGCTCTGTGGTCCCAACATTTGGTTAAACCTTTGGTCCTGGAAATGTGTGAGCTCTGGGAATTCCCAGCACTGCTGGCTCTGGATTGTTCACTCCCACAGCGCTTTTCCCTCACAGCTTTCTGCCCCTGCAATCAGCTCATTCACTCAAAATTCAAACTTTTCACCATAAAAATAGATTTCCAACTCTCGTGGCTGCAAAAGGAGCTGGAAACCATGATCTTATCTTTGCTAACATATGGGAAAAATGAAGGCTGCAAAATGTGTTATTCCTTTAACCTCATAACTTTGGAGATATGAGGCCAGCAGGGCCCTGTGTGACACCGAGCTCCAGCAGAGATCTCTGGTTTTAAGATCTCTGTAACCCATTAGGGTGCAAATTTATGGAAGGAGTCAGGCTGGATAAAAACCAGGTGGAGTTTTAAGGTGAGTATTGTGCTCAAGGAAAGGATTTTCATATTCTTTTATGAGCTCTGTGCCCATGGCCTTTGGCCTGGGATGTTGGTGCTGCTGGGCTGTCACTCAGTGCCAGCTGGCATGGGACAAGTGTGGGGAGACAAGGAGATGAGGGTGATGGGGAAGGGAACATGGATGGAGGGAGGGATGGATGGATGGATGGATGGATAGGGGATGCATGGATCAATGGATGATGGATGGATGGATAGATGGATGGATGGATGGATGGATGGATGGATGGATGGATAATGGATAGATGGATGGATGGATGGATGGATGGATGCATGGATGGATGGATGGATGGATGGATGGATGGATGGATGGATAATGGATGGATGCATGGATGGATGGATGGATGGATGGATGGATTGATGGATAATGGATGGATAGATGGATGGATGGATGGATGGATGGATGGATGGATGGATGGATAATGGATGGATGCATGGATGGATGGATGGATGGATGGATGGATGTGGAGAAGCCTCTGAGATGTGGGTTTATGTTGCTTAGTGGAAGAGCCCAACCTCTTGGGGTAGACACTGCAGTGCTGGCTGGGGCTGTGTGAAATCCCAGCTGATCCTGCTTGGAAAATCCCCTCCCATCCCATTTTCCACACATTCCTGAATGTTTGTGCCCCCTTTCTGAGCTCTTCCTTCAGGGCCAAACCCCACAAGTCCCAGACTCTCACAGAGTACCAGCAGCTGGGGCTTTAAATCCTTGTCCCCCAGCCGAGGCAGCAGCAGGAGCCTCTCAGGCTGCCCAGAGCAGCAGCAGTGATGGCTCTTGCTAACAGCAGCCCCATCTTCCAGGCCTTTATATCTCTGACTGGAGACCTAATAAGTGCTGAATTGGTGTGTGATTTAATGAGGCAAACTTCAAAGCTGCTGTTTCCACACCTAATTCACTCATCAGGACTAATAACTGCAATGGGTGGTGTTTTTTTATTTCCTCCTAGCAATTTATTATTTACCCAGTTGCTTTGCAGCTCCTAATTTAATAAGTGCAATAACCCAGGGGTACTGCTTCAGGAAGGAGGAGAAGCTGTGAAATCCAACAGTCTCTGCTTTGCTGGACACCAGAGCTCCCATTATAACATTTTAAACCCTTTATGACATTGGCAAGGAAGAGATATGGAGCTCTGTGCCTCTGCAGACAGCTCCATCCCAAAATGTGCTGGCACCTGCTGGAAGGGGAGGATGGCAGTGCTGGATCTCCTGTGGATTTGTGTCCTGCAGCCTGGCCAGGTTTGAACCTGGCTGACTATGCAGCGAGCATGGATGGGGCTAAAGGGCACCTGAGGGTGGCAAAGCACATCCCCTCTGGGCAGGGACTCATTTTTGGGCTCTCCTCACTCTGCCTCCCCCTTCCAGTGGTGTGCATGTCTGTGAGCTTAGCTGTTAATTGCAGCCCCAAGATATGCAAAAAGTCTGTTTCAGCCTGCGTGTCCAAAGAACGAGTCAGAGCTCTTCCATTTTTGGTCTTGAAGTTATTTATTAAATCTTATCTATAAAAGTTTCTTTCTGCCCAGCCAAAGTCTGCTCAGCAGGGCAGCCACAGGCACTCTGACCGCCCCTGGTGCAGTGTTGTCTTTTTATACTACAAACTACCTATAACATATTTACACTTAATTCCCAATACCTATCACCTGTGTTAGACAGTGCACTTCTACTTTAAACCAATCCCAAAGTGTAAGCATCATAGCAGGAGATGGAGGTAGAGAAGAAGAAGAATAAGGACTGGACATGCCCAAGTTCCTCCATTTTGTCCCCAAAACGCCCATTCTAAAATTCCTAAAATCCACCTTTTCACCCTATGGTAATTTTATTATTATACTATTTAAATTTCTGTGACTTTTTGTTCCTCATACAAAGCTGATAATTTGCTCCAGGGGTCACAATCAAATCCCCAGGTGTTCTGGGCTGTGTGCCAGGGTCTCCGAGCCCCTTGACGGGGTCCTTGGCAACTCTGGACACCCGGAGGGATGCACTGAGTTCCGACATGCATGGAGGAGCAGTGACCTTGTCCCACCCCAGTTCCATCCTGGGGGTCACACTGATTACCACAAATCCAACTCTTCCCTCCCTGGGGGACTTTCAGGGGTCTAAGGGAATTATTCTGGAGGGGACAGAAGTTTCTGGGATCCTTGCAGGGATGTGCAGACAACCCTGGGGTGAGGGAGGCTGTGCAAAGTCCCCATGTGCCCAGCACCAGGATAAACAAAAGCTCACTCTGCCCTGTCACTGCCCTGACAGCTCGGGCACTGCTGGATCATCAGGAATTCCCCTTCGCCTTTTTCCCCACCTGAAGCTTCCTTGAGGTCCTGCAGCTCCCTGGATCTCCTTGGATATTTTCCAGCCATATCCTGGGGAACAACCTGAGCTGAGCTGTGCCCCTGAGCTCCTCCTCAGGCGTGATTTCCCTGAGCTGCTGCATTCAGTGCTGCCTGAAGCCCCATCCCTGTTCCCAACACCCCCCATCCTTCCCCTTCCCCATTTCCCATCTCCGGCTTTCAAAGCGCTTTTGCAGACATTAAAGAGATGTTCCCCAGAACCCCAGAGGCTCAGCTGAGCCCAGCCTGCTCTGAGCCGTTCCTGCTGTTGCTGTGATACCGGCTGGAGCTCGCTGCAGCCGCCAGCCTTTTTATTCCAGCCTCAGCTGGCTCCGAGGTTGGGTCATCCCGCAGATCAGACCCAGCCAGGGATGTGGGATCTCGCCCAGCAGAAGCAGGGATGCTGCTTGTCATTCATCAGCCTTCAGGCAAACTCACAGCCTCCTGTCCTGCCCTTGCACCATCCTTTCCCCCTGATTTATTCATCCTCGGGGCACCGGCCCGTGCTCTTTGTGCAGGGTTGAAAGAATTCCGGGCGTTTCGAAGCCTCTCTGTTAATCAGGCACTTCTGGTGAAGGGGAAAATCCTAACAAACCTGCAGCCAGTTCCCCTGCTGCTAATTAGCAGCTGATCCATTTTCCTCTGGATTGAAGTGGGAAAATAGCAGCGATCCCACATTCCTGGCCCATGAGCTGTTCCCAGCCAGGCAGCCCTGGGAGCATCCAGGGCGAAACCCCAGCTCAGTTTTCCTGCCCGCAGAGCACGAGGAAAAGGGGCTGTGTTTCCCATTCTGGGGCTGCTGCTGCTCCAAGCCAGCACAAATTGCAGCCAGATTTTGGGGGTGGGCAGGCAGGGACCTGCCTGGGCTCCTGGCCATGGGGCTGGGCTCAGCCAGGGAGCAGCACAAGCCACCTCCAAGCAGGGGTGCATTGAGGGGCTCTGGACCCAACTGGGGGTTCCAGATCCACACAGGGCCTCCAGATCCAAATGGGGGCTCCAGATCCAAACAAGAGTTCCAGATCCAAATGGTGGCTCCAGATCCACACAGGAGCTCCAGATCCAAACAGGGCCTCCAGATCCAAATGGGGGCTCCAGATCCAAACAGGAGTTCCAGATCCAAATGGTGGCTCCAGATCCACACAGGAGCTCCAGATCCAAACAGGGGCTCCAGATCCAAATGAGGCTCTAGATCCAGTCAGGGGCTCTAGATACACAAAGAAACTCCAGACCCAGATGGGGGTTCCAGATGCAAACAGGGGCTCCAGATCCACACAGAAACTCCAGATCCAAACAGGGTTTCTGGATCCAGACAGGGGCTCCAGATCCAAACAGAGGTCCAGATCCAAATGGGGCTCCAGACGCAGATGGGAGTTCCAGACCCAATCAGGGGCTCCAGATCCACACAGAAAATCTAAATCCAAATGGGGCTCCAGATCCAAACAGGGGCTCCAGATCCAAATGGGGGTCCAGATCCAAACAGAAACTCCAGATCCAACTTGGGGCTCCAGATCCAAACAGGGGCTCCAGATCCAAATGAGGCTCTAGATCCACACAGAAACTACAGAGCCAAACAGAAACTCTAGATCCAAACAGGGGCTCCAGATGCAAATGGGGCTCTAGATCCAAATGGGGCTCCAGATTCACACAAAATCCCCAGTCTCAGCCACTCCTGCACAGGGATGAAGGGGACAGGTGTGGTCAGCACAGAGGGCTCTGCAGGGCTGAGCCACTCACAGGGAGAAGAGCTCAGTGTGCACAGGACCACGTCTGGTTCTGGCCTCACCACAACAGCCTCAGGCTCTGCTGGAGGCACACACACCTGGAATCCTCCCTCCCAGCCTCCCAGGCCCCAGCAGAGTGACAGAGTGGAGAATGGTGCACCTCACTGGGGTCTGCAGGCATCACAATCACAGAATCATTCAGACTCCAAAACTATCAAGTCCAACCTTTGGCTGAGCACCACTGCAGCACTCACAGCACTGAGTGAAATGTTTGCTGAGCAGGGATGGGCACTGCAAAGCTCCCTGGGCAGCCCCTGGCAAGGCCTGAGCCCCCTTTGCATGGGGAAATTCCTGCTGTGCCCACCCTGAGCTGCCCTGGCCCAGCCTGAGGCCGTTCCCTCTGCTCCTGTCCCTGTTCCCTGGGGCACAGCCCGACCCCCCCGGCTGTGCCCTCCTGGCAGGAGCTGTGCAGAGCCACAAGGGCCCCCTGAGCCTCCTTTGCTCCAGGCTGAGCCCCTGCCCAGCTCCCTCAGCCCCTCCTGGGGCTCCAGACCCTTCCCAGCTCCGTTCCCTGCCCAAGAACTGGCCACACTCCTGTTCCTGCACAGCAATGATGGTGGCTTTGAGGCCATTCTCATCCCAAATCCCAGCATCTCCTGGGGCTGTCCCAGGCACGAGGATTCCCTGATGGCTTTGCAGGATTCCCAGCCTGACTGGAGGTTTCTGCTGCACCTCTCTCTGTGATGCCACCCAGGACAAAGCTGGGGTTGCTGGGGACCCCATTTCAGTGCCACCCAAGAGAAGGCTGTGGGGTGATGGGGACAGCATTTCAGTGCCACCCAAGGGAAGCTGTTGGGGGCTGGGGACACACTGCCATCTATGACAATGCTTTGGGACTCTGGGGACATCTCTGCAATGCCACCCAAGACAAGGCTATGGAGTGATGGGGACACCATTTCAGTGTCCCCCTCCCTGTGTGGCTGAACCTCCCCCCAGAGCACAGGGGCAGCAGCAGCAGCAGCTGCAGCATTTTCAGTGCTTCCCCCTTTTCATCCCAGCAAATCCCTCCGTGGTTTTGGGGGCCCGGTTCCCAGCAGGACACCCCAGAGCAGCACCCGCAGCCCCAGCAATGGAAGGAGATGCCCCTGGCCGGCCCGGGGGTGCCCCCAGCCCCGCACACCCCCAGCTCCCTCTGCCGCAGGAGCTGCCAGTGAACGATGCGCGTCCGCCGAGTGCCATCTAGTGGGATTTTCTCTTACCATCCATATTTCCTCCCAAAAAAACCCAAAAAACCCCCAACATTTGCTTAAAAACCCCAGCGCTATGCGCGGGTTTGATGCACGTCCGAGAGGAGAACACGGACTAATTAATGCAAATTCTGCTTCTCCTCGCTCTCCCGGCAGCTCCTTCCCAGCGGCGCTTCTGCAGCTCCTCTCCTTGCACAATGTCTGAGATTTCCTGGCTCCAGATCTAGCTTGATTTAGAGGAGAAAAATATTTATATAAATATAATATAATATAATATAATATAATATAATATAATATAATATAATATAATATAATATAATATAATATAATATAATATAATATAATATAATATAATATAATATAATATAATATAATACAATACAATACAATATAATATAATATAATATAATATAATATAATATAATATAATATAATATAATATAATATAATATAATATAATATAATATATATTTCATTATATTTATATGTAAACATATTAAAATATAATATAAATACTATATTTAATAATTATATATCTATATGAATATAATATAGATATTATATTTAATGATTATATATTTTCTATATATATAAATATATAAATGTAATATAAACATTACATATATATTACATAGAATATATTATTTATATTATTTTATTATATAATATTTATATTAAATAATATTTTGTTTTCATATTTATATTTACTTCTATAAATACAAGTTTTTAAAGGGCTCTGCAGTTCAGGGGTACTGCAGGGTGCAGAAATTTTGTAAAACCTTGATCCAAATGTAAAATTTTGATCCTATTGTAAAATCTCGATCTTAATATAAAATGTTGATCCTATTGTAAAATTTCAATTCCCTTGTAAGATCCAGAGGGGGTTTCTCCAGGAACATCATGCGTTCCTCAGTGTTGGTGGAACTCCACAGCACATCTGGGGAGGATCCTCCTGCTCTGCTCTGCCTGTTCCTCCTTGGGGACCAACAGCAGGCAAAGCTGATCCATGTTATTGTAATTATTATCCCATTCCCTGGTTATTCCAGCCTGGAGCCATCGCAGGGGGCTGGGAAAGTTTCTGCAGAGCTTTCCTGGCTCAGCTGTGTCTCTGGGGTCCCTGCAGGGTGTGGGGGACACGGGGCTGCACTGACAGCTCCTGCTTGGAAATGCCAGGTCTGAGAGGGGAACACCAGCAGCAGGGACAGGAGGGGACCAGGACTGGGAGAAACTGGGGAAAACTGGGAGGAACTGGGAGAAACTGGGAGAAATTGGGAAAAATGGAAAAATTGGGAGAAACTGCAAAAAATTAGGAAAAATTGGGAGAAATTGGGAGAAACTGGGAAAATACTGGGAAAAACTGGGAGAAACTGGGGAAAACACTTGTTTTTTCCTTGGAAAAACCCATGAATGTGCCCTGGGCTGGTGCCCACACGCCCCTGTGCCCCCAGTGGCACTTTGTGACCTCCAAGAAATGCAAATGTGCCTTAAACGGGGATACGAGTGACACTGTCTCAGTCTCTGCCCCTCCACCAGACACCCCAACAGCTTTAGAAAATGTCTCTTTGAGTGTAGCTTCCAAAGACCGTACTTTCAGTCGCGAAAATAAAATCTTTCGTGCTTATTAATTTGGATATCTCACTGATCGTTTATAACAACGCATTGCCGGCTCTTTTTGGGCTGCCTTGCATCACCAGGATGGAGAAGAATTGTGTCACAGAGCGGGGAAACCGAGCAAGGCGATAACTCAGCCGCGGGGAAATGAGGCAGCAGCTATTTATAGGCGGCACATTGCTAATCACTGGCACGGGGAAGCCTCCAGCGGCTCCGAGGGCTCATCCACACCTCCCACAGCCGAGACAAAGCCGCTGTGCCCGGGCTGAGGCGCTGCCAGCCCGCTGCCATCCGAGCCAGGCTCCTATCCACAGCCTGCTCACCCCGGGAATGATGGACCGAGGGGATGGCGGTGCTGCCAAATTCTGCATCCAACCCCACGCACATCCCCGAGATCCCCAAATCCTCATCCTCAGCCGGGAGCTGATTGTTCACCTCTGGTGTTGTGGCTCCTTTCCTGCTCAGGCTCCCTGGGCTGACCCAGCTGTCCATGAGCTGAACGGTCTCTGATGTCAAAAATCGACTAGTTTAGGTTTGTGGGGGTTTTGTGTGTGGTTTTTTTGTTTGGTTGGTTGGTTTGGGGTTTTTTTTTGTTGTTTTTTTTTTTTTTTTCTCATGGCAGTTTTTAATTCCTGTATAAATAACATTTTTAAAATTGTGTGTTCTCTCAGCTTTGTGCAGTGGCTCAGCAGCAAATGAATGAATGGGAGATGAGAATGAGCAAACCCAGCTGTCCATGAGCTAAAGGCTGAACAGTCTCTGATGTCAGAAATCAACTTGTTTAGGTGTTTTTTATTTTTTTTTCTTATGGCAGTTTCTGATTGCTGTATAAATAACATTTTTTAAATTGCGTGTTCTATTAGCTTTGTGCAGCAGTTCAGCAGCAAATGAATGAATGGGGGATGAGAACGAACGAGCCCAGCTGGGTTTTATCCATGTCCTGAGAATTGTCCTGAGAATTTATCCTCACTGGAACTGTCCAGGCAAGGCTCACATTGGGAATTGTATCAGGTATGGCAAAGGTGTGACATCTTCCCACTGGAAGGGACCCTAAATCCCATCCAGTGCCACCCCTGCCATGGCAGGGACACCTCCCAATGTCCAGCCTGGCCTTGGGCACTGCCAGGGCTCCAGGGGCAGCCACAGCTGCTCTGGGCACCCTGGCACAGCCCAAACCTCTCTAACCAGGCCTTGCCAGCCTACAAACCCCCTGTGGCAAATGGCACCGGGGGCACCTGGAACCAGCCAGGCAATCATTCTTTCCTTTCTCCATTTGCTGCAATGGGTTTTGGTGCTGGTTTCCATCCTTGGTTCAGGAATGTGAATGCCAGAGTGGTTTGGGTGGGAAGGGATCTTCAATGGCAGCTGATTGCAGCCCAGGGACACCTGCCACTGTGCCAGGTGCTGCCAGCCCCAATGCCCAGCCTGGCCTTGGGCACTGCCAGGGCTCCAGGGGCAGCCACAGCTGCTCTGGCAATTCCAGCCCAGCCCCTGCCCACCCTGCCAGGGAACAAAGGCTGGAGCAAAGCAAACACTGAACAGATTTATGAGACCCCCACAGGGGGCTTCTGCCTCCTTGGGGCATCCCCTGGGGATTGATATTGATCTTCCTGAGATTCCTCCAGGTCTTCTGAGCTTCTCGTTACCCCGAGAGCCTCAGACTGGGGTGGGTCCCTCTCATCCTCCAAAGAATTCCCCCCCCCGCCCTACTCCAGGGAGCATCAGGGATGATTTAAACCCCAGGGTTTGCATTCCAGTGGCCAGGGAAACTCCACAGGTGCTCTGTGAGCCTGGAAAACCTGCAGGAAATGCCTTTCAACTTGGGATGGCTGTTGGAAGGGGGAATGTGACATTTCCAGAGAGCCATGGCAGGAGCACGGGCCCAGAAATGAGACTTGAAAGATTTTCTCCTGCCATGAACAGGGACAAATCCATCCACCTGAGGGGGTATTCTTGGGCTGCTGGAGGGAGGGCAGGGGAAGAGCAGGAATTCAGGACCTGGGAAGCTGCTGAGGCACAGGGAAGCCACAGCAAAGGCTCCCTGCACAGAGCTTTGTCCTCCTCAAAAAGGGAAAAAGGCCCAGAGTTGATACCTTGGGCTTTAAATTTTTCTGTTCTGGTTTGGAGTGCAATTTTAACTTTATTTTAATGTTACTAGGATCTTTTCACAGGGTGGGGAAGACAAAACAATCCTACAGGAACGGGATGGGGATAAACTGACACCTTGGGCTTTAGGTTTTTCTGTTCTGCTTTGGTGGGCAGTTTTAGCTTTGTATTAACTGTTACTAGGATCTTTTCATAGGGTGGTGAAGAAAAAACAATCTCTAGGAACAGGATTAGGATAAATTGATACCTTTGGGTTTTTCTGTTCTGCTTTGGTGTGAAGCTTTTAGCTTTATATTAATGTCACTAGTAACATTATCAATTAATTATTAATATCACTGTCATTATTAATTATTATTAATGTCACTGTGATCTTTTCACAAAACAATCCTATTCCAGCTGGAGACTCATGGACAATCTCTGCAAACTTCAGGCCCAAAGCACAAACAATGTGAGAAGAGGAGGGCAGGCAAGCGAGCAAGGAGGATGAAACTTCATCATTTTAATTGGACAATTGGCTCCTTTATGCAAATGTGTCAAAAACAGGTTGTAAAATAGTTGATAGATCATTAAGCATGTACTGTTAGTTTGGCTGTTATATTGTAAAAAGGGTTAAAAGGGGAGTTATAAGAAATTACACCTCAGTAAAGTGCACCATGAGCCAGCCTGGACAGAACTGTAATGGCCAATCAAGGCCTAAAACCTTCATGCAAATGAAGGATACAAACAGAAACCAATCCAGAGGGACAAAAACCAGGATAAAAAGGGGCATCTGACCAGGGAAGCTGTGCTGCTCCCCTGGACCATCGGGGCCATCGCTGCTGAGCGGCCCCAGCGCTGGCGCTGCTCCATCCTCAATGGGAACGCTCCTGCTCGGCCCGGGCCCCTGCTTTGGGCCTTTCTTTTATTATAATAAATGCTGAAATCACTTTAGTACTGGGAGTCTGGTCCTGTTTTTAACATGTACTCTTAATTTGGTTATGGCAAAAAGGGTTAAAAGGGCAGTTATAAGAAATAAGGTACTCAGTGTACCATAACACACCTCAGTAAAGTGCAGCCCGAGCCAGCCCAGACAGAACTGTAATGGGCAATCAAGACCCGAAACCTCCATCCAAATGAAAGATCCAAAACCAAACCAATCCAGAGGGACAAAAAACAGGATGAAAAGGGGCATCTGACCCAGGGAAAACATTGAGGACATCACTGCTCAAAGAGATTCAGTGCCAACTGCAGCATCCTCAATGGGAATGCTCCTGCTTGGCCTGGGCCCCTGCTTTAGGCTTTTCTTTTATTATAATAAATGCTGATATCACTTTTAGTACTGGGAGTCTGGTCCCGTTTCTAACAAATGGACTAAAACTTACAAAAACGTGGGCTCCCATGAGCAAGCTCTCTTTTGCTTCCATCTTGGAGCCATCCGGGTACTGCCAGGGTGTGGCCTTTGAAAGCTCTTCTATAAATAAAATAAAAAACTTCACTAAATCTCCCAAAGCCCAGAGCCCAAAGCCCAAAGCCCTGAGCCCAAATCCCAAAGCCCAAATCCCAAACACCAAAGCCCAGAGCCCAAAGCACAGAAGAGCCAGAGCCCAGAGCCCAGAGCCCAAAGCCCAAAGCAAAGAGCCCCAAGCCCCAAGTCCAAAATCCAAAGCCCAGAGCCGCCTTTTGTCCGCTCTGCACGTCCGAATTTCAGCTGCGCCCAGAACAAAGAGCACCCGCAATTCCTGAGCGCTGACTCAGCCGGGCCGCTCAGATCCGTGACCAAAATTGGTGCAGAGAAGGTGCCAAGGGTGGCGTGTGCTGGGATTTGCATATCAGTGAGCTGGAGAGAGCCCAGGGCACGCAGCTCTCACCCGAGAGATGCTTTTGTTCGCTCCTGGGAGTGTTTGTAAAGTGCCAAAGCGCCGCGGATTATCCTCCCATCTGGGCTGTCCTCCCAGCAGCTTTTGTCCTCTCTCAGCTTTATGTCAAGGCCAAATGAAGCATCTCAGTGGATTTAAATGCTTTTGTGTTTTTGGGTTGACCACATGGAGATGTTTGCCTCTTGACAGCTGAGGAACGTGGAGCTGTGAAAGGTTCCCGTGGCTCCTCTCACACCTACGTGCTGGGGAGCATCATCCTGGGGAGCATCACCCTGGGCAGCTCTCCTTGCCTTTGGCTGCTCCAGGGCTGCTTCAGGACAGCCCCATTCCAGCACCAGGGACCCTCAGAGGGTCTGGGAGGAGACACCAACATCTGTGAGGTCCTGACACCTACAGCCAACCTGAGTGGGGATCACAGAGCCACAGAACATCCTGAGCTGGAAGGACCCACCAGGATCATCCAGTCCCATCCCAAACCCTGCCCAGACCCCCCAACAACCCCACCTTTAGCATCCTGAGCTGGAATATCCACAGACATCATTGATCCAGCTCCTGGACCCCAACAACCCCACCCTGGCCATCCCTGCAGCTCTGCCCAAATTTCTCCCCCATCCTTCATCTCCCCCATCCCTCACTCTCACACAATCATGGAATGTGCTGCACACTTTGGGATGTTTGGCACCAGAGCTTCAAAGATCCCAAAGGATGTGGGACTGGGATGAATGCCTCTGGTTCTTGCAGGGAACCCTGCAGAGATGAGGTTGGCACTGAAGTGGCTTTGAACTGACCCAGCTCTGAGGGCTTTGTCCAGAGCTAAAGAGCTCCCATGGAAAAACCATACTCTAGAAAGTTGTTTTGCCTTTAGGGCTTGTGAGGGAGAATGCCCAGGCAGAAGGTGAAGCAGCTGCTTTAGCACCAAACCCATCTCACAGAGCAGGGGCGACTCAGTGATCTTGGAGGTCTTTTCCAACCTCAGTCATTCCTCAGTTCAGTGATTATTCTGGTGTCTGTGGTGGTTCCAAGAGGACCTGCTTGGTTTAGGATGGAACATCCTGAGCTGGAGGGACACCAAGGATCATCCAGCCTAGCTCTTGGCCCTGCTCAGACCCCCCAACAGCCCCACCCTGGCCATCCCTGGAGCGCTGCCCAAATTTCTCCCCCATCCTTCATCTCCCCCATCCCTCACTCTCACACAATCATGGAATGTGCTGAGCTGGAAGGGACCCACAGGGATGATCAATCCCAACCCCAAACCCTGCCCAGAGCCCCCAGCAAGCCCAGCCTGGGCATCCCTGGAGCTCTGGCAGCCTCGGGGCCGTGCCCATTGCCTGGGCAGCCTGGGCAGTGCCAGCACCCTCTGGGGGAAGAGCCTTGCCCTGAGCTCCAGCCTGAGCTGCCCTGGCCCAGCCCCAGCCGTGCCCTGGCTGCTGTCCCTGTCCCAGAGCAGGGATGGGAGCTGCCCCTCCAGAGGAGTTTCACTGCAGGTGCTGCTCCAGAAGGAATCCAGGTCATCACCTCCAGGTTACATCCCCAAATTCTCCTCTAAAACTGGCTGGAGAGTTCCTTCCATAATTATTTGTTTCTGAGTTAGGATTTAGGCTTTACAGTTTTCTGTTAAAGCTCCACAGACTAAGAAGCCTCCTTTCAAACCATGCAACCCCAGAACCTGGGATTTCCAAGAGTATTTTAATAAGATATGCAATCCTATTCCTATATCTGGTGCTGATGCACTTCTGAGGTTACCTGGAATAAAAAAAAAAAAAAAACAGTGCTGCACCTCAGCCTGGGATTCTGTTTGGTTTGCACATGGTGACAGGGTGGAGCTGAGGGCACTGCACTGAGCCCAGGGCTGGAGCCCCTCTGGAGCCAGGCTGGGAGAGCTGGGGGTGCTGCCCTGGAGAGGAGAAGGCTCCAGGCGAGCTCAGAGCCCTTGCAGGGCCTGAAGGGGCTCCAGGAGAGCTGCAGAGGGACTGGGGACAAGGACGGAGGGACAGGAGGCAGGGAATGGCTGCCAGTGCCAGAGGGCAGGGCTGGATGGGATCTTGGCAATTGGGAATTGTTCCCTGGCAGGGTGGGCAGGGGCTGGGCTGGAATTCCAGCTGGGATGGAATTGCCAGAGGGCAGTTATTGCTCTTCAGAGCCCCAAATTTTTATCAGGAGCCTACATTGAGGAGGGCCCAAGAGTCTGGACAAGAGAAATGTGTCTGAAAGATCATCCACAGCAAAACACATGGCCAAGACTGTGTCTCACAGGGGCCTGAGCATCCAGAGGAGGGGACCTAGGGGGATGTGCCATTAGGGGTGTCTGTCAGGGCACTCCCCACCCAGCCTCCTCAGAAGTGCTGGAGTCTAGAACCAGAAGCTTTGTAGCTGTCTGTGGCCTGGGAAGGTCTGGCCATTGCACAAAGGTCATTTCAGAAAAGCTTTTCCCAACTCTGCTTTGATCTGACTTAGTGGAAATCACTAAGGCACAGAAAATCAACTTCTCCTTTCTGTGAGTGCCCTGGAAGCTCCAGCACAGCCTGGGAGCTCTCCCCACTCTCCCAGAGGGGTTCCAGGGGTTCTGGGTGCACAGCAAGAGGGGAAAGGCTCCTCCAGGAGCAGCTTTAGGGCCCACTGTTCACATTGACCCTGCCAAGTTGAAAGGAACCTTAAAACACATCCAATCCTGCTGGTTCTTGGCTTCCTTTTTCCATCTCTGTCGAGGTTGGGATTGAAGGTACTCAAGATGATAGTTTGTGTTCAGACCCAGGTGTTTATTGTTTCTTATCTGTGTTACAGTCCCACAGCAGTGAGTTCTGCAGTTCTTCACTAACAAGACACAGAAATGGTTAACTATACCTTGTTTAGCCTTTTAAGGCTAAACTGTCCAATTAAGAAATGACATCCAATTTATTTTCATTTTTAACCCAATAACTGATCACTCAAAGTCTACAATGTGTGCTTTTCTGTCCAATTACACAAAACCACCCAAACCCACAGAGAAGAAGGAGAAGGAGAAGGAGAAGGAGAAGGAGAAGGAGAAGGAGAAGGAGAAGGAGAAGGAGAAGGAGAAGGAGAAGGAGAAGGAGAAGGAGAAGGAGAAGGAGAAGGAGAAGGAGAAGGAGGAGAAGGAGCGGCCACCACCCCAAAACCTCCATCTTGCTTTACATATATTACTATACTCTAAACCCCAAACTCTGAGTTTCCCACCCTGTGCTCTCACACACTTCTATCCAAACTCCACACCCACAATCCCAGTTCTGTCATTCCATTCCGGAAGCTTCTCCACGGCCTCAGGTCAGTGCAGTGTTCTCTGGGGGTCAGTGCCTGGCAGCACAGAAAGTCTGGAATTCTCAGCACCCAGAACTCCAACACAATCCCACCCGGTGCCACATGCAAGGACACCTTCCACTATCCCAGGGACAGGAGTTGGGCCCCAAGCGAGGCTGTGAGTGCTTTGGGTGCTCAGCTCTGGCTCAGCCACCTCCTGCCCTGCTGTTTGTCCAAACGCCCGTGGATTTGGGGCTCCAGGCTCTGGAATTCAGAGCCAGCCATCAGGGCTGCTCTGCACGGGGAGCTGCAGGCAGCAGCAAATGCCTGCTGGGCTGTGGCTGCCTGGACATGAACCAGCAGAGCCTGGGCTGGGGATGTCGGAGGGATGAGCTGGGGAGGAGGGAGGGCCTGCCCTGGGTTAATGAGGGAGGTGTGAAAATCGTGGCAGCCCTGGCAGGCAGCTGATTTATCAGCCTGGTGACAGATGCCAGCTAAGGAAGGGGTTGTGTGTTGCAGGCAGATGATGAAAGCCCGAGCACGAGGCTCCTCGGGTGACAGTTCATGGAGGGCTCACTCACGTTCCTGCAGCTGGAGAATTCCCCACCCTGCCCTGAAAGCCCGGGGCACCAGGGAGCTGCCCTGGCAGGGCTGGACCTGCTGCTCCAGCTGCTCCCAGGGCATTGGAGCAGGAACCACGGGGACAATGCCACTGCTGGAGGTGGCTGTGTCACAGCACGAGGAGGTCACAGGGATGAGGAAGAAGGGAAGATCATGGAAACATGGTTTGTGTTGGGAGAGACCCTAAAAGTAGTGCAGGGACACCTTCAGGCTGTTCCAGCCTGGCCTTGGGCACTGCCAGGGCTCCAGGGGCAGCCACAGCTGCTCTGGCAATTCCAGCCCAGCCCCTGCCCACCCTGCCAGGGAACAATTCCCAATTGCCAAGATCCCATCCAGCCCTGCCCTCTGGCACTGGCAGCCATTCCCTGCCTCCTGTCCCTCCATCCTTGTCCCCAGTCCCTCTGCAGCTCTCCTGGAGCCCCTTCAGGCCCTGCAAGGACTCTGAGCTCTCCCTGGAGCCTTCTCCTCTAAGATCTCTCTTCTCTGTACTCAATTTTTCCCCTTCCTCTCATGGGCAATGAAACCCCAGGACCGAGGTCACCTGCACAGGTCACTCCTGAGAAAACATTTTAATTCCAACATTCTCCCCCTTTGCTGGGGCTGCAGAAATGGGATGTGCCTGTTTTCCTTGATAGGATGGGGGAAAATGGCTTTGAATTGCTTTGAAAGAGGGTGGGATTTAATATCAGGGAGAAATTCCTCTCTGGAAGGGTGGGCAGGGGCTGGGCTGGAATTGCCAGAGCAGCTGTGGCTGCCCCTGGAGCCCTGGCAGTGCCCAAGGCCAGGCTGGACACTGGGGCTGGCAGCACCTGGCACAGTGGCAGGTGTCCCTGCCATGGATAGGGGTGACACTGGTGGGGCTTTAAATGTCCCTTCCAACCCAAACCATTCCATGATTTAATGAAATTCCACCATCAATCAACTCCAAGGAGTGATAACACCCAATTACCTTTAATTCGCAGTCTGATAATGCAAGGCTTTCCCCAGACCTCATCTTCAGCAGCTGCTCAAACATCGCCTCACCAGACTGACTTCCCCTGGCTGCCTGCAACCCTGTGGGGACCTGACTGCCATCACCCACCCACCCAGCCAACCCCACAGTGCTCCTGCAAACACCTTCTGCCCCTCTGCTGGGATTCCTGCTGGGATTTGGAGGCTCATGACCTTTCCCAGGGCCTCTGTGTGTGTAATGAGTGTGCATGTGTAATGAGTGTGCATGTGTAATGAGCGTGCATGTGTAATGAGCATCCATGTGTATGAGTGTGCATGTGTAATGAGTGTCCATGTGTAATGAGCGTGCATGTGTAATGAGCATCCATGTGTATGAGTGTGCATGTGTAATGAGTGTCCATGTGTAATGAGTGTGTGCATGTCTAATGAGAGTCCATGAGTAATGTGTGTCCATGTGTAATGAGTGTCCATGTGTAATTAGTGTGCATGTGTAATGAGTATGTCCATGTCTAATGAGTTTCCACATGTAATGAGAGTCCATATATAATGAGTGTGGACATGTAATGTTTGCATGTGTAATGAGTGTCCATGTGTAATGAATGTCAATGTCTAATGAGTGTCCATGTGAATTAGTGTGCATGCGTAATGAGTGTCTGTGTGTAGTGTCCATGTGTAATAAGTGTGCATGTGTAATGAGTGTCCATGTGTAATTAGTGTGTCCATGTGTAATGAGTGTCCATGTGTAATTAGTGTGTCCGTGTGTAATGAGTGTGCATGTGTAATGAGAGTGTCCGTACGTAATGAGAGTGTGCATGTGTAATGAGTGTCCATGTGTAATTAGTGTGTCCGTGTGTAATAAGTGTGCATGTGTAATGAGTGTCCATGTGTAATGAGTGTCCATGTGTAATGAGTGTGTCCGTGTGTAATAAGTGTGCATGTGTAATGAGTGTCCATGTGTAATGAGTGTCCATGTGTAATTAGTGTGTCCATGTGTAATTAGTGTGTCCGTGTGTAATGAGTGTTCACATCTCCAGCAGTGCTGCATTTCAGCTCAGGCAGTTCCTGCTCTCTTCCCTACAGCTTAGGGAGCACACACACACTCACACACACTCACACACTCATTCCTCTCAAGAAAACTCCTTTTGCTCTCTCTTGCTTTGTTCTCTTACACAATAAAGCCCCTCCTGACTGGAAGCCCCTCTGCTCAGGGAGGAGAGCAGCACAGCCTGGGCCAGCCCCTCTGCAGGGACACCCTGTCTGCTCTGCTCCTGGTGAGGTCAGGCTGGCAGTTGGGTTTTGGGGATCCACCTGTGACAGATGAGCAATGCCATGGCTGACTCTCACAATTAAAATGCAAATATCATGGATATGTGTCAGGAGCAGTTTTATGGATTTACAGTTGTGTTTCACCCCCTTGTGTTGTTCTCAGGGGTGCCCTGGGTGGGTTTGGGACATTTGGGAGGGTCACTCATTCCCATGGCAACAGCTGCCCCCCAATCCAGGTGTCGGGCAGGGATCTCCACCCCTGGGCAGGGCAGGAGGAGTCCATGGACAGAACTTTGGGGGGATAAAGGGTTAAAAGGTGAAACCTCCATGGTGTGGGTGAGCACATGGTGGGGAACATCCTCTGCTCCGGGTGCTGTGATATTTTCTCTATTCAGTCTTCTGTTGTATTTCTGATAAAATTTTAATAAACCTTCTACAATTTTGGAAGTGAGGATCATTTCTCATGCATCCAACCCTGCTCACCAGCATTTCCAGAGTTGTCCCTGCCCTGTGCTGCTGAACTCCTTCCTAGAATGTCACCAGCACTGGGGACAGGGCAGAGCAGCCCACGCTCGGGCAGTGCCAGCCCCATGAGGACGTGCACGTACCCGTGCAGGGTGGCACCGGGCCTGGGCTGTGACAGTGTCTTGGGGAGGAATGCCAGCCCCAGGAGCTCCAGTTAGGTGGCACCTGAGGTTTTGGGTTTCTCAAGGATGCCTCATGCAGGGCTGGAGTGTTTAATCCCCTCTGGCTGCAGCTCTGTGGGTTTGTGCACGGGGCCCTCCCGCACCGGGCGTGCCCCACGTTCTGTTTCTCTGTTTTTTGGCACGGCCTGGCCCATGAGGCATGTGCAGGGCTTGCCAAAGCCACACAAAAGAGGCAGAGCCGAGCCCTCAGACGTGTGTGAGTGCACCAGCCCCAAAGCCTTGCAGTTACAGCATTTCCCTGGGCTGGGGAGAGGCCAGGTGGGAATTACCTCACCTGCTCCAGAGCCCCCTGGGAAGGAGAAATGAGGGGTTTCTGACATGGAATTTTATCTAAGCTTTTTGTATCTTTTAGTCTTCTCTAGTATTGTTCTTTACGCAAGAAACTTCAGAAATTTGCATTTTCCTATGCCTTTTGTACCATGGCAGAGGTTTCTTAAGTAAAAAAGTTCAAGTTCAACACATAGTTCTACAAAGCTAAACTTTAAATGCTTAATTCATATTGCTGATTCAAGTGAACTCCAAAAATCTCTATTTCATTTCCTTGGGGTTTGCACGAATGACTAAATACTGGCTGAAATAGAAGTTTGGGAGTAATGGGCTACTGGGTAGAATGATAGAATGAGAAGAGACTTTGAGACCTCTTTCTTCCAAAACTGCCCATTTATCCTGGGATTAATGAGTTCTGGTGTTGAACCTCTGGAGAACATTCCCAGTTCACGTTCCCCTGGTGGATAACGCCATCCTTTGCATTTCCCACTGATTCAGGCAGCTCTCTGAGCCCCGACCTGTGGATTTATCATGTGAGACAAAAGCACCTCTGAAAATCTGTGTTTCTAAAGCATCCTCATCTTGCCACGCTGGCAGGAGAAGCCTCAAATTGAAAAATCTGTATTTTGGCCTTTAACAGAGCTCTGGAGAAAAAACAGTGTGGAAAAATGGGGCCGAACCTCAGTTTTCCAAGGTGGTGGATTTACAGTGCTGGGTCATCACCAGTTCATAAAGTTTGACAATTTCTGTCATGAGGGATGAGGGTTATTGAGGAGAGAGGAGTAGAGTGGACACTTGGGTCTGGGGGAAAATGGCTTTAAAGAGGATGGGATTTAATATCAGGGAGAAATTCCTCTCAGCGAGGGTGGGGAGGCCCTGGCACAGACTCCCAGAGCAGCTGGAGCTGCAGAGGTGACACCCAAGCCCAGGGGACAAAGGGACACAGGTGATGCCTCAGGTTTAGCTTTTCTATTTTTCAGATTCTACTTTAGTGTGTGGGTCTGGGCTTCACATTATGGGATGGTGAGCTCTGTGCACAGAGCAGGGAGACAAAACAATTCCTGCTCCAGCTGGGCACCAAGGACAAATGATCCAAATCTCAGCCCCAAGAGCACAAACACCATGGGCTGGAGAGAGAAAAACAAGCAGGGTGGGACTGACTGGGCTAAAGCTGGAATGGGACAATGAACTGAAAAATGCAAATGAAGCAGAACTGATCACAGTGACAGACCCTGTGCCCGGTCGTGCATTTTGGGACCATTTTGGTTCATCCTGGGTTCATTTTGGGACCATTTTGGTTCATCTTGGGTGCAGCCCTGGCTGGGCTCTGGTGCTGCCCAAGGTGGATCCATGGAGGAGATCCTTTCAATAAATCCCTGCTTTACTCTTTAGCTCAGTCTGGTCTCTGTTCTAGGCCAGCCTTCCCGAGGCACCACAGGGAGCAGGGGGAGGCTCTCAGGGGAAGGGGAGCTGAGTGGGAGCAGTGTGGGGGCAGCTCTGGCACCCTCAGGAGCTGAGCTCAGCACAGGGCACTGGGGATTATGGAAGGGCTGGGGCATATTTGGGTTTTGGTGAAATGATCCAGAATTTCCTTAGGAAAAGCCTGAAAAAAAGAGGCAGGGGCCACTCCAAGGATGGCTGGATTTCCTGATACTTCCTCCAGCTGCTTGACTTTGTGATTTAAAGAGGCTGTTCCCTGCTTCCAGCACTCAAAGCTGCATTGGGTTCTACATTTCCATCAGGATTGGATGCCAAGAATCCCCTGGACCTCCTGGATGGGCTGGGACTGGCCCTGTCAGCCCCCCTGGGCTTGGCTCTGCACTCTGAGCACAGAATCAGAGCTGGAAAGGTTGGAAAAGCCCTCCAAGATCCACTCCAACCTCATGAGCCACATCCTTACATTTCTGGCACACTTCCAGGGCTGGTGACCCCACCAGTGGGGACAGGTGGGATCTGGGCTGGGGGCTGAGCTTCCCCCAATGCAGGAGCCCCAGGATGTGGCATCAGCTGGGCCCCGAGGGACTGAACCCAGTTGGGTGTGCCCCAAACTGGCAGTGATGTGACCCTCAGTGCTCAAAGGGAGGAGTCTGGGGGGAATTAAGAGGATTTTTAGGTTTTCAGCTCCCCCAGGGCTGAGCTTGGCCCTCAACAGGTGAGACCCTGGGAAGTGCAGGGAATGCTGTGCAGCAGGAATGTGCATCCCCACATGATTCATGCCAGAGAGAACCACCCTGCAAGCACAGTCAGGGCTGTTCTGAGGAATCCCTGCGGTTATAAATAGTGAAAACCCTGTGGGGAGCTGAGTCCTCTCACCTCCTCTGCTCCCATCTTGTTTTCTCCTTGGTTTCCTTTACAAAGGAGGGGGTTTGTGGCATCAAGGGGATGTCACGCATAACTAAAGTGTGTTCTTCAGAGTAAAACCACCCAGGGCAGCCCCAGGCTCCTGCCCAGGAACTCCTGAGGGAAAAGTGCTCCACCAGCTGGGGCTGGAGAGCTCAGAACCAGCACTGCAGCCAGGGAGTTCCTGGGGTAAAGAGAGAAAACAAGATCTTCTCTTCTCTTCTCTTCTCTTCTCTTCTCTTCTCTTCTCTTCTCTTCTCTTCTCTTCTCTTCTCTTCTCTTCTCTTCTCTTCTCTTCTCTTCTCTTCTCTTCTCTTCTCTTCTCTTCTCTTCTCTTCTCTTCTCTTCTCTTCTCTTCTCTTCTCTTCTCTTCTCTTCTCTTCTCTTCTCTTCTCTTCTCTTCTCTTCTCTTCTCTTCTCTTCTCTTCTCTTCTCTTCTCTTCTCTTCTCTTCTCTTCTCTTCTCTTCTCCTCTCCTCTCCTCTCCTCTCCTCTCCTCTCCTCTCCTCTCCTCTCCTCTCCTCTCCTCTCCTCTCCTCTCCTCTCCTCTCCTCTCCTCTCCTCTCCTCTTCCCTTCCCTTCCCTTCCCTTCCCTTCCCTTCCCTTCCCTTCCCTTCCCTTCCCTTCCCTTCCCTTCCCTTCCCTTCCCTTCCCTTCCCTTCCCTTCCCTTCCCTTCCCTTCCCTTCCCTTCCCTTCCCTTCCCTTCCCTTCCCTTCCCTTCCCTTCCCTTCCCTTCCCTTCCCTTCCCTTCCCGGAAATTTGGACCATGGATATTAAAAAAATCCTAATAAAAACCCCAAAGAATATAAAAAAGAAATTAAAAAGCATCCCCTTGGGCTGAATCACAACCACAGTGTTGATAAACATCCTTTACAAATCAATCCTTCAAAATCCTCTCCAAACAATCCTTCTGATTGTTCTGAAACCACCAAAGCAGCAGCAGAGGTCACAAAATGAGCCCTTGTTTGGGATTTTGCAACACCTCCTATCAGCCTTGGAATGGGCTGTGCCGCTGGGAGGTTTAAATTTAGACTTCAAACTGCAACAATTGTTCTAATAATGCTAAAATGTTGTTTAAGATATGAAAAAATTGCAATTTTTGCTCACAACAATGCATTCCTGTAATAAAAATTGTTGAGATAAAATAAATAATGTATTAAGATATATTATGATATATATTTTA
This sequence comes from Ammospiza nelsoni, assembly GCF_027579445.1. Classification (NCBI taxonomy): domain Eukaryota; kingdom Metazoa; phylum Chordata; class Aves; order Passeriformes; family Passerellidae; genus Ammospiza; species Ammospiza nelsoni. Next base: position 5,512,992 of record NC_080657.1, on the reverse strand, counting down.
TATATTATATAAATATATAATATATTGTAAAAATATATAGAAAGTAAATAATTCCTGTAATAAAACAGTTGAGATTAAATAAATAATATATTAAAAATATATTATAAAATATACTGTAAAATATATATAATATATAATATATATTATATAATATATAATATATATTATATAATATATAATATATAATATATAATATATAATATATAATATATAATATATAATATATAATATATAATATATAATATATAATATATAATATATAATATATAATATATTATATATTATATACTATATATTATATACTATATATTATATACTATATATTATATATTTTATAGTATATTATAAAGTATAGTATAAAATATATTAAAAATGAATAATTCCTGTAATAAAATTAACATGAGATAAAATGGTTTCTGATATTATATTTATTATATTTATATATTATATTTATTATTTTAATTTTTTAATATGAAACTCCAAATACTTTGACATAAGTTTAGGTCAGAATAGAAAATAATTTCCAGCAGAGCAGAAAATGACATTGCTCCCCTCAGCTTGGGTCCCTCCACACTTGGGTCAAACTCCCAGAAGAATGGGATTCCACGGCTGTTGGAGAAGATGAAACAGGAAAGCCTTATAAATATGATTGCCTGGCAAAAATTTTGAGAATATGGAAACTATAAGTGAGATTGAAATGAAAGCAAGCTTTGAGATCCCTCAGTTTCTGAACAACTGGAAAACAATGGCAGGGCCAGCTGAAGGTGATCCCCTTTGGATCAAACAATCCCCTCTGCTTGCAGACAGGCCCAAGGCTCAGAGCAGACCCTGCCAGCTTGGCAGAAGGGGCCAAAGAGGAGTTTTTAGGGTTTAAAATGTAACCCAGTGTGGGAATGTAATGATTCTTATAGTAAATGTAGTATATATATACACACACACATAAATGTGTATATATGTATATATAGTAACAGACTGAGTCATTAACTGAGTTCATGACCCACTTTCCCTTTAATTAACCAACCCAAACTTATGTCATTCGTATCAATAAATCTCCCCTCTAGCAAACTACCCATCGCTCCAAGCACTACCCCCTGAACCTGACCATGAACTTAAGCTTCTTTGACCAATTTTCAAGCCCATCCTTCCTAAGAATCCCACTAATTCTCATCTCAATAACATTCCCAGTGCTATTACTACCCTCCCTAGACAATCAATGAATCACTAACCAACTCTCAACCCTCCAGCTATGATTTATGAACCTAGCCACAAAATTTTATATACTAATGTAAATGTTATATACTAATATTATAGTATGTAAATGCTATAGGATTTGTATCTTTTACTCGATTGGTTAGTGAGAATTAGAATATTCAGCACAGAAGAAGATTTATGGTATTGTAAGGGGATTTTCGTTCTTTTTCCCTCTTGCTTTTATTCTTTGTTCTCTCGCTCTCCCATCCTCTTTTGCCTTTGGTCTCTTTACCACTTTCTTTACCTCTTTTTCCCTTTTGATTTTGTTCTTTGCTCTCTCTCTCTCTCACCTGCTCTGAGCTGTGGCTGGCAGCTCCCAGCAGGGCCCTGCACCCAGGCCCTTTGCAATAACCCACAAGTTCCCAGCCCTGGCTGCAGAGATCTCTGCTCTCCGTCCATCCCCACCGTCCTACCCCCGTGTCTCCTCCACATGGCAAACTGGTTATTTTAATTTGGTTAACCAGTAACCAAATTACAGCTCCACCTGGCCAAGGGCAGAGCCATCAGCCAGGAGACACTGCCCAGACCAAGCCCGTGCCAGGTCCTCCCTGGGATTCCTCAGCACCTAATTACTCCCACTTTAATTAAACTTTCTCCAACAACTTTCCTTGTTTCCTTCCCTAACTCATGTGCTGCTGGAGCCTCTCATCTCCTCCCAAAAAAAAAAAAGCTGCATGGAAATTATGACCATCTTGGAGATGTTTTTGCAGTTTGTTTTTTTGGGGTTTTTTCCCCTCCAAATCAAGTGTTTCTGACTTCTTTTAAAAACATTTTAAAATCTTCTTTTAAAGGCATTTAGGAAAGATGCAAGTCTGATTAAAATGTGGTATTTTGACAGGAGATTTTTTTTTTTTTAATTTTGAGTCCCTGAGTAAAGAAAATTTAAAAAATCCAAACATTTTGCCACAAATTGCAAGACTGAGAGCTGGAATGACTTTACTGAAGGCAAAAAATAAATTAAAAACTCTGGAGTTAATTTCTTTTTTAGCCCTAATTTAGGAGGGAAAGTGAGATATTCTCAGTGTTCATAACTTTCAGTGTTTCAGCATCAGCATTTTTTCTGGAAAACCTTTGTAACCCCAGTGTGTGTTCCCGTTGATCTGCACATTGTTCAGAACAATGGGATCCGTCCTGCAGGCGGCACAATCAATGCCCCAAAGCACCAATAAACCATATCAATAATTAATAATTAACTCCCTATTAAAGTGCTGAGGTGTAAAGGGCAGACACTTGCATTTTGTTTGTTTTCCTTGCTTTTCTCCCTGCTTTATGTCACCATCCAGAGGGACTTTGGCAGCCTGGGGAGGGGGGCCTGGGAGAACCTGGGGGAGTCACAAAGGCCAAGTGCAAGGTTCTGCACCTGGGGAATCCCAGAGGTGAGCAGAGGCTGGGGGATGGATCAAAACCAGCCCTGGGGGATGGAATTGGGGATTTTGCAGGGTTAAAAGCTCAGCAGTGAAGATTTGAAAGCCAAAATCACCCCCATGTCCTGGGCAGCATCAAAGGATGAGGGAGAGGATTCTCTGTCTGCTCTGCTCAGGTGATTCCCCACCTGCAGAGCTGCTCCAGCCCTGGGAATTCCAACATCAGCAGCACCTGGAGCTGCTGGAGAGAGCCCAGAGGAGCCCACGGAGCTGCTGCAGGGCTGGAGCCCCTCTGGAGCCAGGCTGGGAGAGCTGGGGATGCTGCCCTGGAGAGGAGAAGGCTCCAGGCAGAGCTCAGAGCCCTTGCAGGGCCTGAAGGGACTCCAGGAGAGCTGCAGAGGGACTGGGGACAAGGATGGAGGGACAGGAGGCAGGGAATGGCTGCCAGTGCCAGAGGGCAGGGCTGGATGGGATCTTGGCAATTGGGAATTGTTCCCTGGCAGGGTGGGCAGGGGCTGGGCTGGAATTGCCAGAGCAGCTGTGGCTGCCCCTGGAGCCCTGGCAGTGCCCAAGGCCAGGCTGGGCATTGGGGCTGGCAGCACCTGGCACAGTGGCAGGTGTCCCTGGGCTGCAATCAGCTGCCATTGAAGATCCCTTCCCACCCAAACCACTCTGGCATTCACATTCCTGAACCAAGGATGGAAACCAGCACCAAAACCCATTGCAGCAAATGGAGAAAGGAAAGGAAAGAATGATTTCCTGGCTGGTTCCAGGTGCCCCCAGTGCCATTTGCCACCGGGGGTTTGTAGGCTGGCAAGGCCTGGTTAGAGAGGTTTGGGCTGTGCCAGGGTGCCCAGAGCAGCTGTGGCTGCCCCTGGAGCCCTGGCAGTGCCCAAGGCCAGGCTGGAGCACCTGGCACAGTGGGAGGTGTCCGTGCCCATGAGCTTTAGGGTCCCTTCCCACCCAAACCATTCTGGGATTCTCTCTTTAACTTCTGCCTTGTTCTCTGCATCAATTTCTGCCCCTGACTGATCTTTGCAGCTCCCTTACCCCAAGTTACCCCACACATCTCCCCTGGAGAAATATAACCTAGATGGGGGGATCAGGAATGGATTTAAAGAGAGCTCAGAAATGGATTTAAGCTTCTGAACATTTCCAAACTGATTCCTTGAAGTCACTTTGTGTGCTGGCATCCAACCTGGTCCCCATTGCTGGGCCTGACCCTGGGGCACCTGGAGAAGGGGCATTTGTGCCTGTCCAGGAGGCAGGAGCCCCTCCAGGCTTGTCCCAGCCCTGTTGCACAAGCTGCTCTTCTGCACTTGCTGCAGAGGCTGGGGCTCCCACAGCACCGAGGCAGCTCCCAGGTGCTGATTAATTGCATGACACCTATTGTAATTATAAATTCCAGGTCACTCATCGTGCTGGAAAGCTGAAGGGGCTCAGCCATCAGGGTGGAGTCAAGGCAGACATCCCTGTTAAGGTGTTCCAATGAACACTCAACACATGAGGAATGTCTCCAAAGGGCTGTTTAAACACTCTGCACTTTGCTTTTCTTGCCTTTTGGGCACAAAAATGTGTGATCAGGCAGGCACACGGGACTGCTTGTAATTGTTATTCACTTTATTAAAAAAACTCCTTTCTGAACTGCAAATATTCCCTTTTACATCCACAGAGCAAGGGTGAAACAAGCTCTGGATAAAACCTTCAGGATACTTCTAGGTTATATTTCCTAGCTGGTGAGGAATGGAGCAGGAATTGGGAGCCTTTGGAGTTCTGACATTTTCAAAAGTCCTCTGATTTCTTGATGTGGGAGAGCTGCAAATTTTTTTTTCAGTGTTTCTCTTTTCAAGAGCTCCCAGAGCAGGATGGAAAGGCATCATCAGGAGCACATTTGTTATGATTTTAAATAACTGAAAAGCCAGACCAGGACTGTGGCCTGTGACAGCCACCAGCAGAAGGCAGTGCCATAAGGGGCCAGGTTTGGCTGCTCCTGAAGGTTTTATCCAGGTCTGAGAGAACAGGAGAGTCCTGCATGGACCTGAGTGTGCTGACCACACATCCACACATTCCCAGTATTCCCATTTATCTGGCGCCTCCCTGGATTTAATTCAGCCTCCATCTTGCCTCCCCCTGCTTTTCTCTGACTCAAGGCTTGGTCACTTTGTGTAAATTTAATGACATTTGTGTACCAGGGTCAGGATCAGAGTGTAGACAGACAGACTGATCCTTGCAGCTCCCTTACCCCAGCTCACTCCACACATCTCTCCTGGAGAAATTTAACCTAGAAGGAGAGCTCAGGACATTTCACAGGTCTAGGAGACATCCACTTTGTTTTCTCCCTCCAGGACCAAGATCCCAGCTCTCTCTTCCTGCCTGAAAGACATCCCAGGGCATCCCATCAGTGCCAGAATCCCAGGAACATCAAACATGCCCTGATCAGTGTCTCCTGAGAGCTCCAGTTACTGCAGAAAGGGATCAGGATCTGCTTCCATTCCTTTCCTTCCACTTTGCTATCCCATAGCCACTGGAATTCAAATTCCTGGGCAGGAAAGTGTCACCAGGTCCTTCAGGACAGCACCTCTGGCTTTGTGTCTTCTGCCTGAAGAGCAGAACTAAATAACTCATCCCTGGATATCAGGGATGGATTATTCTGCATAATAATCCATCCCTGGATATCAGAACTGGGTAATCCATCTCTGGATATCAGAATTCGATAATCCATCCCTGCAGAACTGAACTGGATAATGCATCCCTGGAGAGCAGAACTAGATGATCCATTCCTGGGGAACAGAACTGGAAAATCCATCCCTGAGAAACAGAACTGGATAATACATCCCTGGATATCAAAAACTGGATAATCCATCCCTGAAGAGCTGAACTGGATAATCCATCCCTGGAAAATAGAACTAGATAATCCATCCCTGGATATCAGAATCGGATAATCCATCTCTGCAGAACAGAACTGGGTAGTCCATCCCTGTGGAACAAATTCATCGCTGGGGAACAGAACTGGAATAATCTACCAGAACTGGACAATCTATCCCTGGATATCAGAACTGGATAATCCATGCCTGAGGGAACAGAATCGGATAATCCCTCTCTGGAAAACAGAACTGGGTTAATCCATCTCTGCAGAACAGAACTAGATAATTCATCCCTGTGGAGCAGAACTGGAAAATCCATCCCTGGATATCAGAACTGGATAATTCATCCCTGCAGAAGGGAACTGGATAATCCATCCCTGGGGAACAGAACTGGATAGTCCATTCTTGTGGTGCAGAACTGGGTTAATCCATCCTTGGATATGAGAACTGGATAACCCATCCCTGGGGAGCAAAACTGGGATAATCCATCCCTGGTGCACAGAATTGGATAATCCATCCCAGGATATCAGAACTGGATAATCCATCCCTGGATATCAGAACTAGATAATCCATCCCTGTGGAGAAAAACTGGGATAATCCATCCTTGGAAAACAGAACTGGATAATCCATCCCAGGATATCAGAACTGGGTGATCCATCCCTGGATATCAGAATTGGATGATCCATCTCTGCAGCTCCCCAGGATGCCAGGCAATATCAGTCTCATCCTCCAGACTGGCCCTTGGCACAAGGCAGTGCCTGGCAAAGGTACAGACCCTTCCTGGGTCACAGCCTGCCTCTCCTGGATGTCACAGGCGGTCCTTGCCAAGGCCACCTGCTCCTTTCCACCTCCCTGGGAAGGATGGAGCTGGCACATCCCAGGACCTTCCCCTCTGTGTGACCCCACCTATCCTGGGGACACCTTATGTGGGCAGAGGCAGCAGTGCCAATGCCTGGGACCAGGCTGCTCTGCCCAGCCCAGAGGGGGACACTGGGCTTCCCTGGGAGCCTCAGGACAGGAAAACCCCTGAAGAACTCCACTGTGACCACACAAACAGTCCCTGGGGTGTGTTCAGACCTCACACACAGGGCAGGACAAATCTGTTATCAGCAAACCACGCATACACTCATGGCTTTGGGTTCCTCTCTGCAGAGATGCATTTCAGGGGTCTTGGTTTGGAAAGACAGGAGTCTGCTAAGGAAGGCAGGAGCCTCTCCTGAAATGGAGAATGTAAACCCTCCCCACCCCTCCCAATTGCTATCAATTTTAAATTAAGGAGCTCTCGGGGAAAAAATATGGGAGCAGGAATAACAGCTCTTTAATAGGAAAGGAAAAAAAAAAAGGATAAAATAAACAATGCAGTAAACTAAACCAACAGTGCCAGAGTCAGAACCCAACCTGACACCCTGTGGGTCAGGCTGTTGGCAGCAGTGCCATTGGAATTGTGGCTCAGCCCTCCTGCAGTGTCAGGGCTGGTTCTGCTGGAGCAGGGATCCTGCAGAAAGGTGCAGTCTCTTCCTCTGAAGATCCAGGGGCAGAGGCAGCTGCTGTTCCTCTGGGCAATGCAGTGCAGAAGCCGTGCTGGTGTTGCAGAATCTCCAGATTCTATCCGGGTAGGAATGCTTGGCTCCTCCCTCTGGGCTCCCATCTCCCAATGGGATGCTGTAGTTCTTATCAGCCATGCAGGGACATTCAATAGCTGTTATCAGCAGGTGTCTCCTCCCGAGGGAGGTGTTAATGTGGTCACTCAGAGAGAGAGATAAGGCAAACTGTCCACTTGACAAAAGATAATCTGCCTTACAGATGGTAATAGAAAATATCTTACATTGCAATCTTCAACATCAGGACTGTCTGGGACTCACTGAGGTCCCTTTTGCTGCTGAAATCCCACATCCAGCTCCAGCAAGAAGTGCCATGTCCCCTGGCACAACACAGAAGGGACAGGGTGGCTGCAGGGAAACCAACTGGGACTTTGAAGAGCAAATCTTGGAGACGTGAGTCTGGATTTTCAGTAACAGCCCAAGAACAAAGCCCTGAGGGCTGCTCAGCTCTCCTAGTCCTCCCATGACACCAGTCGCCACTGACAGAAAGGAGCCAAAAGGTAATTCAAGAGCTGCCTCAGGAGAGGCCTGGATGCTGCAAATGAACTTCAGGATATACTCCACAGAGCTGACTTGAAGCCAAAATAAGGAGAAACTTCAAGATATAATCCACAGAGCTGACTTGAAGCCAAAATAAGGAGAAACTGGGATCTGGAGGATGCCTTTGTGTTGCTCATGTTGTTTAGTAGCCTTAAAAAATAATAATAAAAAAATTGTTGAAATTTTTAAAAAAAATTTTTTTAAATTCCCCAACCACCATTGTTTGTGCAGGATTCTCTACTGAGCCATCCTCAGCCCCTTTGGAATCCCATGGACAACACTCCAGATTCACTCGGTGTCAGCTCACAGCCCCACAGAGCTGAGGAAACTCTGCCCCTTTGCCTTCCAAGTATCCAGACCATGTGCTCACCCTTTCTCCCTGTGTGAAACATCTCCTTCAGCCTCCCTGTGTTGCGCTGAGCTCCTCCCCATCAGCAGAAAGCTGGGATTTATTAATTACAGCTGATGTGCTGAGCTGGGGAGGGCAGGGGGGCAGCCAAAATCCCAGAGGAAGCCCCACTTGACAATGTCTCTTTCCTTCACTTCCTTACAGCGGCTCCGTGGGGGATGAACAACGCTGGAAAAATGCTGCTCATGTCCCAGGACAAGAATGCTGATTATTTGCTGGGCTGCCATCCACCACAGGGAATTCTGGCTCGTGACATCACCCCATTGTTCCTGCTGGTGCCAAGAGCACGCCGGGATCCCGAGTGCTTAATGGTTAAAGGCCTTTCCTGTTTGCTCACTCCTTGTTTCCAAACAGTGCCAGGCCCGCACGGGATGTCTCCTGTCCTGGGCTGCTTTGTCCCTTTCGTCATGTCTGCCTGGAACTCCTCATAGTGACATGAACAATGTGCTCCCGCAGGCAGAAACAAAAGAGAAAAAATAACTGCAGGAGGCAGAGCCCATCTTTGGCGTTCAGGACCCCGTGCACGCCTTTGTTCCTTCTTTGGGAGCTGTGTTTGTGCAGCATGGCCCGGCCCTCCTCCAGCCCTGTTGTTTTTCTTTGTGATTTTAGTGTGGTGAAAGCGCCAGGAGGGTTGGCCTTGGGAAGCTGGCTCCTGATCCTTATCAGGGGAACAACGAGGACAGTGGCAGGAGCTGTGCAGGTTCTCCGTGCTCTGAGGGTCAAGGAGATCCACAGATCCCAGTGTGGGCTGATCCCCCAGCCCACAGCATGAGGGGATCCAACATCTATGGGTTTGGGGCACCAAAATGTGAGATGTAAAGGTGTTTGAGGGTGTCCAATGATGGTGAAGGATCTGGAGGGGCCACAGGAGGAGCAGCTGAGGGCTCTTGGTGTGTGCAGCTGGAGCAGGGCACACTGAGGGCAGAGCTCAGGGATCTGCAGCTCCTCCCGAGGGGCAGCTCCCATCCCTGCTCTGGGACAGGGACAGCAGCCAGGGCACGGCTGGGGCTGGGCCAGGGCAGCTCAGGCTGGAGCTCAGGGCAAGGCTCTTCCCCCAGAGGGTGCTGGCACTGCCCAGGCTGCCCAGGCAATGGGCACGGCCCCGAGGCTGCCAGAGCTCCAGGGATGCCCAGGCTGGGCTTGCTGGGGGCTCTGGGCAGGGTTTGGGGTTGGGATTGATCATCCCTGTGGGTCCCTTCCAGCTCAGCACATTCCATGATTGTGTGAGAGTGAGGGATGGGGGAGATGAAGGATGGGGGAGAAATTTGGGCAGCACTGCAGGGATGGCCAGGGTGGGGTTGGTGGGGGGTCTGAGCAGGGCCAAGAGCTAGGCTGGATGATCCTTGATGTTCCTTCAGCTCAGGATGCTCTGTGATTCAACCTAAACCAAACAGATCCTCTTGAAACTACCACAGACACCAGAATAATCGCTGAACCAAGGAACCACTGAGATTGGAAAGGACCTCCAAGATCACTGAGTCCCCCCTGGTCTGTGGGATGTGTTGGGTGCTGAAGAAGCTGCTTCACCTTCTGCCTGCTTCACCCTCTTGCTCACAAGCCCTAAAGGCAAAACAACTTTTTAAAGTATGTTTTTTCCATGGGAGCTCTTTAGCTCTAGACAAAGCTCTCGGAGCTGGGTCAGTTCAAAGCCACTTCAGTGCCAACCTCATCTCTGCAGGGTTCCCTGCAAGAACCAGAGGCATTCATCCCAGCCCCACATCCTTTGGGATCTTTGAAGCTCTGGTGCCAAACATCCCAAGGTGTGCAGCTCAGGTTGGTGCCTGCTCAGCACAGGAGGGCTTTTCCTGGAGAAATACCAGGAATTCAGGCTCCCCTCCAGAGACAGGGACGAGCACGAGGGTGTAACATTTGCTCCATTTTCAGCCTGGTGGGATTTATGGGAAATGAAGACAACAATTGAGAAATCCTTGGATGAAAGGCCTGGTTTGTGAAGATGTTTTTGCACCTGGCATGACAGATAGCAGCAGATATCTGGGCACCTCCAGCAGATTGCAGACAGGTACGTGGAGCTCCAGGTGCTCCTTGGAAACCTGAGCTGGGCGACAGAGCCCCGGCCACAAAAGGTGGAGGAAATTCCTTGAACCCAGATGCCCAAAACCTGGGGTTGGCTTGAGGCTGCGGTTCCTTGCCCGAGGCACAGCTCTGGGTGTGACAGGGCTGATCCCTTCAGCAAACCAACCCCAACCAACAGCGCCACGGCGCTGTCCCAGCCCTCTCCGGCAGCACCCCTTCAAAGACAGCGCCCTTTTTTGTAGAAATGATGTCATTCACTGGCCAGCCTTCCCTCGGGGTGAGCAAACACGGCTGCTGCGTTGCCTTCCCCACGTCGAGGGGATCGTCTTTCAGCCCGCAGTGACCAGGATGAGGAGCGCAGGAGCAGGAGCCAAGGCAGATTTATTGTATCACCGGGCTGGCATCTGGAATGTCACACACAGCTCTGACTTAACTCTGAAACTTGGCACAGTTGGAATATGGGCAGTAACAGGTAATGCTGCTTTTGTGTTTCCCTGTTTTCTTTAGAATAATTGTTGCATTGGGACAGAGGTTAAATACTTCCCTCTGTTTGCTTTGTTTTATGAGCTCTCTCTTTATTTTTTTATTAATTTATCATTTGCACTCTTCCTGATTTTCTCTGCCTGACATATCCCCTGCTCTGTTATTTCCATGGCATGCCCATACAAACATTTTTTACCTCCTCTGGCCTCTGTGCCCCCTCACTTCATGCCCTCTGTGCAGTTTCTTTGCTCCTGCTGGTTTTTCCATGCATACACCCCATGTGCATTTTGCATGAGCACAGAGAGAATTCCCACTGCTGCTTGCACCAAGGGAATGTCAAATCCTGCAGACTTTTCCTGCAGGACTGCAGTCATCACCTGTGTTACTTCTGTGAGCAGAAGCTCTGTCTCAGGAGCCGTTTTCCTCACTCTCCCTCCCCGCACTTTTCCTTATTTCCCTTTCCTTTCCCCCACACGTGTTCCTGTGCATGAGACCTCGCTGTGGCTGCAATTGCCACCACCTTGCCCATGACAACAGGGCCATAAAAGCTGAACTGCGCATGGTAAACAAATAAAATACACTCCCTTTCCCAAGATGCTTTGGAGAACCTCTTGCAAAAGGCAAACACGGCGATTTCGCTTTTCCAAACCGCTCGCAGGATTTGCCTGAGATTTGCCATGCTGAAGCTGCCACTCCAAGCTGGATCTGGTGGTCCCAAGGAATTCAGGTGCCTGGAAGCTGTGATCCATCCCTGGCACGCTCAGGATCCAACAATTCCCCGGAGGAATTTCCTGCTTCTGCCTGACACAGCACGGGCAAGGTGAAGGGCTTTGACTCCTCCTGGTGCCTGCCAGGAGGTGACTGTGCTTCACATGATTCGCATCCTACAAGTGTGCAGATAATGCTGAATGTGCCACAGGGATGCTGAATCGAAATTAGACTACGCACGGGCAGATTTATTGCAAGAAACTTTAATTGCTCAACGTAGCAAAAGACTTAAAGTTGATTCAGAGGAAAAAATAGAGGGGAGAGAGAGAGAAAAGCAAGACTGTCATTGCACCAACTGAGCAGCAATTAAGATAAGTTCAAGTGAACTTATCAATATACATTTTCATTGAAATAAAGTAAGTCGAATTAAGACATTTCAAGTGAAAACTTGACTTTGATATTGAATCCTGCGCAGTTTGTGCAGTTTAAACATCCCCGGGGCCAGGGGAGGTGCAGGGGGACACTGCCTGTAGACCCTGCCTTCACCCCAGGTGCCCGCCTCACCACATCTCAGCCCCGGAGACTTTTCCCATTCCCAAGCACTTTCCCCCGGATCTCTCCTTGCAGAGGAACGCGAGGATTCCTCCGGGGAGGAGCGGGGGGTCCCGGGGGAACACTGCCTGCAGACCCCGCTGTGCTCGCTGCCTTCACCGCAGCCTCACGGCATCCCAGCCAGCGACTTTTCCCATTCCCCGGCACTTTCTCCCCGGGCAGAGGAACGCGAGGATTCCTGCGGGGAGGAGCGGGGGGGTCCGGTCCGCGCCCGCCCCACGCGAGCCCGGCGTTCCCCGGGGGCGGAGCGGGTGACGCGGCCCGGGTTATAAAGCACCTGCCGAGCGCCCGCCGGCTCCAGACGCAGCGCGGCGGCTCCGCTGGAAGAGCTGGCACGGCAGGAGAAGGAGGAAAAGCCCAGGAGAAGCCGCAGAGCCGCGGTCATGGGCAGCCACCCCGCCGTGCTGCTGGCGCTCGCCCTTTGCGCCCTGCTGGAAGCCGGTGAGCCCCGGGATGGAGAGGGGCTCGGTGCCCCGGGGGTGCCCGCAAGGGAGGGGCGACCCCCTGAGCGGGGAGGGGGCCGGGGGTGCCCGGGGTGGGCGCGGAGACCGTGAGGGACCCTCGGTCCGGGAGCCCCCGGGGCTGTGAGGATCCCACCGGGACCCTCAGAGGGGACACACGGACGGTGCCTTTAGAGAGGACCCTCAGGGGGGACACATGGACGGGACCCTGAGGAGGAACTCACGGACGGGACCCTCAGAGGAGACACTCGGACGGGACCCTCAGGGGGACGCACGGACGGGACCCTCAGGCGGGACCCTCAGGGTGGACACACGGACGGGATCCTCAGGGTGGACACACGGACGGGCCGCTCATCCCTCCCTCCCTGTGCTGCTTGCCGCAGGTCTGGGCCATCCCCCGGCCGAGTCGCACCTGGCCGCGCGGCCGAGGAGCAAGCGATGTTCCTGCAACAGCTGGCTGGATAAGGAATGCATCTACTTCTGTCACCTGGACATCATCTGGGTCAACACACCTGGGTGAGCAGAGCGCGGCGCTCGGGGAGCTCTGCTGATGGGCAGGGGCTGTACCTTCTGCTGGACAGGGTGGGAAAGGCTCCCGGTGCTCCGGCAGCACCTGCTCCAAGGTGCACGGCCAGCCCTGAAGGGGACGAACCGTGCTGCTGCTGCTCGGGTGTTTGTCCATCCCCGGGGGTCGGGGTGATAGCACAGGGCGCTGCTTCCTCCCGGGCTCGGCTTTTCCTGAGCTTTGCACCTCTGCAAGCCTGCAGCAACACCGAGATGTTGTGGCCGCGAGTCAGAAAAGTTCCTCTCCCCGCTCGCTTGCACGCGTAACCCCGGCTGCTGCTGCCTGCCAGGATTGTTAATGAGACAGGGGTGGGCTGGCACTGCGGGCCGAGGCTGCCAAGTCCTGCCCTCAGGAATGCCGGAGCAGCTTTCCCAGAGCTTGCAGACCAATGGCCATGGCACTGGAGCACAACACACGCGCTCAGGTGTGGTTATAATCGTGCTCGCTGACATGCATTTACAACTCGCTGCTTGCTCGGGGAATAGTTGCTTGCAGTCGCTGCCAATGCTGCAGCCTCTGGGAGAGGAGATTGCCATCAGAGATGGAGCAGGAGTGTGCTGGCAGCTCTGGGAGCAGGCTAGGAGCACCAGAACCTGCTCTGACTCCGAGACACGTTGGGCTGTGCAGTGTCCTGTGTGTTAAACCTGCGGAGAAGGAGAGCCCTGGCACCTCAGCCATGCTGGGGTTGCTGGGCTGGGCCAGCCCTGCTCCTCAGAGCTCTGCCACCCATGGGAGCTCACCCAGTCCATGTGGCAGGCCTTGCGTGGGCATTTGAGCTGCTGCAAGGAGAGAAAACTCCCATTCCCAGCCAGCACAGAGCAGCCATCCCCCAGCAGGGAGGGGTGGTGTGCGACAGGAGCTGGAGTTTAAAGCTCAGATCCATCAGTGACCTTTTCACCTTCTGTCTATAGATGAGTCTTTTATTATCCTGGCACTGGCTTGGCTGCCTCCCAGGACCCTGGTACAAACCTGCTGGCCAATAAAAAGCTGGTGGCACAGCTGAATTCCTTTGTTTTTCCCAGGCACACCGCTCCCTACGGCTTGGGCAGCCCGCCAAGGCGGCGCAAGAGGTCGGCGGGACGGTGCGAGTGCTCGCACTCCAGGGACAGCATCTGTGCCACCTTCTGCCACGGCAGGCCTGGGTAAGGCTGGGGGTGTCCCCGGGGGTGTCTCCAGGGATGAGAGACAGGCAGGGCTCAGGGGCTCACTGGGGATAGCTCTGTGCCAGCAGCTGGGACTTGTCTGTGGCTTTTTTCTCCCTCCTGAGAGCCCTGGCGGTGTCACCGCGTGGGTTGGGTGTGCAAGGGTCCCTTCAGCAGCTGAGAGGCAACAGTGTCACCTCCATCCCTGCTCCTGCTGCTGCTGCCAGGAGGCTGGGGAAGCTCTGGGTGTGCCGGTGGGGATGGTGCCTGTGAGGGTGTGGGGCTTTGGGGCACCAGTGTCCCCTGCTCAGAAGGGAGAGCTGGCAATGCTTTGGAAGTGGGGACAAATGAAGGTTTGGATTTTTGGGACAGCAGTGTCCCCTGCTCAGAAGGGAGAGCTGGCAATGCTTTGGAAGTGGGGACAAATGAAGTTTTGGATTTTTGGGACAGCAGTGTCCCCTGCTCAGAAGGGAGAGCTGGTAATGCGCTGGGAACAGGGTGTGGCGCTTTGGGACACCAGTGTCCCCTGCATGGCTCAGAGGGAGCAGAGGAGTGCTCCAAGCAGCCAGATGTTCTGTGGCCACCTCTGTTATGGTGCCTGTGGGGTGTCAGCTCAGCTCCAGCAGCGCTGCTGAGGGGAGTGAAGTCGCTGTGGATATCTGTCATTAATTCCACAGCCAGGCAATAGTTACAATCTCCAATCATTCATTTTGCCTGTGAATAGAGGAGCTCTGGCACTAGGGAATAGCAGTCAAAGTCAGCCTTGAATAGCTCCCAAATAGCTGCAATTAACCCTTCAGAGCCGTGCATTCAGCTGTCTGTCACCGGGCCAGGCTCCCCCTGAGCTCCCCGCAGCCTGGCTGTGGGTGGCTCAGGCTTCTCCTCTTGCTCTTTAGGTACCTCCAGAGTCTGAAGCTCCCCGTGAGCTCTGGAGCATCAGCAAGGTCTCTGCAGAGCGGTACCACAAGACATTCCCCTCACGGGCTGCTGAGAGCTCTCAGGTGAGCAGGGCGCCTAAACCCACTCTGAACATCCCTCATTAGCACTTGAAGATGTGATTGTGGCCCCAGGCTGCAGCTCCCTCTTGGATCTGACCTTCTGCCTCCTCCAGGCTCCTCTAAATGAGGAGGATTTACTGTTGCTGCTCTCTGTGGCACTGAAGGCTCCATCTGAGGAGCCAGGGCTGTGTGTGCCCCTCCCAAAATGTAATTCTTGGTTGGAATGGGGAGTTGGGAGTTCCTCTGATGTGGGACAGGCAGGTGGGTGATGGACAGAGGAGGTAGAGGGGGATGGCATCATGTGGGAAGATAATTTATGGGGCAGCGACTTGGGACCGAAGGACAAAGCTTTGCTAAGCCCACATCAGGGAATTGTGGGGAGAAAGAGCAACTCCAGGAGTATAACTGAGCTAAAGGGAGGTGGCAAATTAATTAATAAATCAGAGGCAATGGGGATGCTTTCTGAAAGGCAGATTTGGGGAGGCAGCACTTTGGGTTGTCTTTGAATCCTCTGACACCTCGTTGGGCTTGGTGGAGCTCCACTGTACCTTAATGGAGCTGTGGGCAGAAATTCCTGCTCCTCCTTCCCATCTCCTGCCTCCCAAAAATTCCTGCTCCTCCTTCCCATCTCCTGCCTCCCAAAAATTCCCACTCCTCCTTCCCCATCTCCTGCCTCCCAGCAAATGGTGGTGAGGGGCAGACAAATGTGATGCTATGGGGTGCTGAGCAGGGGACAGATGGGCTGCAGAGTGACCACGGTGTCCCCTCTGTCCCCAGGGACCTCAGGGTCTCCAGCCCACGCTCCAGCAAACACCAGCAGCGCTCGCAGAGGGACACACAGCCACCAGCTCTGCCTTGGGAAAGAAACATCTGGAAGAAGAAAAGATAAGAGACAGGAGCACACCAAGCTCACCAGAAGAATTTGGAGTCCTGTGGGTGCCACCAGCTCTGCTGTCAGTTGCTAGAGCTGAAGGGAAGGCCGTGAGTGGAAGGGAAGAAGGTGGAAGTCTCCGTGTTCCTGCTGCATGAACCAGCGCTCAAGGGACTGCTGCAAAGGGAAAAACTGTCTGTCCGTCCAGTCAGAGAAGTGTCCTGGAGCTGAATCGTGCCTTTGTGGATCAGGCAAGGGTCGTGCTGGAGCAGCACCAGCTGGACTGTGCCCTGGAGGCCTCAGCAAGGGCTCAGCCAGGGGAACAGGGCTGGACCAGGGACTGTGCCCTGGAGCCCTCAGCCAGGGGTTCTGGGCAGGGCTGGAGCAGGCAGCACTGAGCCCATCACTGCCCTGAGCTCTGGAGCTGTCCAAGCCTGGCCCATCCAAAGGGGTTTGCTGCTTGCTGCAGTCAGGGATGAGCTGCCTCAGCCCAAGCCCACCTTTGCACTATTTTCTCCTGTCAGTGCCCATGGCCCAGGCTCCCGTGGTGGAACAGCTCCCATTTTGTGTTAGAGTTTATTTCATCATCCCCTGGAGTGAGCTGAGCAGTCAGGGGCACTAAGTGGCTGAGAAATCCCTGGGGTGGATTCCCACCTTGGCTGTGGCTGAGGGGCAGGATCAGCTCCCCCAGGGATGGCACCAAACCCCGCTGGGGCTCAAGGGGGGCTGAGCTTGTGCAGGAGCCCCCAGAGGCAGGGCAGGGTGAGCAGAGCCCTGGTGAGGGTCAGGGACCCCTCTCATCTCCTTGGACATGCCCTCAGTGAGGATCTGCAGCTCCTGAATATCCCAGCCTCCTCCCAGCTGGAGAGGGCACACAAAGCCTGGCCTGGGTCAGCTCTGAGCCAGCTCTGCACAGTAAATGAGCAGTCAGAGCCAGCAGGTCACCCTGGGGAGGGGAATGCAGCCAGGTGGGAATGATGAGGAGGGAAGGACTGGTTGGAACAGGGGCTGGGTGGTCTCTAAGGTCCTTTCCGACCCAAACCCTGTGATTCTGTAAGGGAGCACAGCCCTGCCTGAGTCGGGCTCAGGTTTAAACCCAGCTCTGCTGGCCCAGGGGAGGGAAGGAAACATTTGGGACAAGCACTGAGTGCATGCAGAGCCTGGAAACCAAGCTGGCAGGCAAAGGCAGCCCTGGAGCTGTGTCACAAATGCACTTTTGTTTGCCTGGGCAGACTGAGCTCTGCAGGAGCCAGGGCTGTCACCTGGGCAGGGCAGGTACAGAGCTGCTCTCCATTCTGGGTCCCTCTGCTGCCCAGTACTGCACAGGAGCTCTGGAGAGGCTGCTTGAAGTTGGTGGTGGACCAAAACCTGTGGCTGTGGCAAGTGTAGTCCCAATGGACAAGAAAAAGAATTCCTTGATTTTGCTTTAAGCCCCAGAGAGGGGAAAAAAAAGACCAATTGATTGTATTGTGGGTGAAAGAGCAGATGAATCATTTGGTCCCCAAAGCTGCAGAGAATCTGTTTTTATCTTCAACCTTCTGAAGGTTGGAGTTACTCTAAAAAAACCAAAAGAAGAAAATCCTGAAAGGGTTTGTTCCAGAGGAAATTTTGCACATGGTTTAATGTGAGTAATTTAAAATAAAACTACTGCTGTAAAGTACTCTGTCAATCTCCTCGTGTGTAATGTCCCACCCTGAGTGACTTACGGCACACCTGCCAAATGTAGCATCCTGAAATCTGTATATTTATTTAAATCTATTGATTTTTTTAGGCAGTGACTTTCATTGTATAATTTGTAATAAATAATGACAACAGTCAATGGTTTCCTTCCTTATTTGGTGGCTGGGGGATGGTGGGTGAGGTGAAAGACGGCCAAAAGAAATGGGAAAGGGAGTGGGAAGGGGAGGTTGGGAACGGTCCTGGGCACATTTCCATTCCAAGTGAACCCATCTAGAATCCTTCTGGCTGACTCAAACACTCCTTAACTTCAACACCTTCTTCCTTCCTGGATGTCTCTGGCAGCAGGGATGTGGAATTATCCCAGGTTTGTGGATGTGGGACCAGTTTGGATCCTCATGCTGAGGGACCCTGGTGGTGTTTGCCCATGGTGGGGTTCAATCCTTCCCCAGCCCAGTGGCTATGGGGTCAGCAGGGTAGGGACTGAACTTTAGATCTGGGAAGGGATATATTATTATTATTATTATTATTATTATTATTATTATTATTATTATTATTATTATTATTATTATTATTATTATTATTATTTCAGTTCAAAAGCCATAATCTAAAAGATGATGTGAAGATGCTGGGGTGTCCTCCAAAGCCCCTCAGTGCCACCAAGGGCTGAGGGACAACCTGAGCCTGGCAGGAGACCCTGGTGGGGCTGCACTGGTGCCAACCTCTGAGCACAGCCTTGGGCACAGCTTTAATTACCGGCCCTAATTAGGAAACACCCGAGAGAGGAAGATGCTGGAGAGCATCTTAATTAGGGTGAGGGGATAAGAGAGGACTGTGCTTGTTCTTGAGTTATTGCTGATAAAGATGAGCTGAAGGAGGAGTAATTGATAAATTCTCACAGGTAACAGGAAAGAGCAGAACAATAAAACTTCATTTAAGTGGAAAACCCAGGAAATCAGGCAACTTCCAAAGGCAGCTCTGAGTATAAGAGATGGAGTATCTTTAATAAATCCAGCTTTTTTCTTATTGACAATCCCCATCCAAATGGACACCTTGTGCCCTGCTTGTGACTCTCCTATTTTTCAGGAATTCCTGGGAAAAAAGCCCTTCCCTGATGGTCCACAGGCATCAAAATTCCCTCCTGCTCCATGGGACAGTTCTGTCCTCATCAGGATGTGCAATATTTTTTTTAATGGGTCTTTGTTCCCTTGATGTGCAATATTTTTTTTAATGGGTCTTTGTTCCCTTTTAATATCTGTTGAACTGGTTCTGCCTGGGAGAAGATGTGGTGACATAAAATAGGGTGAAGTTGAAAGAAGCAGCCCCAGACATGTGGAGGAGACTCTGACCATCAAGACCATGGAGATTTTGCAGGTAGATTTTACCACAGAAATGGTAAATTGGTGATTTTGGCTTCTCATCTCAGGTGGGCAGGGAGACGAGGAGAAAACGGAAATGGTCCCAG
The DNA here is from genome assembly GCF_027579445.1 of Ammospiza nelsoni. Classification (NCBI taxonomy): domain Eukaryota; kingdom Metazoa; phylum Chordata; class Aves; order Passeriformes; family Passerellidae; genus Ammospiza; species Ammospiza nelsoni. The sequence goes on along the minus strand of NC_080657.1, from coordinate 5,493,947 downwards.
TCACATTAAGGGATCACACAGTTTAAAATTGCATTAATTAGCTGTGCTGGGTAATGAATTAGCCCCAGGTAAGCCCATCCTGGATGAAACTCGCTGTCCCTTGTTGCTATAGGACACGAAATAAAACAACACTCATGCTGGAACGTCCAAGGTAAAAAGGGGGAGTTTAATTTCTGATTCCAACATTTATAGACTTTCAAAAGTGACAGTGGGTTGGAGGGTGACAGTGCCACCTCTCCAAAGACACTGGACAAACCAACAGTCCATCAAATTTCTCCTCCTCCAGAAAAGAATGTAAAACAATAATTATTTACAGAAAAGCGTGTGAGAAAGTTCATTACAAGAACATCAGAAGGCTTGGAAGAACTCAGAAGAACAGGGGGACGGGGAGGGAGGTGCCGCTGGCTCAGCCTGTGCTGGAATTGCCATTCCTGAGTGCCTCTGGAAGCAGAGCCTGGGTGTGAAAACAGGGTGTGAACACCTTGCTGAGCATCTGTGCCTGGGAATTGGTGGGAAAACACCTCAAAGGCTGTATTCCAAGGGGGAGAATGACAAAGCTGATCTGGAAGACTTTCCCAAACTCTGGGATCTCCTCTTGCCTGTGATGGGGCTGTTCTGGCAGCAGCAACAACTCAGAGCCACCACAAAGGCTGGAAAATCCAACTGGGAATTGATAAAGCCCCTACAGAGGCTGGAAAATCCAACTGGGAATTGGGAGAGCCCCAACAGAGGCTGGAAAATCCAGCTGGGAATTTGGAGAGCCCCAACAGAGGCTGGAAAATCCAGCTGGGATTCAGGAGAGCCTCCATAGAGGCTGGAAAATCCAACTGGGAGCTGGGAGAGCCCCCATAGAGGCTCGAAAATCCAGCTGTGAATTGGGAAAGACCCTGCAGAGGCTGGAAAATCCAACTGGGAATTTGGAGAGCCCCACAGAGGCTGGAAAATCCAACTGGGTTTTGGGAGAGCCCCAACAGAGGCTGGAAAATCCATCTGGGAGTTGGGAAAGACCCCACAGAGGCTGGAAAATCCTCTCCCATGTCCCTCCAAAGCCAGGGATGCCCACAAGGCACATCCTTTCATTCTGACCCCATTATCTGCAGTATGTGGCACCCAATAAATCACCCTGAAGCTTTTCCAGTTTTAATCCATGAAAATCTCCACACCTTCATTCCAGCAGCGAGACTGCAGCAGTTCAGAGAAGATCTGGGCTGGGAATGAGCCCCTCCCCAGGGATTTGATGGCAAATCTGAGGTGCTGCTCTGTGACTTTGCTGCTAAAAGGGAATAATTCTCCCTCCAGCTCCTTTGCAGGGGGAGGAGGAGGAGGGAGCAATTAAGAAAAATGTCTTTGACCTTCAGCAACTTAATCAGTTGCCAGTGTTCCTCCTAATAGTGCGCTAATGGTTAAGTTCTCCTGGCTGCCATAAAAAGTGCTATAACTGGAGGCTACAATAAAGTGCTGATCAACCCATCAAGTGAGTCAATCCAAAAGTAATATCTGTCTTTGTAATGACTGCAATAAAAGCCATGCCAAAGCCAGGAGATGACGTGAATAAGAATGCTGCTGCTCAATTATGCTGGGCTGCTCTGCTGGGTGCTTGTGCCACACTGCCAGCCTGCTCTGGGGTGACACTGCCAGAGCCAAACTTTGCATTTGTGTGGCCTCCAAGGACGGTCCTGAGGGGTTTGGATGGATCTACAGCCAAGCCAAGCAGAGTTTTGGTGTTGAATTTGGGTTGGGGCTGTTTATCCTGACAAAATGCATCACTGTGATTCCCTCTATTAGGGGTTGAGGCTTGGAAAAAGGGGGAAAGGGGAAAAGGGATTATAAATATTTGGTATCCTAGTGTTAAGGACAGCAGGGTGAAGGTTCTCTGTGCTAAAATGGGATTGATGACAGGAAGCAGAAAGAGAGGAAAGCCAGGATGAGTCAGGGACACCCTTCCAGGCGCTGGGGTGGACCTGAGGGGCTGGCTGGAAAATCCAACTGGGAGCTGGGAGAGCCCCCACAAAAGCTGGAAAACCCAGCTGGGATTTAGGAGAGCTCCCAAAGAGGCTGGAAAATCCAGTTGGGAGTTGGGAGAACAGCACAGAGGCTGGAAAATCCAGCTGGGAGTTGGGAGAGCCCCTATAGAGGCTGGAAAATACAACTGGGAGCTGGGAAGTTGGGAAGTTGTTGCCTTCCATGGCATAAACCCACCCCTGAGTGTTTGCCATGGAAGGCAGTGACCAAGAACCCTTCAAAGGTCACTCAGGGGCAGAGGAGCAGAGGGGTTGGAGGATCTCGCCCTATCTGATGCCTTGTCTGGATTTTCCTGCGAGCTGAGGGCTCTTGGCACCCCCAGGCACTGCCCAGGGCAGAATGAAGCACATCCACAAGCCAAGTTTTGTGTGTGCTGCCCTTGGCACAGGTACAGGTGAATAAAGAACAAACCACCCCTGGGGCCTGGAATGTCCCCTTGGGGAATTGTCCTGCTGTGCAGGGAGCACAAAGGGATGGGGAGGAACTCCAGCTGCTCCTGCTGCAGGGATGGCTGCTGGCTTTGCAAGAAACAACTGCTCACTTTAAAAATTTTAAAAGGTTTATTAAACCTTAATGAAGAATTACAACAAAAGGATTAAATAAGGAAAAATTGCAGTGCTGGGAGCTGCCCTCGTGGAAATCACATGGCCAGTTCATGTTCAAGATGGATGCTCAGGCTTTTATACCCCTGGGGATTGCATCAGCCAGCCCTGGCCCCTCCCAAAGTCTGTCAGTCAGCTCTTCTTTGCCATTTATCGGTGGAAACTGCTTTGTAACTGGATTGGAGCTCAGGTGTTGTCTGCCATACCACTAAGCACCAAACTTTTCCATTTCCAGCTGCCCCATGCAAGGGACACCTGTGCAGCTTCTTTGTACCTGTCCTGGACAACCCAGGTGTCTGATGGCAGCAATACAGGGGGGAACTGTGGGGAGAACAGAGGACATCAACTACAATAACATAACTGTTAAAAATAGGTTTGAAACTGTTGTAAAATAGTTGATAGATCATTAACAGTACATGCTTAATGATCTATCAACTATTTTTGGTTGTTATATTGTAAAAGGGGTTAAAAGGGGAGTTATAAGAAATTACACCTTAGTAAAGTGCACCACCAGAGCCAGCCTGGACAGAACTGTAATGGCCAATCAAGGCCTTAAACCTTAATGGAAATGAAGGATCCAAAAACAAACTAATCCAAAGGGACAGAAAACAGGATAAAAAGGGGCATCTGACCCAGAGAAGGCATTGGGGCCATCACTGCTGATCAGCCCCAGCACCGGCGCTGCTCCATCCTCGACAGGAATGCTCCTGCTTGGCCCAGGCCCCCCTGCTTTGGGCCTTTCTTTTATTATAATAAATGCTGAAATCACTTTAGCACTAGGAATCTGGTCCCGTTTTTAACATGTACTGTTAGTTTGGTTATGGTAAAAGGGGTTAAAAGGGGAGTTATAAGAAATTACACCTAAGTCAAGTGCACCACCCTTCAAGCAAAAAGAGCCAGCCTGGACAGAACTGTAATGGGCAATCAAACGTCTTAAAACTTCATGCAAATGAAGGATCCAAACAAAAGCCAATCCAAAGGGACAAAAAACAGGATGAAAAGGGGCATCTGACCCACTGAATCTGTGCCACTCCATCTGGGACATGGATCCTCAATGGGAACACTCCTGCTCGGCCCGGGCCCCTGCTTTAAGCCTTTCTTTTATTATAATAAATGCTGAAATCACTTTTGCACCTGGAGCCTGTTCTCGTTTTTATCAATCACTATACATCAATAAAGCTTCTCTTAATATTCACACAATATTCATCCCTTAATTGTGAGAGCCAATCATCTCGTTATCCATCTCTAACAGCTTCCTCCAAAACATCCCACAGCTCTGGGATCCCTGCAGGCACAAAGGAGCAGGAACCCAGCGTGGAGCTGGGGGCAAACACACCACAGCCCTTCAAGGAATTCCTCCCCCATCGGCAGGGAAAACAGGATGCAGGCCACATTCCTGCTGGCATAGACAAGGCTCTCCACAGCAGCACAAACACATTGCTCAGTTCCAATTAAACCCCGGCTTTATATCACCTTGCTGCTGATAAGGCTCTGATTAATGGAAGAATTGTCTTTTTATTTTTTCCCAATGAAGTCCCTGGTGTTAATTGTTTTTTCCCTCTCGCATTTCTCATTTCAGAGGCGCTTTCGAGGAGGGCTTGCTGATTGTGCTGGAAGTGCTGTGGGAACACTTAGTCTCTTCCTGGTTTTGTTTTTTGGGGCTAAGTGCTGCCACTGGGAGCAGCAGGTCCAACAGACAAATCAGCCCAGTGAAATCCTGCCCTGGTGCCTCTCGATAAACAAGTGCAGATTCATGTGTTTGTCCATGACACAGAAAGTGCCAGAACAATGATTTGGTGGCTTTTGCCAGGGTTGTTTCCTCTGCACAGCCCGACTTCCCTGGCGGAGCCTCAGCAGCGTAGCAACAGCTCAGCAAAACAAAAGCCAACCAGGGCCAGGCTTTAGGAAAACATTATCCCGGCCTGAAGGGTGGGGCTGTGCCTTCCAGAGGAGCTGGGACCAGCCCCAACGGCCCAGGCTGAACACCAGGAGTGCCAGCCAAGCTCCTGAGCTGTGGATCCATGGGACAGGCAGCTGCTGCTCTGTGCCCATGGGTGATGTCCATGTGTGTCACAGGAGGGGCACAGGGCTGGGGTGTGATGGTGTTCACAGGGGTCTCAGGTCGAGGGAAGAGATGAGGATCTGACTCCATGTTTCAGAAGGCTGATTTATTATTTTATGATATATATTATATTAAAACTATACTAAAAGAATAGAAGAAAGGATTTCATCAGAAGGCTGGCTAAGAATAGAATAGCAAAGAATGATAACAAAGGTTTGTGGCTCGGCTCTCTGTCCGAGCCAGCTGACTGTGATTGACTATTAATTACAAACAACCAACATGGGTCAATCACAGATGCACCTGTTGCATTCCACAGCAGCAGATAACCATTGTTTACATTTTGTTCCTGAGGCTTCTCAGCTTCTCAGGAGGAAAAATCCTAAAGAAAGGATTTTTCATAAAAGATGTCTGTGACATTGGGAGAATCTCCAGGTAAAAATGGTTTTTTTAGTCACCCAAGAGCATCTACTCTCTGGAGTGATGGCAGGTGGGAATGGCTCCATCAGCAGCTGGTGGTGCAGCCCATGAGGGGCAGGGTGTGGGCATGGAGCCATGGACAGGGATTCCTGTTCAGGGGGACACAGCTGGCCCTGCCTCTGGCCTGGTCAGGTGAGAAAACAGGTGAGAAATCAGGTGAGAAAACAGTGGAGAAATCAGGTGAGAAAACAGGCCCTACAGATCCTGGCTCAAGTAGGACTCAGGCAAAACTCAGGCCCTGCAGATCCTGACTCAGGTATGAATTCAGGTATGAACTCAGGTGAAAACTCAGACTCTACAGATCCTGGCTCAGGTAGGACCCAGGCAAAACTCAGGCCCTGCAAATCCTGATTCAGATAAGAACTCAGGTGAGAAATCACACCCTACAGGTCCTGGCTCAGGTAAAACTCAGGCCCTGAAGATCCTGATTCAGGTATGAACTCAGGTAAGAAGTCAGATGAGAAATCAGGCCTTAAAGATCCTGGCTCAGGTAGGACCCAGGTAAAACTCAGGCCCTGCAGATCCTGGTTCAGGTAAGAACTTAAGCCTTGTAAACCGAAGCTCAGTAAGAACTCAGGTAAAACTCAGGCTCTGCAGAGTCTGTCTCAGGTCAGAAGTCAGTCAGGCTCTGCAGGTTCTGGCTCAGTAAGAGCTCAGGCCCTGCAGAGCCCAAGCCCAGCAGCTCTGACACCAGACCCAGCAGGGACACGTGGCACTCAGCCCCTGCAGTGCCCTGGAGCATCTCTGTGGACACTGCCACCACCCTGGGGACACTCACGAGGGGACAATGCTCAATTCCAGATCCACATCTGGGACCTGCAGCTTCTCCCCAGCTGTGCCAGCACAGGGAAAGCCCAGCCAAAAGCTCTGAGGGACGGGGTGTGGAGGAGACCAGACAAAGCCAGGCCTGAAAAAGCACAAGGAGATTGTGAGCAGGGGAGGGACCAGGCAGTCTGGACCAAGGGAAGGTGTCTGAGCTAAAATTCTGGGCTCGAAAGCCCTGCCTGGTGCACAGCAGGAGGTTCTGATGCTCTGAGAACCTGCAGGAAACTTCCAGCTCTCTGTGTTCTGTGTCTTGGGCATCTCCTGTTTGGTGACTGTGAGCCAGTCCCCGTGGTGAGAAATGATCCTCACTTTCAAAAATGTAAAAGGTTTATTAAAACCTTATGAGAAATACAACAGAAGACTGAATAGAGAAAACATTACAGCACGAGGAGCACAGGATGTTCCCCACCATGTGCTCACCCACACCATGGAGGTTTCCCCTTTTAACCCTTTGCCCCCCCAAAGTTCTGTCCATGACTCCTCCTGCCCTGCTCAGGGGTGGAGATCCCTGCCTGACACCTGGATTGGGGGGCAGCTGTTGCCATGGGAACGAGGGACCCTCCCAAATGTCCCAAACCCACCCAGGGCACCCCTGAGAACCACACAAGGGGGTGAAACACAACTGTAAATCCATAAAACTGCTCCTGACACATATCCATGATATTTGCCTTTTATTGTGAGAGTCAGCAATGGCATTGCTCATCCATCTCACCATCATCACATCTGCTCCAGCTGTGCAGCCCTGTTCTCCTCACTGCTCCCTGGCTGTGCTGTGGGATGACTGAGTGCCTCCCCTCAGCCTTTCCCTTTCCTCCCCCATTTCCACATTTGAAGCTTTCTGCACTTTCATTGCACATCTCCACCTCACTGCTGTGCTCTCCTGCTCCACTTTTCCTTCCCCATCCTTTGTCTCCCAACCTTTTTGTTGTTATGACTGCACTGATTAATTCCACTTTCTTCCTTTCACCTTTTCCTCTCCGCTCTTCCTTGTACTTTCCACAGCAGGCAAGTTTTTAGATTTAAGTTTAAAAAAAAGAAATAGGACAACAGAAAAAAAAAAAAAGGGATGGGGCAGAGAGGTCAAGACAGGAGATGTGGGGCAGTGAAAGGGAAAGAAGCAGCAGGAAAGGGATCTCAATCTCAGCTCACACTTCTGGGGTGGGCAGTGAAATGAGTTTGCCTCATTTATATGAAATATTTCTATTAAATATATTACATTTATATTACTAAAGGCACCCACCCACAGGCAGAGCCCACCCTCAGCCCAGGGGGAATGAGCAGGTCATGTCCCACTGCTCAGGGGGCTTCTCCAGGGCACAGGGCCAAGCTCTTTTCTGAGCTGTTTTTGAGCTCTCATTGTTTTTGTGATGGTTTTGTGGTGGTTTCCCAGGCTCCAGTGGGGTAAACCAGCTGGGAATGGCCTCAGGGATACTCTGGGGAAGAGCCAAGGGAATGTGGCACCAAGTCTGTGCCCAGCCCTGGGTGCTGTGTTGTGCCCTCTCCCACCACAGGCACAGCCTCTGGGGGCTGTGGATGGTGGATTTGGGCTACTTATGAGTTGGCCAAAGTCTCCTTGAGCAGATTTATGGCAAGTGTTGCATCCAGCAGTGAAAGGAGCCATGACAGGGAACGGGAGAATTCTCCAGCCTGAACTGAACAAAATGTCAAACCAGATGGGTCTGTCCAACCTCACCTCCTGCAAAGGAATGAGAGGATGGAAGAGGAATTTGGGGCATGATGGAGAGAACTGGCAAAAAAGATTCCCACTGCAAAGGAAAAGGAGGATGGAACAGGAATTTAGGGCATGATGGAGAGAACTGGCAAAGCAGCTCCCTGGGCAGAGGGAGGGTGTTCTGTGGGAATGGCTGGGCAGTCACATCCTGCCTCTCGAGGGTTTGTTCATTTTCATTCTGCTTTCTGACGTGTAAAACCTCAGGTGAAAGGTGCTCAGTAAATGCAGAGCTCCTACACATGTCCTAAATTAGAGAGGAATTTTCCCTTTTTGCTGCCACAGGAATGCCCCAGCTCTCAGACACGGCAGGGAGGACGGTGCTCAGCAGTGTCTCACCCCCCTGCCCTGGGGGTTTGTGGGGACACTCTGTGTGCGCCATCCCTTGGGCAAACAGGAGTGCCCCAGGCTGCTGCCCCTCTGCACCTCCTCGTTTTGCCTTTCTCCTCAGCCACACCTCGAGCTGCTCCTGCAAACTTGTTCCAGATTGCAATGTAAGATGTTTTCTATTTCCATCTGTATGGCAGATTATCTTTTGTCAAGTCGGCAGTTTGCCTTATCTCTCTCTCTGAGTGATCACAATCACACCTCTGTCCAGGGAGGGGACACCTGCTGATAACAGCCATTGAATGTCCCTGCATGACTGATAAGAACTACAGCATCCCATTGGGAGATGGGAGCCCAGAGGGAGGAGCCAAGCATTCCTACCCGGATAGAATCTGGAGATTCTGCAACACCAGCACGGCTTCTGCACTGCATTGCCCAGAGGAACAGCAGCTGCCTCTGCCCCTGGATCTTCAGAGGCAGAGACTGCACCTTTCTGCAGGATCCCTGCTCCAGCAGAACCAGCCCTGACACTGCAGGAGGGCTGAGCCACAATTCCAATGGCACTGCTGCCAACAGCCTGACCCACAGGGTGTCAGGTTGGGTTCTAACTCTGGCAGTGTTGTTCTACTGTACTGCATTGTTTATTTTATCATTTTATTTTTTTCTTCCCTAGTAAAGAATTGTTATTTCCTGCTCCTTAATTTAAAATATAAATGAGACCCCCTTAATTTAAAATTTACAGCAATTCAGAGGGGTGGGGAGGGTTTACATTCTCCATTTCAGGGGAGGCTCCTGCCTTCCTTAGCAGACACCTGGCTTTCCAAACCAAGACAAAACTCACCTTACCCTGGCTGCTGAGACAGGAGCTGGAGGGCTGCCATGGGGGGCAGTTGGGGAGTTCTCAGGGCTGTGACTCATGGCTTTGAGAAAGGGATGAATATTGGGGGAAAATGAAGTGCAGCTACTTCAATAAAGACGTGTGTGAGCTGCAGTTCCGGAGAGCCCACGGTTCAGCTGCTGCTTTATGGGTCATATCCCCAGAGGGCTTTGTAAAGTGCTTTTCTCTCTTAGCTCAGAAATGTTAAAGATCACGAATCTGTATGAAAATGACTCCAGTTTGACGCTGACTTCAACATTTGGCTGGGTAGAGAATGTCAGTGTGGGCCTATTGAAAGGCTTTTTTTTTGATTCTTAGCCAGCAAATGTCACATTTGAAGTGCGCTTTTCAACAGGGAGTCTCTGTGGAAAGAGCTGGGTCTCACATCCCAGGAGCTGGGATTTAAAGAAGATGTCAAATGCAGGTTGTAACTCCAATTGCTACATCCAGGTTTTGGGGAGGGATCCCCTTTCCAGTGAAAAACCTGGAGTTTCAGCCCACCTGGGTGTGGTGTCAGGCTCACCTGGACAGCGGTGCCCAGGACAGGGTGAGGAGCAGTGGCTGTGTAAAAAACACAACAATTCCACCTCCACCTGACAGGGAACTTCTTTCCATGTCTTGGGATCTCTGGCTGGCCACAGTGACCCTGAGATCTGTTAGAAAGTCTTTTTTTCCCAGCCTGGCAGTAGAAGAAGGAGTCAGAACTCTTGATTTCTCGATCTCAAGGTTGTTTATTGTTTCTTATCTATAAAATTCTTTCTCCTGTCCAGCCAAGGTCCATTCAGCAGGACAGAGGCACACTGATGCCCTCAGGGTGGTGTTGTCTTTTTATACTAAAAACTACATGTACAATATTTACAATTACTTCCCAATGCCTCTCACCTATGTTAGGCAGTGAGCTTCTACTCTAAACCAATCCAAAAGTGCCAACATCACAGCAGAAGATGGAGGTCAAGAAGAAGGAGAAAGGCTGGACACACCCAGATTCCTCCATCTTGCCCCCTGAACCCCCATTCTAAAAACCCCAAAACTCTATTTTTTCACCCTGTGATAAATTCACTGTCATTCTACTTAAACTTTCATGGTTTGTAATTCTTCATATAAGGTTGGTAATTGTTTTTTCCAAGGGCTAAATCAAAGGCACAGGGGTCTTGGGCTCTGTGCCAAGGTCTTTGAGCCCCCTGGGCAGGGGCTTGAGCCCTCCAGGGCAGCCAGAGGAATCCCTGGGTTCCAACAGAGCATGGGAACAGCTGCCCAGGGAGGGTGTGGAATCTCCCTTCTGGGACATCCCAAACCCACCTGGATGTGTTCCTGTGTCCCCTGCTCCAGCCAACCCTGCCAGGGCAGATCTGTGATGCCAGAGGTCCCTCCCCCAGCCCTAATATTCCACGATTCTGGGATTCTGTGGGCAGCTGTTTGTGAGATCTTGGAAACCCATTTTTCTGCCCCATGAACCCTCCAGGCTCCTTGGTGTGTTTTTGGCACCCTGGGAGCCCAGTTCCCACTGCCTGGGCTGTGCTGGATCTGCCCTTTTGGATCAGGGGAGAGGGAGAGCCTGGGCAAGCTGGAACAGCACCTCCATGTCTGATGCTTCGTTCAAGGGCTGCTCTCTCTGTGTCACCTTTGAATTTTCGCCAATTAGCCTCTGGAGTGTGATTTAAATATTGTTGCTAATATTAATGGAGGGTGTGCATGGTTCTGTATTTACAGCTCGCCTGCAGGCTTGGAATAACACTTGTCATCCAGACAGGAGGAGCAGCAGGGTCAGAGTGCTGGTGGAGGAGAAGAAAGGTTTGCTCCCCATCAGAGATGCCCAGAACTCCTTGAGGTCCTGCTCAATCACCAAAATTGATAATTTTCTAGCTCTGTTTCTACAGAACCCCTTGGAATGGGTGAACTTCATCCCTGGTGTGCATTTTCAGCTGCCCCCAGGAAGCCTCTGATGGGGAAGGAGAACGAGACAGGTCCTGGTGTTTCTTGGTGTCCTGAGTGTGGAAGGAGCCCTTTGGGACTGAGATCAGAGCAATGATTTGCTCAGATCACCCCACCCTGTGCAGCTCTCAGCCAGAGAATGAACCCCTGCTCCCAGCACATCGAAACATTCCATGGATGGATGGGGTGGGAGAGGGGATGGTGCTGGGGTTTGCAGCACAAGCAGGGGCAGTCAAAGGTTCCTCTGTGGGTTTTGGTGCTGCTCCAGCAGAAGGAATTCATCCTTGTGAGGTTCAGAGCCTAAAAAAAGGGGTGGAAATCAGGTACTGAGAGAGAGCTGCTGCTCCCAGGGCAAGGGGTAAAACCACTGCAGCTGCACAGAGTGGAGAACCAGGAATCACACTGTTTAAAATTGCATTAATGAGCTGTGCTGGGTAAGGAATGAGCTCCAGGTAAGCACCGGTTCATTCTCTGGCTGAGAGCTGTACAGGGTGGGGTGATCCAAGCAAATCATTGCTCTGATCTCAGTCCCAAAGGGCTCCTTCCACACCAGGGAACACCAGGACCTGTCTTGTTCCCCTTCCCCATCAGAGGCTTCCTCAGGGCAGTTGAAAACTCACACCAGGGATGAAGTTCAGAACTCCATTCCAAGGGGTTCTGCAGAAATGGAGCTACAGAATTATCAATTTTGGTGATTCCTGGATGAAACTGTCTGTCCCCTGTGCTGGGGACAGGGAGAGAGGTGCCCCTGACTCAGCCTGTGCTGGGAATTGCCATTCCTGAGTGCCTCTGGAAGCACAGCCTGGAAAACGGTGTGAACACCTTGTTGAGCATCTGTGCCTGGGAATTGGTGGGGAAACACCTCAAGGGCTGGGCTCTGAAGGGGAGAATGACAAAGCTGATCTGGGAGACTTTCCCAGACTCTGGGATCTCCTCTTGCCTGTGGTGGGGCCTGTTTGCTGCTCCCCTTGGGCTGGAATGAACCAGGAATGCTGGTGAGCACCAGCATGAGGTGTGTAAGGTGAATTCCCTGGAGGATAACTGAAGGACTGAATTCCCTGGAGGATAAGTCAAAGGCTGAATTCCTGTAGGATAACTCAAAGGCTGAATTTCCTGTAGGATAGCTCCAGGACTGAATTCCCTGGAGGATAACTGAAGGACTGAATTCCCTGGAGGATAACTCAAGGACTGTCACCAAGCAGAACTTTCTGGGATTCGCCATTTCACAGAATCATCAAGGTGGGAAAGACCTCCAAGACAACCAAGTCCAACATTTGGTTGAATCCCACCATGTCACTAAACCAGGCCATGAAGTGCCACCTCTGCTTGGTTTTTGAGCACTTCCAGGGATGGTGACTCCTCCACTGCCCTGAGCAGCCCTTTGTGACTCCTGACCACTCTTCCAGAGAAAAACTTCTTCCTGAAGCCCAACCTGAATGTCCTTGGTGCCTACCTAGGTTTTCCCAGCTGTTAGGTGTGGCATTTCCATACCCACATCATTTCTGAATTTCACTTTCACTTTCAGTGGGAGCAACCTGGCTGGGCACAGGGGATCAGGGCAGCCTCTCCTCATCCTCACAGGTGGATCCATCAGCTTTGTGCTCCAGTTCCTCTCCAGCCTGTGTCTCCAGAGGCTGTGGGGGATGCTGTGCTGCAGCCCAGGGATCCTGGTAGCACCTCCTGGCAGCAATTGTGACACTGATAAGGGAGTTTTGCTTACAGATGCAATCAGGCAGGAATGCAGGACAATCTATCCTTCTGTTGACCTACCTGTGACAGTGATCTAGAAATTACTGGCTGTTTAAAGAAGCAATTCCGAACTCAGGGGATGGTGCTTCAAGGAAAGCTGTTATGGTTTATTATCATTGGAATTCTCGTCCTGTTCTGGGACTGTGAATTATTAACTCCATGTGCTGTAGCATGAATGAGTTTTGTGCATTTTTAAACTGCATTTGTTGCTGGAAAAACCTGGCCCAGCTTTTTAGAGTGAAGCCACCTGGAAATGCTGGATGGAGCCCCCAGTTGAACAAAATAGACGTGGCTGGTGCAGAAGTTCTCAACCTGAGCATGGTTTGAGCAGCAGGGACGGAGTCGGGGTGCAAAGCAGAATTCTGACAGCCCCTGGGCATTGCCCAGGTTGAGCCAGCCCCTCTTCCCAAAGCAAAAAGCACTTTAATGTCACCTCAAAAGCTTCAAGTGTATTTTATGAGTTTCTTTTACTCTCTTAAAACCTGTGCCATCACTGGGCAAAGAGATAGCGGAGATGGTTCCCTCTGATGGGTAAAAATGGAGGAACTTCCACAGGGAGCAGCAGATCAGACACATTGGCTTGAATGATAAAGAAAATGATCCTGATGATCCCCAGTTCTGGTCCCAGTCCACAGGGAGCTTTGGCTCCAAGAATATCAGATCTGCCCTGGGAGGCTGCAAGGGCATGAGAAATCAAGGAATGTAAGCTTTAACCCTCTCTCAGTGTCAGGAAGAAAACCCATGGAATTATGGCAATGATTGCCAGATTTTGGGTAATCCATTTGGAGGAGGAACATGGAGAGATCACTTGGATAACATTTTATTTTATTTTTTATTTTAACCTGAGACCTGCTGAACTCTGAGGCACACGGAGCAGGACAGGCAGTGATGAGGGCATTGCCTTCAGCCAACAGGGTGGTTTGGGGTTAGAAAAGAGCTGTAATTTCAGAGCAGAGCCATTTGAGTGGCCAGGTTTGTCTGTAGGAAGAAAACGAGCCTAGCTTTGGAAAAAAGAGTTTTGTTTTTGGTAACCCCAGAGCTGAGGAGCTGTCCTGGTGCCATCAGTAGGTCCCTGAACACCAGGAGATGTTTTCCAGAGCAGGTTTTTGTCCTGGTGTTGGCGTGGGGGTTTGCACAGGGTGGAATATTCAATCCCTCCTGGAGAAAAGAGGGTTCTTCTTCTGGTGAAAGAGTGATGCTGCAGGGCTGATCTGGGACTGTGGTTTTTGTGGGCTCTGAATTCTGTTTTAGTTCCTCCAGAGCACCCCAGATGAGAGAGGATTTTGTACCAAGGTGGGAATGAGACCCTCCAGCATCTCCTTCCATCCCAGACCCCCTCCTTCACTTACTCTGAAAAATAAGGAGGCATGTCTTTATGAAGTATAAGAATACAGAGTGGAATATTCAATTTCTCTTGGAGGAAAGGGGTTTCATCCATGGTCTCTGATAAATCAGCTATTCTGAGCTAATCTTGTGCTGCAGGGCTGATCTGGGACTTTGCTGCCTGTGGGTTGTGGATTCAGTTCTGCCTCCTCTAGAAAAGCCCAGATGAGGCAGGATTTTGTCCCAAGGTGGGACAGAGACCCTCCAGTGCCTCCTTCCATACCCAGGGCCCTTATCACCATGTCTGGAGTACGAAAACTTTTCTGAGCTGAATTTGGCAGCTTTCCTTCACTTATTCTGAAATACAGAGCCACAAGAGCTTCTGGGCTCATCCCTCACCCCAGCCATGTCCTGCTGTCAGGGAGACTCCAGGATTCACATCTGGCCAGACAGACAGACAGACGTGCTGAGCACCGAGCTCTGCCCAGCAGCTCCCTGTGGTGTTTTTCCCTAGGAAATGTTGATTTAACCCTCTCAGGAATCATCCCTCCTCAGGGCAGCGCTGCTTTGAAGTGGTTACCAGCCTGGTGAGCACTAAGTGCAGGGTGTGGTGTCTATCTGCGAGGCAAGGGTGGCATTCTGTTTCCTGGGGACAGAAGCTTTAATAAAGGGAGTTTCCCTCCTTGCAGTGGGCAGGTGTGAGGCAGCTGCTCCCCTGGGGAGCCAGGTGAGATGCAAAATTTGGTGCAAAAACCACACTGGAATCCTGCTTTCTGCTAAGGCCCCTTCCTGCTTGTTCAGTGGCACAAAGCTTAAGGGTCCAAGTCAGCAGGACACAACACTGAGTGATTTAAGGAATTTCTGTCACTGTTCAGGACTGAATCAGACCTGCAGACCCAGCTCTGGTTTGTAGGGGATCTGCAGTGATGCTCACCTTGATCCCAAAAGGGTTAATTCAATTTCTGCTGTGCCTGTGGACTTTTAGCAGAGAAACAAGGCATGTAAAATTGGATAACAGCCTGGATCTCAGGGCTCTGCAGAGGCAGGGCAGGAAAACACCTCACGAGTGGGGCTGGAGCATGGAGCAGGGGTAACTCCATGGAGCAGGGCTTGCACTGGAAACATTTTCCTGGCTATTTTTGCCCCACCAGCTCTGTATTTGGTAAAACAGCTGCCACCAGAGGCAGAGCTCCAGCTCATCCCTGTTGCAAAACACCTGGTGAGGTGTGAGAGATGCTCCCTGCGCGTGCTGCAGCCGGTGCTTACTCATCCCACGGGGTGCAGAGCTGGTCCCTGGGCATTTGTGTTGGCAGCCCTGCTGGAACACCTTCCCTTTTGGCAGTAGTTATGTAAGGAGCTAAAAATGCTGGGGTGACTCACGGGTGTCTGAGCAGAGCTGTTGGAACAGGAATGGAGCAGGGAGCTCCCCCAGCCAGGCCCTGCACACCCCTCCCTCCTTGGTGCTGCCCCCATTGAAGACCCTCTTGCTCCAGGGGATTCTCTTCGCTCTTATTCTTCCCTCCTGCCCTCCAAATGATGTTGGAGCCCCTCCAAAGCTGGTCAGCCGTGCCTCTGATGCCCTCAGCAACCTTCACTGGGGGCATCCCAACACCTCTTATCTCCAAGCCTCCTACATCCCATCTCCCTTTGTTTTGTCTCTATCTTTTCTGCCTTTCCATTCTCCTGCTCTCTTCTCAAGGAAAACTTCAGTCCAGAAGCCCCTGGAGTTAAGGGAGGATGGATCCTTTTTCACAATTTGAATTTTCCTTCTTCACAATCTTGGGCTATATCTGCTTGTGGGTACCTTGGTGTTTTATTCCTCCATCTGATGCCTTGTGAAGGCTGACCCAGAACAGAGACCAGACTGAGCTAAAGAATAAAGCAGGGATTTATTAAAAGGATCCTCCATGGATCCACCTTGGGCAGCACAAAAGCCCAGCCAGGGCTGCACCCAAGATGAACCAAAATGGCCCCAAAATGGGCATGGGGCCCCTCACTTTGATCAGTTCTGCTCCATTTGCATATTGGAGTTAATTGTCTAATTACAGCCCCAGCCCATGCAGTCCCATCCTGCTTGTTTTTCTCTCTCCAGCCCAAAGTGTTTGTGCTCTTGGGCTGAGATTTGGATCATTTGTCCCTGGTCCCCAGCTGGAGCAGGAATTGTTTTGTCTCCCTGCTCTGTGCACAGAGCTCACCATCCCATAATGTGAAGCCCAGACCCACACACTAAAGCAGCACAGAATCTGAAAAATAGAAAAGCTGAAACCTGAGGCATCACATCATTCCCAACCTGACCTGATCCGTGTTGGGGCGTCCCTCTGCAAAGGAGACTCAGGGAGCACCTCAGATCTTCTTCCAGGAATGACTTTTCCTGATCTGGGCTCACTTTTGAGTTATTCATCGAATCCAAAAGAGGTCTTCACCAAAGAGGCAAATTTGTATTTTTCTGGCCTTGTTGTGCCACCTCAGAGGCTTTGTCCCACTGTCTCCAATGGGATGTGATTTTTCCATAAATGATGAAGACTCATAATTGTATTTGCCCTGAGGTTTTCAGCCCATTGTGCTTCACAAACTTGGACTCCACATCTACATGTCCAGAGGCTGTAGCCAGGTGGGGTTCAGCCTCCTTCCCCAGACACCTGGTGATAGACAAGGAGAAACAGCTCCATGGGAGATTCAGGTTGGATATTGGGAAAAAACCCTCCACTGAAAGAAAGAGCGTTTAAATATTGGCAGAGGCTGCCCAGGGCTGCTGAGGTTCTAGAAATGTTCAAAAACCAAGCAGAAGTGGCACACAGAGATGTGGTTCAGTGGGCACAGGGGAATTCGGTCAAAGGTTGGATTTTGAAGTCTTGGAATTCTTTCCCAACCTTTCTATGATTCATATCAAAGGTTGGATTTAGAGGTCTTGGAATTATTTTCCAACTTTTCTATGATGACTGATGACTTGTATCAAAGGTTGGATTTTGAGGTCTTGGAATTCTTTCCCAATCTTTCTATGATGACTCATATCAAAGGTTGGATTTGGAGGTCTTGGAATTCTTTCCTGACCTTTCCCTGATGACTCGTGTCAAAGGTTGGATTAGGAGGTCTTGGAATTCTTTCCCAACCTTTCTGTGATTACTCATATCTAAGGTTGGATTAGGAGGTCTTGGAATTCTTTCCCAGCCTTTCTCTGATGACTCATGTCTCCTATGACATAACCCACGGTTCCAGTGGTGTCACTGTCACAAACAGAAATAAACTGAAGAGAAGGATGGGTCCCTGTGCTGCTGCTTCCTCTCTGAATGCCTTGGTTGGTGTCCAGAGATGCCCATTCCAACAAAATGGAAATCTCTGCTCCCCTCAGCCCCCGTGGGGCCAGGAGCTGGAAAAGTCCCTGTGTCTCAGCTCTCTGGAGGTGCCTGTGGTGCTGCAGGAGAGAAGCCTCAGCTCCAGAGGGAGCTCCAAACTCTGCCTGCTGGCCTGGGAGAGGCCAGGGCCATGGTCCTGGTCAGCAGCTGGACATTGGAGAGGTCACAGCCAGCTGCCCACTGCCTGTGGCATTCCTCTTGGCTGGTGCCGTGACATGAGGAGCTCCCAGTTCCAGTCTCAGTTCCAGTCACAGTCCCAGTCTCAGTCCCTGCCTACTCCCAGTCCCAGTCCCCATCAGAGTTCCAATCCCCATCTCAGTCTTAGTCCCAGTTCCATCTCAGTCCTAGTCCCAGTTCCAATCACAGTTGTAGTCCCTGTCCCAGCTTCAGTCACATTCCCATTCCCAATCCCAGCTCCAGTCGCCATCCAAGTCCCATTCCCAGTCCCTGTTCCAATCCCATTCCCGTCCAGTTCCAGTTCTATTCTCAGTTCCAGTCCCAGTCCCCATCCCTGTCTCATTTACAATCCCAGTCCTAGAGTCTAATTCCCTTTCCATTTCCCATTTCCCATTCCCATTCCCCTCCCATTCCCATTCCCATTCCCATTTCCCATTCCCATTCCCATTCCCATTCCCACTCCCATTCCCATTCCCATTCCCGTTCCCATTCCCATTCCCCTCCCATTCCCATTCCCATTTCCCATTCCCATTCCCACTCCCATTTCCATTCCCATTCCCATTCCCATTTCCCATTCCCATTCCCATTCCCATTCCCATTCCCATTCCCATTCCCATTCCCATTTCCCATTCCCATTCCCATTCCCATTCCCATTCCCATTCCCATTCCCCTCCCATTCCCACTCCCATTCCCATTCCCACTCCCATTCCCACTCCCATTCCCATTCCCACTCCCATTTCCATTCCCATTCCCATTCCCATTTCCCATTCCCATTCCCATTCCCATTCCCATTTCCCACTCCCATTCCCACTCCCATTGCCATTCCCACTCCCATTCCCAGTCCCCATTCCCATTCCTAGTCCCCACTTCCATTCCCATTCCCATTCCCATTCCCACTCCCATTCCCATTCCCATCCCAGTCCCAGCTGCTCCCCCCCAGTGCCTCTGTGCTGGTGTCTCACCCCTTACAGGGGTCTCAGTTCCTGGCTCATCTTGTGCTTCCCATCCCCTGATCCCACGGAATCCCAGGGTTTGGAAGGGCCCACAAGGCATCACCTGCTCCATTCCCTGGTCCAGCAGGGCTGTCCTGGAGCACAGGGAAGGAATCTCCAACCCTCCCTGGGCAGCTTTTCCCTCAGTGAAGAAGATTTTTGTCTTGTTCAGGTGGAATCTCCAACCTCCTCTGTGGGGGGAAGGACAACAGAGTCACTCCAGGATGGAGCTGCCCCATTAAAATCCCCAACGGAGATTTTAATTTACTGATTCCAGGCTTGATTTCCTCAGTGACCCTTAGGGAAGGGTCAAACCAAGAGTAAAATCCATGTTAAAAACAGAGGTTTGGAGCACAAGACATCACTCACAGTTTTCTTGGACAAGAGGACACAGAAAATAGGGAAATTGGATGCAGATGATTTATAGAACAGCTCAGATATAGAATAATGGAATCATGGAATCGTTTGGGTTGGAAGAAACTTTAAAATTCTCCTTGTTCCACCCCTGCCATGGACAGGGACACCTTCCACTGTCCCAGGTTGCTCCAGGCCCTGTCCAACCTGGCCTGGAACATTCCAGAGATTCAGGTAGGTTTCAATGGATGAGCGCAGCACAAACTTCATCTTTCCCAATGCTGGGAAATGTCCAAATACCTCGGAATTTTCTCTGGAAGAGCAGAAATGAGTTTTTCCCTCATCAGGAGCACTGAGTCCACTCCAGAGGCGCGGATTGCTCTCAAGCGAAACATAAAAACCCAACCCAGCCTCGCTACCCAAGTGCTGGTTAGAGATTAAAGGGAGAGGGCGGGAGCTTGGAGGAAAGGTCAGGCACACAAAGGAAAACATCTAAACTGAAAACTTGGAAACTTTCCTGCCACTGGAGACACTTGAGTTACCTCAGAACAAAGACTGTTGACTTTCCTTATAAGGAGGGAAAGCCTTGATTTAAAAAAAAAGAATGGAAAAGCTTGGTCAATAATTGTTTTCTTCTTTATTGGTTTGTTGGGAGTTCAAACGAGTGAAAGGGGCTAGTTTAGAATGAAGTAAATGTTTCATTTCAGCAAAAGAAATGAATAAAATTCCAGTTCTTTCACCCATTTCAAAGTGCGTTTTTCCCCCTGTAATTTATACACTTGTTTGCACTATAAAAAGAAGTTTGAAACTGGAGCAATTACCTTTTTTAGTTGATGTTTTGCGGCCTCTGTCTTCCCATTCCTGTGTAAACAATTTCTGAGGTAGGGATGAAGTCACAGCTGCATCTCTGAGAGCCAGGTCAGGGGGTTGTGGCCACCTGATGATGCAATGGGCACTCCTGGCACACAAATCATGGGGAAAATCTCCTTGTTTGTGTGCAGGACACGAGCAGAGGTCAGCAAAACATTCCCTCTGGATTCCCAAATTGTGCCTGCATGGGTAAACCTTCATTTAAACATGGTGAGGAAAGAAAGCAGAGCTGTGAATAGTTGTGAAAGCCATGAATAATGACTGAACATTGAAACGACTGAAAACTCCTGCCTGAGGGTGGATGGTCACTCAGGTCTTTGGGGATGCTCAGTGAGGCTCCAGCTTTGAGGGGCACCAGGACAGCTGCAGAGGGATTGTTCATCAGTGATGGGAAAAGTGGGAATAGCTCTGCACTGAAAGAGGGGAAATTCAGGTTTGATGTGTGGAAGGAATTGTTTGGGCTGGGCTGGAATTGCCAGAGCAGCTGTGGCTGCCCCTGGAGCCCTGGCAGTGCCCAAGGCCAGGCTGGACATTGGGACAGTCGGAGGTGTCCCAAGGCAGGGGTGGCACTGGATGAGTATATTATCTCTTCTGTGTGGATCTTCGTTTTGAAGTTTACAGTACTATTACTTTTTCCCTTTCTAGATTTTCTGCAATTGAGATTTTCCTTTCATTTTGTTGGAGGGAACATGAACATATCCTGTTGGATGGTTTGAATTTCTTCCATCCTGGGAGCTGTGTCCCATCAGACTCAGCCAGAAGAGCTGCTTCCATTTCATGGTCATTATTCTTCCACTCCAGCTCTGTCCACAACCTCTCCTCTTGCTTCCAGGCAGGAATTCGGATTTTAATTTCCTATTTCTGGTGGGTCAGCTTGGAGATAAATGACACTGTGACATGGAGCCCCAAATGGCCATTCTGGAAAAGAAAAATGCTTTTTCTGGTTCAGAGTGCCGGGAGGGTCAGGGACCAATAGTGTGACTGAGGACCAGCACTCAGCTCTTTGCCACCACAATACACAAATATATTGGCACAGTTGAGCCAGCCAAAGACATTTCTGGGCTTTGTGAGCTCCTCAGGAATTTCCCAGGCTTGTGAAGTGTTCCAGAGGACTTTCAGGAGAAATGGCTCATGGATGGGACAGCAAGGACATCCCTGCCTGGCTGTGCTAACTCTGCCATTCCCTGGCACAATACCACCAAACCTTGGCCTGCATACCAAAAGGGTTAATTCCATTTTTACCCATTTTTACATTGCCTGTGAACTTTCAGCACAGGAACAAGGCATGCAGGTGCTGCTGTCCCAGCAAGGATGGTTGGAAGAGAAGGAGAAGAAGACATCTGGCTCAAGGGTGCAGGGACAGAGAAAACAAGGAGTGAATCTGGGAACTTGGGGTGGGTTTTATGGGAATGGGTAAATTGTAATTCACATTTCGTGACTGTATATAAGCAAAACACAGGTGGAATTAGATGCCCATGTAAGGTTTGGAGTTATCCCATGTTGGACCTCAGGCCTAAATAAATTAAGTCCTCTTAAACACCCAATTAGTGTTGAGGAGTCTTATTCTGATATTTCGGAGATTTGGTGACCCCAGAGGCTCACGGGACTGAGGAGTCACCTGTGACACTGTGGAACTCTGCCCTGCTCTCCTCAGCTCCATGCAGCTCCTTCCACACCAAAATTCTTCCGTTCTCAGGAAAAACAGTCAACCATGAACCAAGAGCCCCCTAAATGATGGATAAAATGAAGGATGACTGGGGTACAATTCAAACACGAGCTTTTCTTTTCCAGCTTCCTCTGCTGGCTCTGAGTGTGGCCATAACTCACAGATTTGGGCAGGTGCCATTTTGCCTTTGACTCGTGAGCTGACACCAATCCCGGGCGGCCCCTGTGTGATCTTGAAAGGAAAGGGAACAATGAACCATCCAGAGATCACACAGAATCACTGAGGGCAGCCAGGAGCTCAGGAGAACCAGGAAAATTCCAGGTGGACCTGCCAAGGGCAGGTGAAGTCGGAGGTAGGGGTGGGATAAGTGGAAGGTGGAAAACCACCAGGTCAGGAGGGATAAATTAAGCAATTTCTTTTGGCCGGGCAAGGAAAGCCACAAAAAATCTCCTCCAAAAACTTGGGGTAGCAGGAGAGAAAGAGTGAAGGTGATGCTGGGCTGTGAAAAGGCAAATTATATGGAAAATATACAAATATTTGATCCATCAGTGCCTTTCTCTCATGGCAGTGTACTTGGCAGTTGTCACCTTCCCTAAGGGACAAAATTGGGATAATTTCAGAGAAAGGCAGTGACCTGAAGGGATTTCTGTGAGAGGACATGGTGAAAAGCCCCTTCCCCACCTCTCTGCTTTGTGCCACACTCTCCATTTATCTTCTCCCTTTGCCTCCAAGTCATTCTGCTCTCCCCGTGCTCTCCATTATTTTGATTTAGCACTTTTGGGGGCTCTGATGGATGAAAGGCTCCATGAGAAGTGCACTGGAACAGCGTTGCCCCTCCAGTTCCTGCTTTGCCTTAATTGTGCTCTTAGCCCTTTGTTTGGGCATCCACTTATTGCATTTGTCAGGATGTTGGAAAATGGCCTTTTCTTTGATTTTTTTTCTTTCCAGCTAATTTTAGTTTGTTTTATTACATGCCCACTGTCCAAGGAGGTGATTAATAATACTGCAGTGCCTGCTGAAAAGCTTGGGCTGATTTTTTTTTTTTTTTTATTTTGACAAAATAATGAGCCTTGGAGTTTATGGAGCCTTGGAGTTTATGAAGCCTTTCCAAGAAGCAGTAGCTTTCTTCAGAAGTTTAATTTATTTTTTTTTTTAATAAAAAAACAAAGTGTAAAAAGCGTGCCAGATTTCTGCTACTTTGGAAGCATTTTTATTTTGATACCCTAAAATTTTTAACTTTTTTTGCTTATGGATCCTGTGTAGGATTCCATAAACTGTTTTTTGTGGAAAAAACCGAATCATCAGTGAGGGTTTAACCCCAGCTGTTTTCAGCTGCCTCAGCCAGAGCAGCTGTGCAGCATCTCCCACACCCCCAGGTGCTGCAGATCCTCTTCCATCCTCTCCCCAGGGGCTCCTTCCCTCCCGGGTGCTTTCCAAGTGGCTCCAAAGAGGATTTTTAGAGCACTCCAGCACTGCTCAGCTGCTCCTTCAGATGCTGATTTAAAGGAGAGGAAAAACCTCAAGGATTAATCATGTTTGGAGTGCAAGGAGATAAAACAGGACAAGAGCTGGGGCAGCTCAGGGCTGTGCCCAGCTGGAGCAGCAGCTCCCAGGCAGGTGTGACAATGCCCTGGGCCTCCAGGGGTGCAGGACAGGGAGAGGTGACTGAGGTGGGACCCAGGATCCACATCAAACACCAGAGCTTCTGTGGGAGCTGGGCTTGTCCACTGCCAGCACACAGGGACAGCAGAGGCACAGTCACAGAACATTCTGAGCTGGAGGGACCCACAGGATGATCCAGTGCAGACCCAAACCCTGCCCAGACCCCCCAACATCCCCACCCTGGGCTGGAAGGGACCCACAGGATCATCCAGTCCCACCCCAAACCCTGCCCAGACCCCCCACCAACCCCACCCTGGCCATCCCTGCAGCGCTGCCCAAATTTCTCCCCCATCCTTCATCTCCCCCATCCCTCACTCTCACACAATCATGGAATGTGCTGAGCTGGAAGGGACCCACAGGGATGATCAATCCCAACCCCAAACCCTGCCCAGAGCCCCCAGCAAGCCCAGCCTGGGCATCCCTGGAGCTCTGGCAGCCTCAGGGCCGTGCCCATTGCCTGGGCAGCCTGGGCAGTGCCAGCACCCTCTGGGGGAAGAGCCTTGCCCTGATCTCAGCCTGAGCTGCCCTGGCCCAGCCCCAGCCGTGCCCTGGCTGCTGTCCCTGTCCCAGAGGGTTTTGAAAACAGGCTGTAACATTTAGTGTCAGACTTCCAAACTGGTGTTCCTGTGGTGTTACTGCCCTGGTGAGAAGGAAAGGAAAAGGAGAACATGATGGGCAGAGCAGGGGGCTGTTTCTGTGCCACTTTATCCCAGGTCAGATCACTCCCTGTCCAAGTTCCAGTTTGCCTTCCCATGTAAATGCAGAGGATGATAATAGTGAGGAAATCAGAAATGCTGACCTGGTGTCTGTCACACTGAAAATAGGGACAAAGTTCCATTTTTATTTCCTGTGAGGGCATCTTTGATCTTCAGGAATGTTCAAGGTTCTTGAGCCAATAATTTGTTTTTGTTTGTACTATTGCATTTGTATTTTTAATTTTTCTAGTAAAGAACTGTTATTCCTATCCCCATATCTTTGCCTGAGAGCTTTTTAATTTCAAAATTATAATAATTTGGAGGGAGGGGTTTGAATTTTCCATTGCAGGGGAGGCTCCTGCCTTCCTCAGCAGACACCTGGCTGTTCAAACCAGGACATCCACAGATCATGGCATGGTTTGGGTTGGAAGCACCAGATCTGATCCATCCCAGGTGGTGTCAGGGCTGCTCTTCCTCTGGAATTCCTTTAGAGCAGTCACAGATCCCCCTAAGATGCTGACTGAGAGATTTTTGCTGCCCATGGGATTCATTGCAGCTGTTTTTGGCTCAGGGAATCCCGAATTGATTCCCTGGGCTTGGCTTGTCCTGGGGTTTGATTCCTTCCCACCTGCACCAGCTCTGAGCTCTTTACAACCTGGAGTGGATGGGTGGGAACATCTGCACCCAGTGGATGGGTGGGGACATCTGAACACAGCTCTGGTGGGCAAGGGGGAAACAATTCAGGAAAATCACTGGAGAATGCAGAGGCCCTTCAGAAGGCATCGGATCCACAAATCCTTCCTGGGTCCTGCTGTTCTTCCTCATCCTGTATTGAAAACATCCTGGATCCGTGTGACTGAGAGCAGCCAGCACCAGGCTTCAAAGGAAGAACTGCTGCAAAGGGGATGCTCTGCTCCCTTTGTGCCTGTACCCACATGAAATGTGGGTCTTTCTATCTGAAATATCTGAAACATCTGAAATATCTGAAATATCTGAAATATCTGATATCGGAATTATCTGATATCAGAAATAACTGAACCTGGCAGAAGATTGCATGAGCTGGGAGCACAATTTCCCTCAGCACCAGCTCCCACCCCAACAGGAGGAATCTGAGTCAAGACAAAAATAATTAAAATAATTCTCCTCTGGCAGCAGCTCTGGGCCCCCACAGGCTCTGCCCAAGCCCGGCTGGAAGGTGACACAGGCTGCAATGTCACCCCACCACAAATGTCCCAGCCTGGGGGTTGCCTGCCTTGCAAAGTGTCTTTTTTCCTTCTGCTGACTCCACCAAACCTCCACTGTGACAAATCAGCAGCTCCAAACAATCCAAATTGCTGTCACCTCCCAGGTGTCCCTCACTGCTGTGTTTGGATGCATTGTCTCACAACAGAAATGCTAATCCAGATTTCAGAGCTTCACCTAGACTTGCCTTTAATACCAGACATGCTTAAGGGTGAGAACAAGTTTATTCTGGCAAAACAAGAGGTTAAATTCCTCACTGGGAGACTTCGAGAGAAGATTACAAAAGAGAAAATAAAACACGATTGGTGATCGCCCTCAAGAGCAGGGTTCCTCCTCAGCCCTGGTATCTCTCACCTGAGATCTCTGGGGTGTGTTTGGGGTTTTGGCACCAGGGGAGGAGCTGCACATGGCACAGTGGCTTTTGGACAGGCATGGGGAGAGATGTGGCTCGAGATAGGGCTGGCAGCAACAGCCACGGGAGCTGAGTGACAGAGAGGGGTTGGGGTGCCAGGCTGGCACCAGAATGGGAATTTCAGCAAGGGGGCAAAGGTGGGAAACATGAAATCCATGTTGTGTACTGGGAGAAAGGAGCATAAACAGGAGCAGCTTGAACCCACAACCAGCACAGGGAATGTAAATTCTGTAACCTCTTTTCTGCCTCTGTCAATGTCAGGATTGAAGCACTAGAGACGGTATTTCATATCTGGGCTCAAATGTTTATTATTTCTTACCTGTATCACAGTCCTACAAGTCTAAATCACAGTCCCACAAGTCTATATCCGTCTTACAGGTCTGTATCACAATCCTGCAAGTCTGTATTACAGTCTTACAAGTTTGTATCACAGTCCTACAAGTTTGTATCACAATCCTGCAAGTCTGTATCAAAGTCTTACAGGTCTAAATCACAGTCCTACAAGTCTATATCCCAGTCCTACAAGTTTGTATCTGTCTTACAAGTCTGTGTAACAGTCCTACAAGTCTGTATCACAATCTTACAAGTCTGTATCACAGTCTTACAAGTCAATATCACAGTCCTACAAGTCTGTATCCCAGTCCTACAAGTCAATATCACAGTCCTACAAGTCTGTATCCCAGACTTACAGGTCTGTATCACACTTCTACAAGTCTGTATCAGAGTCCTACAAGTCTATATCACAGTCCTATAAGTCTATATCAGTCCTACAAGTCTATATCACAGTCCTATAAGTCTATATCACAGTCCTATAAGTCTATATCACAGTCCTATAAGTCTATATCACAGTCTTACAAGTTGTGGGATCTACAGCATTCCACTATGGTTTGACCCCAACAACATGGAGGACCCCCAAGCAGCCTCAGCTCCCATTTGGGCAGAGCTTTGGGTGGCATAATTTTAAACAGGTCCAAATAGTGTAGGAG
This sequence comes from Ammospiza nelsoni, assembly GCF_027579445.1. Classification (NCBI taxonomy): domain Eukaryota; kingdom Metazoa; phylum Chordata; class Aves; order Passeriformes; family Passerellidae; genus Ammospiza; species Ammospiza nelsoni. The sequence continues at coordinate 5,467,613 of NC_080657.1, read as the reverse complement.
ACTGTGGGAGCAGGAAGTGACACAGGCACATCCTGCAGTGTCCCAGGTGAGTTGCAGGTTCTGTAACCCAGGTACCTCCTGCAGTGTACCAGGTACCTCCTGCAATGTCCCAGACGAGCTGCAGGTGTTGTACCCAGGTTCATCCTGCAGTGTCCCAGGTGAGCTGCAGGTGTTGTACCCAGGTTCATCCTGCAGTGTCCCAGGTGAGCTGCAGGTGATGTACCCAGGTTCATCCTGCAGTGTCCCAGGTGTTGTACCCAGGTTCATCCTGCAGTGTCCCAGGTGAGCTGCAGGTGTTGTACCCAGGTTCATCCTGCAGTGTCCCAGGTGAGCTGCAGGTGATGTACCCAGGTTCATCCTGCAGTGTCCCAGGTGAGCTGCAGGTGATGTACTCAGGTTCATCCTGCAGTGTCCCAGGTGTTGTACCCAGGTTCATCCTGAAGTGTCCCAGGTGAGCTGCAGGTGTTGTACCCAGGTTCATCCTGCAGTGTCCCAGGTGAGTTGATGAGCTCCCCTTGCGTTCAGAGTGCACAAAGAATGCAGGAGCAGCTGCTTGGCCAAACCAACACTTCCAGTGATGCTCTGTATGTTCCTGCTGGGTCAAGAAGGACAAACCCACTTCCCTGGGCTGAGTTGTGTGGAAACAGAGGACAAAAAGGTGCCCCCAGAAGGTCTGGAGTGGCTTTGAGGCTTGGTCACATTCCCATGGGAGTGCCACATGCTGCCATGCTCTGTGCACAGCAGCGCCCATGGGCACAGCTGGCACAGCCCAGCCTAAGCTTGCAGGAAATCAAAGTCCTGTGACCAAATCAGGGCTCTTTCAGTGCTGGAGTGATTTCTGTGTGGGTATGAGGATTCAGGAGCAGGAGCTGCTCAGAGTAATTGAGGGGACTGACGGTATCAGCTCTCAGGAACTTGTTTTACATGGTCACTAAAGGCACCCTGACACTTTACAAAGATTCCCAGAGAAGCTGCTCAGGTCCTGGAGAGTTTAGAACGTGGTGTGCTCAGCTCACCATCATCAAACTGTGCCATCCATCACCAAACTGTGCAAATGGGCAAAATCCCCCTTCCAAGGCATAGGAAAGGCAGCAGATACAGGCACAGAGGTGGTGTGGTGGCAGAGAAGTTTCCATCCCCTCTGCCCTGTGCAACATCAGTAAAAGTCTCCTTTGGGAATGGCCTGAGCCAGGCTGGGGGCTGGAACACAACCAAAGCACTTGTCCCCACTTCATTTTCCCCAGAGCAGGGAGCAGGGGATATACACAGAATTTAGAAATTAATACACTGCATTTAGAAATACAGTTTGTATTTCTAAATACAACATGGATGGTGTCAAGCTGAGCTGTTTGTGCAATAATCCTTGCATGAAACATCCTGAGTCACCTGCCAGGACTTTGCAGGTGCAATCTCTGTCATTCTGCACCACCAGGCACTGTCCAGCAGGGCAGCTCCATCCCCTGTGTGCTGCAAACCCCACTGGCAGTGACAGACCTGCAGCCAGGCTCCTCCAGCTGCTCCAGGGCTGTTTGTTGTGGAGGGACACACACCTGGAACTCTCTCTCCATGGGATATTTCATTGTCTTCCTGTTTGTTCCTCTCCTTTGAAGGAGAGTCTGGAGGTTCTGCCTCAGCCCTGGAGCTCTGGGTGGTGTCTGCACTGTGCTGCTGCACCAGCTTGGCCCTCTGGACCTGTCTCCAGTTTTGCCTTTCACCTGAGGCAAGAGGCGGCGCGTCTTTTTCCTTTCCTTTCCTCTTTCCTTTCCTTTTCCTTTCCTTTCCTTTCTCCTTTCCTTTCCTTTCCTTCCTTTTCCTTTCCTTTCCTTATCCTTTCCTTTCCTTTCCTTGCCTTTCCTTTCCTTTACCTTTCCTTCCTTTTCCTTTCCTTTCCTTCCTTTCCTTTCCTTTCCTTTCCTTTCCTTTCCTTTCCTTTCCTTCTTCCTTTCCTTTCCTTTCCTTTCCTTTTCCTTTCCTTTCCTTTCCTTTCCTTTCCTTTCCTTTCCTTTCTTTCCTTCCTTTCCTTTCCTTTCCTTTCCTTTCCTTTTCCTTTCCTTTCCTTTCCTTTTTCCTTTCTCTTTCCTTTCCTTTCCTCTTTCCTTTCCTTCTTCCTTTCCTTCTCTCCTTTCCTTTTCCTTTCCTTTCCTTTCCTTTCCTTTCCTTTCCCTTTCCTTTCCTTTCCTTTCCTTTCCTTTCTTCCCTCTTTCTCCCTTTCTCCCTTTCTCCTCCTTCTCTCTCTCTCTTTCTTTCTCATTTCCCCGCCCTATCCATGGTTCACCTGCCTTCATTTATCTTCTTTTATATATATATATTTTTTTCTGCAAGGCTGTGAGGCTTAATTATTCTGGAATTGATATAGGGATCCCAAGGAAAAAATAGGAAAAGGTTTCTGTAATGAAAATATTCTTCCATGTCTTTCTAGAACACCACTGAGGACAATTTCTGGCTTCTACCTGAATGCGTCTGGAAACCCTACACCATTCCAGGGTGCTTGGCAGGAATGTTGCACAAAGGCTTTTAATCCCCATCGTGTTTCCGTGACAGGAGATGTAGGCATGGGCTGAAATCCACAGCAGGGACCGAGCTAAGCCCCTGAACGCCAGCTCTGGGGGGAAATGGGGTCTCTCTGAAACACCAGATCAGGGCACAACCAGCTTTGTCCCAGTTCCAGCTCAGCCCTGCTCTGGAAGTGTCAGGCAGCATCTCCAGGGGAAGATGTCCCATTGCATTTCCAGTCTGGGAGCAGGAGGGATCTCTGAAGAGGCAGGAGGCTCCTAAACAAAGGAATCTGCTTTTGTTTGACCCTGAGTTCTTTCAGACTCACCTCAGTCAGGAAATCATCACAGCTGGAAGAGACCTACAAGATCCACAAGTCCAACCATCAAACCCATCACCAAATCCCACCTCAGCCACGTCCCCAGGTGCCACATCCAGACACCTCTGCAACACTTCCAGAGATGGTGACTCCACCACCACCTCCCTGGGCAATTATTCCAATGCCTGAGCACTTTTTCAGGTTTAGTTTGTTGTTTTTTTTTTTTTTTTTTTAATACCTAATCTGAGCCTTCCCTGATGCCTGATGCAGCTTAAGGCTGTTTCCTCTTGGGACATGGCAGAAGGAATGGACCCCACCTCAGCCCAAGCTGTTAACATGGAGTTGTGATAGAACTGGGACCTCCTGAGTCCCCTCTCACTGCAGCTGTTCCAGCAGAGCTTCTGCACTGTGAAAAATGATGATTTGATAATTGAATTTCTGCAAATAATAAAATGAATATTACATGTGTGATATGAGAAAGTTACGCTGTATTAATTTTCTTAAGTAGTGTGTTAAATATAGTTTTAGGTTATAACATAATGTTAAAATAGAAACTATGCCATGTAAGATACTTTTTTTAAAGAAAGGACTCGCAGTGAGATAGCAGCCACAGGACACCTAAATCTTTCAGAGAATAAGAATTTATTGCCCCATTATCAGAAGAAATGAACTTCTTCCCACCTTGTTTGGCCCTGAAGACACCATCAGGATTAAGAGGAAGAAGTTGACACTGACCAGACAGAATCCTGTGTTTGAATGGAATTTATGCTTCATGTATGAGGTCTATGAATATGCAACAGGCTGTTGCTTTTAAGGGTTAATCCTCTGTTAACATGGGTCCTTTTTCAGGCTTATTTTGCGCAGAAAAAGGAACCCAGACTGTCCATACCTCTTTATTTTTGTTGTCCCATATTGTCCTATTCCAAATTGTCCAAGTTATTATTACTCTAATAATATTACTATTTTATAACCATTTTGTTATTATTAACGTTTTCAAAACAAGTGATTGGCGTTTTCCACATGCACAAACTTCCCTTCCCCTGGGGCAGCGGGGCTGTGCTGCTCAGCTGTGCTGCCCAGCTGTCCAGGACACCCTGCTGGACACAGGTGTCCTCCTGCCCTCCCTACGTGACATTCCACCTCCCCTTCTCCAGCAGCCCCTCTGTGTACACACCACATCCTCAGAAATGCTCCAGCTATTTCCCTGGCTGGCAGCGAGCACAAAGGATTGTTCCTTGTATCTGCTGGCCCCTGGAAAACAGGAAATGTTCTTTCCTCAGCGCCGCCGGGCTGTGCCTCTTCTCCTGTTCCCCAGCAGGATTTTGGTTCTGCCTCATTTGCACAGGGCAGACAGGAGGACATCCCGAGGGATGCACAAAGAACAGCCTGGAGATGATTCAGGTGAGTTCATCCCAGCACAGATCAGTCCCTGCAAACCACAAGCAGCTCTCTGTTGGCTGGTGTTTCTTAAAGTGCCTCAATTTGAGGTTTAACAGCAGTGAAAAGGCAGGAAAAAAAAGACATTTTGTGGTCTCTTAACTTTCTCTTGCTGGTGGCTTTCTCTCTCTGCTTTTGGACAGGTCTGCACGCATGGATTGGTGTTTTCCCTTTGATCCCGTGTGTGTGTCTGCCTTGTAATGCTGAAAATTTGGAAAGAACCCTTGCAGGGATAATGCTGGATTGGGAGCCAGACAGGGAGGCATTTCATCAACAGGCAATAGCTTTTCTGGAAGCAGGAGGAGAGCAATCAATGCAGAAAGTTTCTTGTTTTCTTAATCACACTCCTGTTCTACCTTTCCCGGGAGATTTATGAGCCTCCCGAAGTTGGACAAACACCAACAATAGTTGCACATTTTTAGCATCTGAATGCTTTGCTTTGCCTGGCTTCGTGTGGAAAGACAAGTCCAGGCAAGGTGGTCCTGCAGAAAATGGTTTATTGGGACAGAGCCCTGGCCTGCAGCCACGGCCCCTTGGGCAGTGATCTTATCAGACCTCCTGAACAGAGCAGGGTTGGGCCTGTTTGTTCCTTCAGTGGAAGACCTCCGAGGAGAGCCTGGGTGTTGCAAGACCCTGCTATCAATTGTTCCCTGAGAGGAGCAAGCAGGGGGTGCAGTTGGTGCTGCTGGGATGGCCCCACTTCAGGGGTGCAGCCCTGGGGATGGGGAGCAGGGAGAATAAACAACATCAGCTCCGTGCTCTCGGTGAATTCAGACAGACAGAGCTGGTTCTTGATGTCCAAGAGATCTGGGGAGCTGAATTCTGCAGGGTCCTCTGGGAATCCAAATCTGAATCCCTCTCTCTGTGGTGCACAGCTGATTTGGCTGAGATAACAGCAAGGTATCAGCTTGTTTCTTATTTTAGCCACCTTTGGTTTGAGGGCTGAGCTTCACCTTCACTGAGAGCCCCCTGGAAGTTCTCTCCTTCCATTTCCCATGGAGTGCTGGCTTGCCTGGCAGGCTCTGGGATTTCAGATTACCTTCCGCTGGAAACGTCCCCATCCAGAACGAGGACACTCCTGGCTGGCCATGACTGCCCCTTTGGACTCCATGGAGGTTCCTCTTCACAGAGTTCTGGGGACCTTTGGGACACCTTGGGGAGTCTGGGACATCTGACAGATGGGATGTGCAGGGATCTGTTCCTTTCCCACCTGGCAGCTGGTGGGGTGTGGCTGCCCCTTCCCTCTGGAGTGGGGCTCATCCCTGCCCTCAGCTGGCACACCCATGGGTTATAGAGCCAGGGGGGGCCCATCCCTGCCCTCAGCTGGCACACCCATGGGGTTCAGAGCCAGGGGGGGCTCATCCCTGCCCTCAGCTGGCACACCCATGGGGTTATAGAGCCAGGGGACGCATCCCTGCCCTCAGCTGGCACACCCATGGGGTTCAGAGCCAGGGGGGCTCATCCCTGCCCTCAGCTGGCACACCCATGGGTTATAGAGCCAGGGGGGCCCATCCCTGCCCTCAGCTGGCACACCCATGGGTTATAGAGCCAGGGGGGCCCATCCCTGCCCTCAGCTGGCACACCCATGGGGTTTGGAGCCAGGGGGGCCCATCCCTGCCCTCAGCTGGCACACCCATGGGTTATAGAGCCAGGGAGGCTCATCCCTGCCCTCAGCTGGCACACCCATGGGTTATAGAGCCAGGGGACGCATCCCTGCCCTCAGCTGGCACACCCATGGGTTATAGAGCCAGGGGGGCCCATCCCTGCCCTCAGCTGGCACACCCATGGGTTATAGAGCCAGGGGGGCCCATCCCTGCCCTCAGCTGGCACACCCATGGGTTATAGAGCCAGAGGGGCCCATCCCTGCCCTCAGCTGGCACACCCATGGGTTATAGAGCCAGGGGACGCATCCCTGCCCTCAGCTGGCACACCCATGGGTTATAGAGCCAGAGGGGCCCATCCCTGCCCTCAGCTGGCACACCCATGGGTTATAGAGCCAGGGGGGCCCATCCCTGCCCTCAGCTGGCACACCCATGGGGTTTAGAGCCAGGGGGGCTAAGGTGTGCTCAGGGTGAGACTCAGCCCTTGGTTAGGGCAGGTAAATGTGGGTGTGCACCCCTGAGGTGCCACAGCTCAGCAGGGTCTGGTTCCAGGTGATGAGGAGTGAGCCAGGCCCTGAGCCCACCCTGAGCCCCCCTGGACCACCTGGGTCACTCCTTAGGCTCCATTGACCAAAGGTTCAACCTCACCTCCACAGAACCATCCAGCAACATTTCAAATCATCTGAGTCCACCCTGAGCTCGCCCATGGACCACCTGGGCACCCCTTAGGCTCCACGTAGTAGTTCATGTTCAGACTCAGGTGTTTATTATTTCTTATCAGTAAAAGTCTCACTACCGTGAGTTCTGCACTTTTTCATTAGAAGGCACAAAATGGCCAACAATCTCTTGGTACAAGGTCTTTTAAGACCAAACTGTCCAATTACGAACGGACACCTGAATTATTTTCCATTTTAACCCAATAACTGATCCCAAAGAGCCCCCAGTGAGGGCTTTTCTGCCCAATTACAAAATGTCACCCAAACCCATGAAGAAACATGAAAAAGAAACCCAGGACCACACCCTGTGCCCTCCATCTTGCTTCCATCCACAACACACTAAAAATCCCAAAATCTCAATTTCTCACCAGGTGATGCACCTACACCACTCTCTATAATCTATTGCACACTTTTGTGGATTCCAATCTATTCTGGAGTTTAGGAAACTTTCTCCATGAATGAGGGTCAAAGTCAGTGCTGCCCTGGGGGTCAGGGCACCCCAGAGCAGACAGAGAAATATTCCCAGTGCCCTGCATTTCCACAAATGTCATTGAGTACTTGGAAAGCAAACAAACCATCAGGGAATTGCTGCTTCCCAAGATCAAAACCATGCTGATAGGAAATGTTGGTTGGTGCTCCTAAAAGCCAGGATGTGAAATGAATGAGTGACTGAGGGTTTAACTGGGCCAGTGGGGAAGCAGGGCTGATAAGGAGCTCCTTATCCAGGAGTGTCTGGGTGTTTGGATGCTTCTGTTTGTTTTCCTCAGCAGCACAGATAAGATAACTCCAGGCTGTGTTTAGAGCAGGTGAAAGCTGTTTAGTAAACAGATTTATATGCATGAACACACTGGCATAGGAACACTCATTTGGTAACTCACAGATCAGCATCCACTTCGGTTCAGGAGGTTTTGCAATCATGATTATGGTCTCTCTCAATTAGAGAGGTCTTTTATCACACAAAGCCAAATTTTCCAGACAAACCACTCTAATTAAACCTAGGAGATAAAATATAAAAAAAAAAATTAAAAATCAAATAGCGGTGTTTGGTCAAAGCAGCTCCCTCCACCTCTTGTTCCTTGCTCTGAGAAAGCAAGCCAGCTTGCTGGGGCTCCAGAGGAACTGAATGGAACCCAAATAACTCATCTTTGGAGGCTGGACAGAGCCTCCTCAAGGGGGAAATCCCTTGGTGAGCACAGAGATGGGAGGGAGAAGGGAGCCAAGGCTGTTCTCAGCTATCCCTGAGGCTGGGAGAAAAAAGGGACACTGGAGAGAGGCAGGAATTCAGATCCCACCATGCTGAAGGCATCTGCAGAGCCAAGTTGTGCTGCTCTGCCCATGCCTGGGTTCCCAGAGGAATGTGCTAACTGTAGAGCAGTGTCTTGGTTTGAACAGCCAGGTGTCTGCTGAGGAAGGCAGGAGCCTCCCTTGAAATGGAAAATGCAAACCCTCTCCCTCTGAATTATTATAAATTTGAAATCAAAAAGCTCTCAGGCAAAGATATGGGAATAGGAATAACAGTTCTGTACTAGGAAAATTAAAAATACAAATGCAACGGTACAAACAAACCCTGCCAGAGTGAGAGCAGGCCCTGGCACGCTGTGGCTCAGGCTGGTGGCACAGCCCCATGCCATGGGGGCTCAGCCCTCCTGCAGTGCCAGCTGTGGCTCTGCTGCAGCAGGGATCCTGCACAAGGGGGGAGTTTTCCTCTGCAGCTCCAGGGCTGCTGCAGATGGGCCTGGGCTCCCTCTGGCCATGCAGGGCAGCACAAAGCTGCTCCTCTGGCAGTGCAGGGGGCAAAGGCTGCTGTGCTGTGCCAGGCTCAGATTGCATCCAGGCAGGAATGCTTGGCTCCTGCCCTGGGCGCAGCATCTCCCCATGGGATGCTGGAATTGGATCAGCCCTGCAGGGACACTCAGTGGCCATGGAGAGCAGAGATCTCCTGGAGGGAGGGTTGGCTGTGGGAGAGATGAAGAAAACTGCCCCAAGCACAGCAGAGAACTGCCCCAGCTCTGGGGAAATAGAACATACACACATCTTACAACCCAGGGCACAGAGGAAAAGGGAGATTCATAGGAGATGAGCCAGAAGTTCCCTTCAGCAGCAGTCATGGGCAGACAGTGAATGACCACGAGGAATTTGTGTCTGCAGGAGCAGCCATGTGCTGCTATGGATACTCTGGACCAAGAAAAACCCCAGGACCCCCTACCTGGAGCACTCCCTGCCTCAGAGATGCCCAAAGCTCACCTGAGCAGCTCCAGCCCAGCCCTCTCCCTGCCCATGCCAGTACTGGAGCGGAGCAGATTCCAGGTTTTGCAGGGACAAAACTGGGCATTTCCCTTAATTTTTCTTCAGACTGAAAGCTTGTCAAGCTCTGGAATCTCTCTGCCTGCACTTCTCAGGATACCTGGCCCTTACTGTCCTGTGTTAAACAACCAGGAATAAATCCCTCGTGGTTTTTGAAGAGCTCTGTTTGAAATCTGGGGTGAGCTCAGAGTGGAAATCCACAGTAGAATGAAGATGGGTTTGAGGAAGAGACAAATCTGCATTTACAGAAGTCATGGGCACAATCCTGAACGTGTCATTTGACATTTAGCTGGAGGAGTGGTGAACTCCTGACTGCTTTCCAAGGCTTTTGCTTGGCTGGTTGTGAGCTGCTCTGACATTTTCTGTGTTTGCACCTCCGCACACTTCAGCACTCCAGGTCTAAGCTCAACCTCTTTTCCTTCCTTATAGATTTCACTGACACCATCTGCTGTAAATATTCTCCACTTAATTTCCTCTGAAGCAGCAGAATGAGTTAGCACAGACGCCTTGATCCTGAAGGCCCTTCTGAGGATGAGGGCAGAGGTACTTCCAGTAGACTGTTGCAGATTGCAATGCAAGATGTGTTCCATTACCATCTGTATGGCAGATTATCTTTTGTCAAGTGGGTAGTTTGCCTTATCTCTCTCTTTGAGTGACCACAATCACACCTCCTTCAGGAGGGGACACCTGCTGATAACAGCTATTGAATGTCCCTGCATGGCTGATAAGAACTACAGCATCCCATTGGGAGATGGGAGCCCAGAGGGAGGAGCCAAGCATTCCTACCCGGATAGAATCTGGAGATTCTGCAACACCAGCACGGCTTCTGCACTGCATTGCCCAGAGGAACAGCAGCTGCCTCTGCCCCTGGATCTTCAGAGGCAGAGACTGCACCTTTCTGCAGGATCCCTGCTCCAGCAGAACCAGCCCTGACACTGCAGGAGGGCTGAGCCACAATTCCAATGGCACTGCTGCCAACAGCCTGACCCACAGGGTGTCAGGTTGGGTTCTGACTCTGCCAGTGTTGTTCTACTGTACTGCATTGTTTATTTTATCTTTTTATTTTCTTCCCTATTAAATAGCTGTTATTCCTGCTCCCATATTTTTGTTGCCTGATAGCCCCTTAATTTAATATTTATAGCAATTCAGAGGGGTGGGGAGGGGTTTACATTTTCCATTTCAGGGGAGGCTCCTGCCTTCCTTAGCAGACTACTGTCTGTCCAAACCAAGACACAGACCCCAACCTGACAGCAGGTCATGAACTTGAGGCTCTTAAAGGAAAATTTGCCCTCACCCTTGTGGGAAGAGAGCTGTAGGTGCAGGTGTTGGTGTACAAGAGGAAAGCCAGAGTGTGGGAAGGTGGGCTGGAATGGGATGTGTGAGCACCTGGAGCACCCATGGGCACCACATACCCTTCAGAGGTGCCTTGCCCTCCCTGACCCCCTCCCTTCCACTGGCAGCAGCAGCCAGGGCCATCCCCTGGGCTTGGGGGAGTTTTCCACAGCAATGCCTGGCAGGCCAAGCTCTGCTGAGGGCTCTGTGTGGGGCTGAGTGTTTGTTCCTCGAGATGTGCAGGGCTGCTTTCCTCTCCAGTTCCATCTCAGAGCCTTGGAGCAAAGGGGAGATGGAAGCTGTACGGTAAGGGCCTGAACGAGACATGTTGGACTCCAGGCAGCTCTTCCAAATGCAGTTTATTGTATCCAAGGTGTTACAGCAGTCCAGGGCCGTGGGTGACAGAGCTGTCCCTACAGCTGTCAGCTCCAGCTGCAGGCAGGTCTGGAAACCCTTTGGTTTTGGTTACAATGCATTATATACTTTTCTTTTGGTTACAATGCATTATCTACTTTTCTTTGCTGAGCATCTCAGTACAGTAGAACCAATCAATATCTTAACTTTTATCTATAGCCTGTTATAACTACTATAATTACCATATTCATGTTACTGTTCTCCAATCACTAAAAGTTAGTACATTACAGTTTAAGCTAGAAGTTGGTTTTCAGTTTTCTTGCAGTGGAAAATTTGGAGACCTTTTTTCTACTTACAACATTGGCAGACTTGTTTGCCTGTGCTCTCTTCCTGCTTGGTAAAAACATCTCCTTGTTTGAGGTGGATTTATCCTTTGTTCTAAGCCATAAAAACTCCTCCTAACTAACACACCCTTTGCCTTCTTGGTTATCCAGCAAGACTGGCCCAGCAATTCTTTCCTCCTATATCAAAACTTTCTTCCATCTCTATTCCTTCTTCATATTCTACCTTCAAAAATCTTCCTGCTAAACACACATATCTGTGAGACTTCCTTGTCAAACTTTCATCCTTCCCCACACTGTTCCCTCAGTGCTGTCCTTGGCCAGCACCACTGGCCAGGAAGTGCAGGGAACACACGTATTTCCCTGGCCATGGCATCCAGGTCCTGGCAGGGCACAGAAGAAGTGTCTTCCTGCCTCTTCCAGGCTGACAGAACGTCTTGTTCCTCCTCCTCCTCTGCTTTGCACAACACTAAGTGGAGGACTGGGAAGTTTTTCCCAGTGGGAGAGATGGGATGAGGATCTTTCCTCTCTGGACTCTCTAAGTTAATGCTGCACGGCCTTTTAAAAGTTTCTTAAATTTCCTGCCTGACACGCAGGGGGAGGGACTGCCAGTGAAGGAGAAAGGTGAAGGAAGGGAAGGATAAAGATGAAGGAAGGGAAGGATAAAGATGAAGGAAGGGAAGGAGAAAGATGTTTTCCTCCAGTGCCCTTATCCTGCTCCATCCACTCCCTCTCCTTCCAGCTGTTCCCAGAGCAGCACATAAACTCCCCATTCCTACCAAAATAAGGAAAGGCAGGAACATTGTTTTCCCAGCAGAAGTCAATGAAGAAACTGCTGTCGTAGCTTGGTGCCAGGAGAGGTTTGCACATTTTTCAGCATCACTGCAGTGTGATGGTCAACACAAGCTGCCACTGCCACAGTGCTCAGAGCTGGGCCTTGAGACGTGTGAAAGGAGGGTTTAATCCCCCAGGGATTCCCCTGTGTTGGGAAAGATGAAACAGGAAAGCCTTATAGATATGATTGCCTGGAAAAAGATTTTGAGAATATGGAAACTCTGAGCAAGACTGAAATGATAGCAAGCTTTGAGATCCCTCAGTTACTGAACAACTGGAAAACAATGACATGGCCAGCTGAAGGTGATCCCCTTTGGATCAAACAATCCCCTCTGCTTGCAGACAGGCCCAAGGCTCAGAGCAGACCCTGCCAGCTTGGCAGAAGGGCCCAAAGAGGAGTTTTTAGGGTTTAAAATGTAACCCAGTGTGGGAATGTAATGATTCTTCTAGGCTGTATGGAAATGCTGTAGGATTTGTATCTTGTACTAGATTGGTAAGCGAGAATGAGAATATTCAACACAGGACAAGATTTATGATATTGTAATAGAAACTTCCCAGGTTTTTTGGGTCTCTTTGGGTCCCTCTTTGGGCCCTGCTCTGAGCTGTGGCTGGCAGCTTCCAGCAGGGCCCTGCACCCAGGCCCTTTGCAATAAACCACAAGTTCCCTGGCTGCAGAGATCTCTCATCTCCATCTGTCCCAACCATCCTACCCCCAAAGCTCCTACACCCCGGTGCAGATGAGTCTCTGGCTGTGTCCCTGTCACCTGTGGCCTCCCCAGAGCTGGGACAGGAGCTCATGGAGCAGTCACAGCTTCAGCCAAGGCTCATGCACAGCCACCTCTGTCCTACCATGCTCAGTCTGTCCCTCTGAAGCACGTGCCATTTTTCGTCCCCATCTTGCCACCCATCATGATTTTTCTGGTGGCAGTGGCAGCCTGCTGTCCCCCAGGCATGTATTCACTTACAGTTCCACTCACCCTGTACTGCAAATCCATGGAGTTGATAAAAGCTAAAAGTACTGAGTGGACAAAGTGCTAGAAAGACACCCAGCTCTAAAGGGTCCTTCAGACTTCAGAGTCCAGCAAGCAGTTGTAAAATATGCAGATTCTGATCATTTTTCCTCAATTAGTTGCTTTCCCTGCAATGTTTTTCCTCTCTGCTAAGACTTGTTATTTTTAGGAGTTCATGGAGATTTCTCTGTTGGCCATCACCTGAAAACACAGCCAGGTGTGAACATCAGACTCCTGATGGAGCCAAGGCTGGTTGAGCTGCCATCCCATCCCATCCCATCCCATCCCATCCCATCCCATCCCATCCCATCCCATCTCATCCCATCCCATCCCATCACCTCAGGGTCATGGAGTGGGGGCAGAGCCGCCCTCTCCCAGAGGGATTTTGCCATCCTGAAGCCCACCCAGGGTTTTGCAGCAGATCCTGAGCTCAGCCTTGCTAAGCCTGGCCAGGTGCTCAGTCAGGGTGTGCAGGACCCAAACTCATCAGCATCTTCCATGGGCTGGGAAGTGGGAAAGCAAGGATGTGCAGGGACTTTCCAATTTTTCAGGCTTGGCTGGAATCTGCTTTTCCAGCTCATTAATTCAGATCTGATAATGTCTGGGAGGGGGCAGACACTGCAGATTCCCAGGATCAAGGCTTTGGGAAGCAGTGGTGCAATGCACCCAGCTGCCCCACACACTGAGGCTGGAGCATGTCCATCCCTGCCCAGGGATGCTCGTGCCTCATACACACTGCCCAGGAGGAGCATTCCCTCTGCCAGCCTATCAACCCTTTGGAAAAACAGCCAATTCCAACAATAGCCCCGTGTTTTCTTTGGAGCTCTGAGCCCCAGCACAGTCATCAGCATAGCCCTGGCTGGGAGCGAGCGCTGCCCGCTCAGCTCACCCTGCTGTCCCTCCCCAGCCACAGCCTGAGTCACGGCTGTGGCCACAGACAGTGACACAAGGCCATTGTCATGCCAGGAATGCAGCATTTTCCTGCTCTGCACAAATATTTTGTACAGTGCATTTTCCGCGCTCGCTGCTGCTGGAAGCGCCCCCAGGAGCGCTGCTGACTAACGCTGCCCTCCCTCCTTCTGCTCCCCACCGTCCCAGGCTCATCCTGCTCTCCACAAAGGGCACAGAGTCAAGGCTGGAGAGGTGCATTTCCTCCAGCAGCACATGCACTGGAGTGAGAGGAAATCATGGATTTAACCCCTCCAGGTATGGTTTGTTGTTGGGGAAGATGAAACAGGAAAGCCTTATAAATACGATTGCCTGGCAAAAGATTTTGAGACTATGGAAACTATAAGCAAGAATGAAATGAAAGCAAGCTTTGAGATCCCTCAGTTACCGAACAACTGGAAAACAATGGCAGGGCCAGCTGAAGGTGATCCCCTTTGGATCAAACAATCCCCTCTGCTTGCAGACAGGCCCAAGGCTCAGAGCAGACCCTGCCAGCTTGGCAGAAGGGGCCCAAAGAGGAGTTTTTAGGGTTTAAAATGTAACCCAGTGTGGGAATGTAATGATTCTTCTAGGCTGTATGGAAATGCTGTAGGATTTGTATCTTGTACTAGATTGGTTAGTGAGAATTAGAATATTGAGCACAGAAGACTTATTGTATTGTAACAGGAACTTCGCTCTCTTACCCCTTTTACTTTCTTATGCATTTTCTCTCTTACTCTCTCCCCCTCTCTTCTCTCAGCCTGCTCTGAGCTGTGGCTGGCAGCTCCCAGCAGGGCCCCGCACCCAGGCCCTTTGCAATAAACCACAAGTTCACTATTGGTAAACTATTAGTAGCACACTCTAGAGAACTATATCTATAGACAACAATTACAGAAAGAGAGGTAATAATTGTTTTAATTCTTTCTTCTAAGATTCCCAGGCTTGGCCTGGGAGAAATTATCTCTGTTCTTTCTTCAACTGAACTGAGAATATGCACAGGAAAGGGACAGGAGCTCAGACAGGAGCTGAGCTCTGCAAAGGCCTCCTTTAATCCTGTCCTCAGGGCACTGCAGCTCCTGCCCTCTGCTGACATGTCTGATCCACTCTGCTCAGAGATGAAATCCCAATCACTTCCCTCAACTGAAGCCCTTCTGCCTCCTCACACTGCCCAGCAGAGCACCAGGGACAGAACTTGTGTTTTCTATCTCTTCCAGGTTGTTATCAGGGTGATTTAAAATCCAGTTTCTGGGAATATATAGGACAAATAAATTCAAAAGCAAACCTCAGGATGTGGCAAAGACCTCATTCCCCCAAATATTTTCATTTTATGGAGCTGAAGGACAGAAGATGAGGCTGCATCCAGGGTGAGCTCGGCTGTGGTGAGCTCCTCAACGAACACCGAGGTGTGGTGCTGGTGAGGGTGTAACACACCCCACAGGGGACAAGGACGTCTTCATTGTGACAGCACAGGGCTGGCTGGAACAGGGCTGTGCACTGGGATCGTGGAATCACAGAATCACAGAACCTGGAATGGTTTGGGTTGGGAGGGATCCTAAAACTCATTCCATTTCACCCCTGCCATCGCAGGGACACCTCCCACTGTCCCAGGCTGCTCCAAGTCCCATCCTTGGACACTCCCAGGGATCCAGGGGCAACCACAGCTGCTCTGGGATGTGGCACAGCCTTGGTGCTTCAGAGCATTTTGGGATGCAGCTGTTCTGGGGTGACGGATGTGCCCGGTGGGATGCATCAGGCATGCTCTGAAACACGGCCTTGTGCTCTGAGTTGTGCCCACACAGGACAGGTGACAGTGGCCATCCCATGGTGGTCACAGCCTTTGCTTCCCTTTCAGTAGATGTGAACTGACTGTCTGTAGGAAAAAAAATTAATTTGAAAAATGAAGTTGTTGATTTTACAGAAATGTTTTGGCTAAATTTTGAGTCTCTTCAAGTGTGCTTAACCCACTTGATGGTATTGTGGTAACCTACACAACAGGGATTTCCTCCCCAAATGGAATGTTTATACTCATCATTGAGAGCATGGTGGGGTCAGCCAGGAGGGATTGGAGCAGGATGGATTGGAACAGGATGGATTGGGGCAGGATGGATTGGGGCAGCCAGGATGGATTGGAGCAGGATGGATTGGAGAAGCCAGGCTGGATTGGGAGAGGATGGCTTGGGGCAGGATGGATTGGGGTGGGCAGGGTGGATTGGGGCACCTTGGATGGACTGGAACAGGATGGATTGTTGCAGCCAGGATGGATTGGGGCAGAATTGGCTGGACTGGGACAGCCAAGATGGACTCGGGCAACCAGGCTGGACTGGGGAAGCCAGGATGGATTGGGGCAGCCAGGCTGGATCAGAGCAGCCAGACTGGATTGGGACAGGCTGGACTGGAGCAGCCAGGCTGGCCAGAGCTCCTGGAGGCTGCAGTGAAAGCCCTGCCCGTGCCCAGAGCAGTTGTGCAATAGCGGATGTTTGGGAGCAGATAGGTGATGCAGAAGACTTCCTTCCTCAGCTCACAAGGCAAATAATTTGTATCCTGATTACAAATTATGAGGGTTTGGAGATTGCAAGGTCAGGAGGGACCAGTGTAATTATGTCATCCGACCTTCCCAAGGAGTGCAGCCTGGGAATGGCCCTTGGTGATTCCCACGCCGAGGCTGTTGGCCTTGGCTGTCCCACAGGGAGCCTTTTCCTAGAGCCTGAGGCACAGGGGGCTCTGTCCCTGACCCTGGGACCTGTCTGGTCACCCCAGCACACACAGCACACAGCTCATCTCCAGGCTGGAGCTTTTCCTGAAATACTTTGGTCTAGGGAGATCATGGAAGAGATGGGATGGGATGGGATGGGATGGGATGGGATGGGATGGGATGGGATGGGATGGGATGGGATGGGATGGGATACATGGGTTGAATAGAATGGATGGAATGGGATTTGGAATAGACGGGGTACAATGGGATATGATGGGATTCGATGGGATACAGTGGGATGGGATGGGACAGAATGGAATGGAATGGAATGGATTTTAATGGGATGGAATGGAATGGATTTTAATGGGATGGATTTTAATGGGATGGATTGGAACGGAATGGAACGGAATGGAATGGAATGGAATGGAATGGAATGGAATGGAATGGATTTTAATGGGATGGAATGGAATGGATTTTAATGGCATGGATTTTAATGGGATGAATTGGAATGGAATGGAGTCTTCAGAGCTCCATGAAGGGACCCACAAAGATCATCCATGTCCAGCCCTTGGCCCTGCACAGGACAACCCCAAGAATCCCACCCTGATTCGTGCCAAATTTAGGATCACCTGCCTTGACCAGCAAGAACAGCAGGATTGTCGCCCTGTTTCCAGGCCACCTCTTCCCACTTCATGGAACAGCCTGGACTCCAGAAAGGAGGGGACAGTTTGGGAAGATTTGGGGTGTCCCATTCCCACCAGGGCTGTGCAGGTGGCAGAGGGAAGGTCAACTGAGAGCCCACACCTGAGGCTTTGACCTCTGTGGGATGTGAACATATTTGAAATTTGTGTTCTGATTTCTTCACTGTTTAAATCCTGGAGCTCTCAGGAGGCTCAGAACACAGAGATCTGTATCAACACAGAAATACTAGCCCTGGTCCTTCTGCTGCATCCTGCCCTACCTGCACCCACAGCTCCTGGTTAATGCAGAGAGCCCAGAACTTGTTTTACATGAACAAAGCCATTCACACCCTCATTATAATCATTATTAATGAGGCTCTTTATCACTGATTTTGTGGTAGGACCCAGAGACCCCTGCACAAGGCTGGGGCCTCACTGCCCAGTCATGGCTCAAATGCCATCACTCCCCAAAGTCCTTGAAGTCAAAAATGAGCAGAGATGAGCTGGGGCAGAGACCAAAGAGGTGCAGGGTGACAGCAGAACTAATCCTCACTGGTTTACTCCTCTGGAAGATGGAGCATATCATGGAAAGTTTGTGGCCAGATGTTTGTGCTGAATAGAGCCCCATGACTGTGATCGCAAGGGCAGAGACACTTCAGCCTTGTCCCCATGTCCCTGCTCACCCCTTTCACCCCTCAGGCTGCAGAGGTGTGGGGTTTTGCTGCAAAAGATGCACAGGTTGTGCTGGGGAAATGCACAGAACCAGCAGTGAGGTCACCTGCAGAGTTCTCAAGGCTTTGCCTTCCTTAGGAGGAGGATTTTAGCCCATTGTCAGTCCTTTCCCTGCGACTGTGACCCAGCTGGCACTGAGCTGGCACAGCTCCTGGGTGCTCTGAGCTGGGTCACAGCTCGGGGATGCTGTCTGTGGGCTGCCACTGACTCACCACACAGCTTTGTGCAGCTTCTCAGCCCTGCAGCCTCAGCCCTGGATATTTCCACACTGGGACAGTCCCAGAGGAGGGAAGCAAAGTGAGCTGGCTGAGCTAGCCAGGCGTGGCAAGAGGACAGAGACAGGCAAGGGGCAGGAGAGTCAGGCCACCTGGGGAGGAGCACAAGGAGCTGCTCCCTGGCTCTGTCCCTCTCACCCTGTGCCAGCACCTTCTACACCTTTATCTCCATGGGCGCTTCCACCTTGAATTTTGGAGCATCCTCCTTGTCCCCGCTCACGGGACCAGCCCAGCACGTGCCCCAGGGCTGGGCAGTGAGAGGGGCACAGCCTGGCCAGCAGCAGCCCTGGCACCTGCTCAGCAGGGGACACAATGAGGATTAATCACCGCCTGTCCGAGACACTGCTGTGTTTTTCCTCCATCCTTATTTGCGTGCTAGCGCCTGGAAAACAGGATGGCGATGTTTTCCTGCTGCGCATTCCCCAAGACTAAACAAAGGAGCTTTGGATTTCCAGCCCCTGCTGATCTCTGATAAATGTGAGGCTTTCAGGAATCGCTTGGGGAGCGCGGGAGTGGGGGAGTGCAGGGATCTGCACCTTGGGCTGCTTCCACTGCTTGGAGCAGAAAACCTCTGGAATGAGGGGGAAGGTTTTCTGTCTCACTTTTAGGGAAAAGGTTTTTTACAGAAAGGGTGATAAAGTTCTGGAATGTTCTGCCCGGGGAGGTGGTGGAGTCACCATCCCTGGGTGTGTTTAACAAAGCCTGGATGTGGCACTGGGTGCCAGGGTTTAGCTGAGGTGTTGGGGCTGGGTTGAACTTGGTGAGCTCGAAGGTCTCTTCCAACCCAGTGATTCTGGGAATTCTGGGAATGCTGAATCACTACCTAAATAAAGTTCTTGTGTGCACAGCCTGCACTGGTAGGCTCTCATTAATGTTTGCTATCCATAATTTGTTAAGTTCATTTGAGGTCTGACCATGGGAGGTGCTTTACAGTGAAGTACAAAAGAGAAACCAGGCTCCCTAAAGAAGGACAAATGTTTGTTTTTAAGAGTATAACCACCAACATCACCCTGGCAGGAGTGAGATGAGGGGTCCTTAGGCCAACTTCTGAAATGGAAGCTCAGCTGGGAATGAATCACAGAACCAGAGAATATTGGAATGGTTTGATTTGGAAGGGCCCTTAAAGATCATTTCCTTCCATGGGCAGGGAAGGGACTGGAAACTCTGCCCTCACCTGCTTGGAAAACCCAGGGCTTTTCCCTGCCTGTTGCACTGCCTTTCCCTCATCCCAGTTCCTGGGATGCCCTGTTGCATTCCTCCCCTTTCATGATGTCTTTATGGGTTCAAAGAGATGCTCTCTCCAAATTCAGATGAACTTTACAGAGCAAGAAATAATTGGTGCTCATGCAGCTTCTGGGGAGCTTCTGGAGGCTCTTAAGATGTCCCCTGAGTTGTGCAAATGAATGGCGGGAGTCTTAATTCTGAACTGATGTGGGGAATTTGACTCCACATGTACAATGTGCAGGTTTGGTGACTCTGCTCCCAGCAATAGGAGCATCAAAATCAGCAGAGCCAGGTTATTGTATTTGCTGGGTTCCCAGACAAAGGAAGGAATGATCTGACTCCATGTTCTCAGAGGCTAATTTATTATTTTATGATACTATATTATATTAAAGAATGCTATACTAAACTATACTAAAGAATACAGAAAGGATACTTACAGAATGCTAAAAAGATAATAATAAAACTCATGACGCCTTCCGGACACAGTTTGGCCCTGATTGGCCAAAGAGTGAAAACAACTCACAGCAGAATCCAATGAAACAATCCCCTGTGGGTAAACAATCTCCAAACACATTCCACACGAGCACAGCACAGGAGAAGCAAATGACTGAGATAAGAATTGTTTTCCTTTTCTCTGAGCCTTCTCAGCTTCCCAGGAGAAAAATCCTGGGTGAAGGGATTTTTCAGAGAATATGAATGCGACACCAGGTCTTGGGATAGATGGACCAGGGAAAAAGAAAACACTGAAAAATCTGTGTTAGAAGCCTTGGAGAGGGGCCGTAGAGGTTCTCCATAGAAATATCCCAATTTCCACTCAGCCTTGATGGGAAACACGTTCCACCTACAGATCATCCTTCCCATCTAATCCTGTTTATGGCAATAGCTCTGTAATCAGGAACTTCTGATGATTTAGAGGACAAAGGCTCAGCACCTTTCCTGGCACTAAGTGAGGAATAACCACCCGGATTTGTCCAATTCCAGTGATCACAGTGTGGGGGGATTCCCATTTTTCAGCTGTATTTTTCTGTATCAGACCTGAGATGTTTCAATCATAGAATTACAGAATCACCAATGTTGGGAAAGACCTCCAAGACCATCCAGTCTTTGACTGAACCCCACTGTGCCAATGAACCTTATCCCAAAGTGCCATGTCTATCTGATTTTTGACCACTTCCAGGGATGGTGACTCCATCACTGCCCTGGTCAGCTGTGCTAGGGCTGAACCACTCTCAAAACGAATAAATTTCCCATAAAATCCAACCTAAATCTCCTCTGACAAAACTTGGGGCCATTTCCTCTTGGCCTGTCCCTTGTTCCCTGGAAACAGAACCCAATTCCCACTTGCCTCCTTTAAAAGTCCCAAATTTTCTGTGAAAAATCAGTTTTAGGAAGTAGAATTGGGATATATATATATATATATATATATATATATATATATTAAAAATTTTATATATTTTTTTTAATCACTGATTGGGGAAACTGATTTTTTCCCTCTGGTGACCCATGAAAAATATTGACCAAATGCACTCCAGCTGTGATTTGTGGTGTCCTCCAGTTGTGTCTCTGGGTTTGGCCCTGGATGTTCTGTCCCCCAGGCACTAAAAAGCTCCAGAACTGCCTCTCCCCAAAGTAATCTCACTGGAATAATTCCTGAAACCTCATTACAGTTCTCCAGATAAGAGCTCATTAAACAGCGTGAAAATAACCTTGGAAAAGGGGATTTCAATATGTGCCCTGAGAGGTCTGAACCTGAGGAATTGGGCTGGGCTGGTTGATGTTCCTGGGTGATGTTTATCTGTGTTATCCTCAGGAATTGTCACTTGGGAATCTCGCTGCACCAGGGACCTGCTGCTACCAGGAAAAATGGGAAGGGCTGTCAGGAAGTTGTTTGCATATCTCTTCTTCTGGGTGGGTGACTCAGGCAAGAAATAAAGTGGAATATCTGTTAAAAATATCTGCGAGATCCTGAGGCAGGGGAGGTATCTTGGCAGCACTTTTTGTGTCCAAAATATCCCCAGAAACGTGGATCCTCCTGGACACTGGCTTGGGCTGGGATGCAATCAAGCAGGAGCATCCAGAAAGGCAGAAGGGAGAGGGAGAGGGAGAAATCTCACCTGGAAACAACAACAATAACAGAAATCACAAATTTTCTTCCCCCTTCTGCCCTCCCGCCCTATTTCTCAACAAAACTTTTTAAGTTACAGATTTTAAACATGCTCTGAATGGATAAAAGGCTGCACCAGTGCCTGGGGAATGGCAGGAAGGCACGTGCTGTCATGATTGGAGCAGGGAGAATGTGCTAATTACATAACAGCCCAGGAATTTGGCAGCGCTGCTGCAGAAATAGGGCAAATAATCCTCTTTCCCCATCACCTCCTTCCCCAGCCCTGTCTGCTTTGCTTTTTCAGGATGGAAATTTAATTTTCAAACCTTTCCACACAGACTTTTAACCTGGCAAAAGTGGGAAAAACAACTTTCCCAGAAGCGGTGCCATACCTCAAGTCCAATTATTTTTCTCTTTCTAAAAAAAAAATTTAAAAATCTACTAAAGAGTCATATTTTGCTTTGGTGCTCAAGAAATTATTCCAAATCGTACCATAAACTGGTGGTAGCTTTGCTTGGCCCCCCTTTGCCTGTGGGCAAAGACTTGGCCTGGAATAATTTCACATTCCTGCCACTGCCATAACTCAGCACTGCAGGGACACGAGGACATCGGTGCTTTGTCACTGAGGTTGAGCAGGGAAGCAATTTTCCTGCTTTGTGGAGGAAAAACGGGCACAGAATCGCTGCCAGTGATTCTGGGGACACCAAAGAGTGACTGAGTCAGAGGCGCATCTCACCAATGGATGTTGAGACAGGAATTCCCCTCACACTCTGGAATAAGCACCTTCAGGAGGGTTGAAAGGCTCTGGAGGCTGCAGCAATCACCAAATGACAGTTTTGGAGTCCTTCAGGCCTGCTCCAGTCCAATCCCATAAAATCAGCCTCAGGTGCTCCCTGCTCTGGCACTCCCAGCTGTGGAAATGGAAAAATCAGCCTTAAGAACTGCCAGTGCAGAGCATTGATCCCAGAGTCACAAAATCACAGAATTCCAGAACCCCTGAGGCTGGAGAAGCTCTCCCAGCCCATGGAGTCCCAGCTGTGACCCATCCCCACCTTGTCCCCACTCAGTGCCACCTCCAGCCCTTCCTGGACACCTCCAGGGATGGGGACTCCAAACCCCCCTGGGCAGCCCTTGCCAAGGCATGAACACCCTTGCAGTGATGGCAGTGGGGCCTCCAGAGCTCCTGGAGTGTCCATGGGCATCTGCACCCACATCCTCCTTCCCTCTGGGGGGGCAGCAAGGCAGGTCCCATGTCCAGAGCTGAGTGCACAGAATCCCAGAATGGGTTGGGTTGGGAGGGACTTGAAATCCCATCCCATCCCATCCCATCCCATCCCATCCCAACCCATCCAGTGCCACCCCAGGGACACCTGTCACTGTGCCAGGTGCTGCCAGCCCCAATATCCAGCCTGGCCTTGGGCACTGCCAGGGCTCCAGGGGCAGCCACAGCTGCTCTGGCAATTCCAGCCCAGCCCCTGCCCACCCTGCCAGGGAACAATTCCCAATTGCCAAGATCCCATCCAGCCCTGCCCTCTGGCACTGGCAGCCATTCCCTGCCTCCTGTCCCTCCATCCTTGTCCCCAGTCCCTCTGCAGCTCTCCTGGAGCCCCTTCAGGCCCTGCAAGGGCTCTGAGCTCTCCCTGCTCAGATGAACAGGACTGGGCTTCCTAGAAAGCTGTGGGGATTTGTGCTGTGTTTTGGTGGGAGCTCAGGTGTCACTCTTGTTCTTGGTGGAGCCATCAGTACAATTCTTATTCCTGTGTAAGTTCCTGGGCTTAGAAACAAGCCTCCTTCCTTTCTCCACCTGGAAGGGGGATCCAGATTCCCCTGGAGCTGCTCTTGGGCTCAGAGGGGTCACTCTGAGTGTGGGACATCAGGCAAAGGGAGTGAGGACACCAAGGATGCTGCCCCACAATAAACTCAACTCACCACGTCCCTCTGTGTGACCTCTGCTCATCTCCTGGTGTCCCCTCAACCTCAGCCTGTCCCCAGGTGTGACCTTGGCCAAACACAGCCACCTCCAAGGCCATTATGGCAAAGCCATCCCAATGTTTGTGCAGATTTGGAGTCACATCTTTGAAGGATGCTCCAGCACAGAGCAGGAGTGAAGCTCCGTCCTGCAGCACAGGGAGATTCAGAAGGGTTTTATGTCCCAGCAGACAGCACAGGGTGTGTGGAGCTCCTGGAGGACCCTGGAATGCCTGGGAATTCAAGGAATGCCAACCTCTTCTTCAGTGGGCTTTGGTTCAAGCTCCTGCATCATCCCCAGGTGAGAGCCAAGCAAAGCACACTCGGCCCGTGGTGCTTTTTGCTGCAGTCAGCACCAAAGTGCCGGCTGGTCACAGCCCTGAGGATCTCCAGGAGGGGCTGAACTTGATCTCAGACTCCCAAAAACACCTGGGCATGCTTGGCACCCGTGTGCAAAAATAACCAGTGTTCTAAAATGTGGGTTCAGGGCCCCAGGAATATTTGGGCTGATGGCAGGAGTTCTGGCACCCACAGCCAGGCCATGCAAAGTTGTAAATGGATCAGGAGCCAGGTTTTGCCCAAAAGCAGCACTGGGCCAGGCTCAGCCAACCCCTGGAACAGGCACAGAGCAGCTGCAGCCCAAACCCAGGTGTTCAATGCACACACAGAATGTGCTGGATTCCCCAGGGAATTTCATCAGGATCCTGCTCCTGTTCTCTCTGCCCATCATCAACATCTGCAACAGTGCAGGGACTGCAACAACTGCAGGGACTGCAGCACCTGCAAGGACTGCAACACCTGCAGGAACTGCCACACCTGCAGAACCTGCCACTCCTGTAGGGACTACAGCACCTGCAGGGGCTGCCGCTGCTGCCTGCTCAGAGGGGAGCTGCAAGAAGTGACAATTGCAGCTCATTTTCCACTCACAATTCTGTCCTGGCTGTCAGGCTCATGTTGGCCTGTGGATCCAGAGGATGGATCCAGAGGAGAAGAATTGGCTTCCAAAAGTCCTCTCTGCCATTTGCAATTCTGCTGCTGCAGGAGGAGGAGATGGAGAAGGATGAGAAGGAGGATGAGGAGAAGGAGGAGGAGGAGGAGAAGGAGGAGGAGAAGGAGAAGGAGAAGGAGAAGGAGAAGGAGAAGGAGAAGGAGAAGGAGAAGGAGAAGGAGAAGGAGAAGGAGAAGGAGAAGGAGAAGGAGAAGGAGAAGGAGGAAGGCTGAACTCCTTCACAGCCGAGACCCTTTGCACCAGGTGTGCTCAGGAGCAGGAGAGCAGATCCTGGGAGAGGCTGCAGTCGCTCCCTGGGCCCGCTCCGCCCGTGGGGGCACCTGGAGTCAGATCCCACAGGAGGCTCCCCGGCCAAGTGCAGGATTCTGCAGCTACTTGCAGGCAGCCATTGTCAGAGCAGGGAGTGCTCGGGCTCCTGGCTGGTACCTGAGCTGATAATTACTCAGAAAAATTAAGGGTTGGGTAATTCCTCCCGAAATTAATTGCCTCGCTGAGCTGCCGCAGGGCATGCGCCACAAGAGGGCTTGAAGATGATACAACCACTTCCCTCTTCAGGAATAAACCAGGTGGCAAAAGCTCACCTTTGTCACAATGTGGCTTTGAGGATTCCTTTTCTCTGAATTTTCCTTTTTTTTTTTTTTTTTTTTTTCTTTTCTGCTGTTTCTGAAATGGCTCTGAGGGTCCTGAGGAGCTGCAGGAATTTATGGGCAGTGCTTTTGTTAGCCTCACCTGAGCTGGCAGCCCAGTCCTCTGCAGCAGCTTGCTTTACTCATTTTAACACTTCTTTTATAAGCAGCCACTGCTCCTCACAGAATGTTTATAAACAGAGGCAGGAAATAAGAAGAGGCTCAGGATATTCACAGTTGATCTAAAGTCAGCTTTTCTTCCCCTCCACATGGGTTGCTCTCAGTTTCCTCCTCTCTCTCAGACTTGGAGTGAAATCTTTATTTCCCCAGCATGTCTTGATTTTGGGGAAAATTTCTCATTCTCCCTTCTCATCTCTTGGCTCCCTGGAGGAAGATTCCTGTGGGAAATGGATGCTCTGCCTGTGCTGCCTCCTTCCTTGACCTCCTTATGGGGAGAATATTCTTTTTCAGGAAAAGAAGCCACAGACCAATGGATTTGAGAAGAAATGGAACTGGCACTCCCTGTCCAAAGCAAACCAACTTTAATTTGTGTCTCTGCCCTTCTTAAACACTCCCAATGAAGAAGTTTTCACCACCCTCCAGGAAAAATATTCCCATACATCACTTTTTCATCCATGGAAATTTTCCCTTTGCTTTACCTTTGTTACCAGCCCAAATCATAAGGGGACTTTTTACTCCCAGACATGGAGATGATCTCCAAGTGCTCCAGAGCTCTCCTGGAGTGTCCTGGCCTTCACAAAGGATCCTCAGGTCCTTGCAGTTCCTCTTCCATTTATGAGAACTCAAACAGGACATTTGCCTTTACCAAACCTGCCCTGGGGAACTGGCTTCCAAAAATCCTCTCTGCCATTTGCAACTTGGCTGCTGCAGGAGGAGGAAGAGGAGGAGGAGGATGATGAGGAGGAGAAGGAGCAGCCTCTGCCCCAAAACCTCCATCTTGCTCTATATCTATTACTATATTCTAAAACCCCAAACTCTGAGTTTCCCACCCTGTGATCTCACACACTTCTATCCAAACTCCACACCCACAACCCCAGCTCTGTCATTCCATTCTGGAAGCTTCTCCATGGCCTCAGGTCAGTGCAGTGTTCTCTGGGGGTCAGTGCCTGGCAGCACAGAAAGTCTGGAATTCTCAGTGACCAGAACTCCAACACAATCCCACCCCTGCCATGTGCAGGGACACCTTCCACTATCCCAGGGACAGGAGTTGGGCCCCAAGAGAGGCTGTAAGTGCTTTTTAAGGATAAACTGTCCAATTAAGAAATGACACCTGAATTATTTTCACTTTTAACCCAATAAGCAACCACCTGTGTCCCTCAATGGGGACTTTTTATCCAATTACACAAAACCACCCAAACCCATGGAGGGGAAGGAGAAGGAGAAGGAGAAGGAGAAGGAGAAGGAGAAGGAGAAGGAGAAGGAGAAGGAGAAGGAGAAGGAGAAGGAGAAGGAGAAGGAGAAGGAGAAGGAGAAGGAGAAGGAGAAGGAGAAGGAGAAGGAGAAAGAGACTCGACCCCCCCAGCTGTCCCCTCCTGTCAGGAGCTGTGCAGAGCGATAAGGTCCCCCCTGAGCCTCCTTTTCTCCTTTTCTCCTTCCTAGCTGCCTCAGCCTCTCCTGGGGCTCCAGCCCCTTTCCAGCTCCATTCCCTTCCCTGTCTCCAGCCCCTTTCTTGTCAGGAGGTGCCCAAAATGCCTCCCAGCCCTCTGAGCCTTTCCCCAGCATGGCAGAGGATGCAGTGCCCTGGAGCCTCTCCAGGATTCCTCCCTGGGGTCTCTCCCAGCTGCTCAGCCCCTGTGCCCTGCAGTGACTGTCCCAAAGCCGGGCTCAAACAGAAAACCCAATTTGTCAGAGCCCCTGGATGCTCCCACAGCTCCTCTCTGCCATCCCCTGCTGCCTCAAGCTGGGTGAAGAGTTTGGGTGTGCCCCAAGGTGTGCCCCATGACTGTCCAGCCCAGAAGTGAGCAGTTTCAAATGAATTTGGGGTGGAACAATTCCTCTCTAATTGGGAAAGGTCCCACAAATCAGAGAGGTTGTTGTTGTGGACAGTCAAGCTGTTCCCTTCTTCTGCCACCTTTGAGATTTCAAGTAATTTGATTTTCATCATTGCAGGGTGATAGGGTGATTTTGAGCTGAGATTTTGATCCAAGTTGTGTGGGAGATAGAGTTTTGGGGGCAGGTGAAGCAGGGGGGGCTTTATGGGGCATTCCCTGATGAAATGGGAATTGCTGAGACACAACAGGTGCAGATCCATATAAATCCCAAGGTAAAGGATTGGGAAATGCAGAGTCCTGGCCAGGGAAGTGCCAGATCTCCCTCTTCAGGCTGCTGTTATTGCCTCTGGAAGGTCACAGTTTATCTGATAAATGTTGTTCACCCCAAACAACAATGCCTTGAGGAAGGAGATGAATATTATTTTGATAAAAACCATTCACTAAGTGAAGCTGCCCTGGGACTTTGGAAGTCTGTCCCAGAGAAAGTTTGCTGGACAAAGTGCAGAAAAGAGAAAAGAAGGAGATAAATGCATTTTATCACCCAGGAATTATGTAATGAACAGGTGTATTGTCACCTTTGGCTCCTCTGCACCCTGCCCTCTTTGTTTTCCTAGGATTTACACTTTTACACTTGGAGTTTTGCAACTCCAAAAAGCAGCTGGGTTTGCAGAGCAGCTGGAGCTCCGTGTGTTTCCCTTCCTTTCTCTGCCCAGCATTTACCCAGCCCACAGTCCCAGCAGGGCAGGGGTGCTCTGGAATTCATTTTTCACTGCCTGGCTCTGCAAACCCAGGAGCTGTGCAGCTCCCTGGAATTCTGCATGGGCACTGTCTCCTCTCTCACCTTTGGGGTTTTGTGAGATGTTTGTTCTGGGAGCAGCTGGGGACCCCTGGGCTGAGACAATCTCAAAGAGCTGTGACAGCTCTGTCACCCTGCAGAGCAGCTGCAGCTGCAGGAATTCCCCCCCAGCCTTGAAGGATTTTTAACAGGGAATGTTCCATATCCTGGTTCATGCCTCACAACGTGTCCACCAAGTCCAGACTTGGTGGACTCTGCTGGTTAATATGAATAAAAATAATAGCAAAACTAAATCAATAAAAATGCAGAAACCTGGAATGTCTTGAGGTGACACCCAGCAAGATGGACAAGGAGGAGGAGGGAATTCCTGAGAAGAATGTTATGGGGACAGAGGGTGACACAGCTCAGTGATGGGGACAGGACTCTCCCAATGGGGCCTGGGACAGTCCCCAGGAGCTGGGACAGCTCTGTCACCCTGCAGAGCAGCTGCAGCTGGAATTGCACTCGGGCAGGAATTCCCCCCCAGCCTTGAAGGATGTTTAACAGGGAATTTCCCATATCCTGGTTCATGCCTCAAAACGTGGCCTGCTGGGTAATATGAATAAAAATAACAATGAAATTATATTAATAAAAATGCAGAAACCTGGAATGTCTTGAGATGACACCCAGCAAGATGGACAAGAGGGGGGGATGGAATTCCTGAGCAGAATGTTATGGGGACAGGGGATGACACAGGACAGGACCCTCCCAATGGGGTCTGGGGGTGACACAGCTCAATGATGGGGACAGGACCCTCCTGCCTTTTCCTGAGCAGTGTCAGCTCTGTGCGCCCAGCTTGGAAGCTGCCCTGTTGTGGAATAAAATTTAGATAGATTGGACTGGATAAGATTGATTTGGATTGGATAAAATAGATTTGGATTGCATAGGATAGATTTGGATTGGATAAAATAGATTTGGATTGTATGAGATAGATTTCGATTGGATTGGATAAAATAGATTTAGATTAGATAATAAGGAGGAATTCTACCCTGTGAGGGTGGGCAGACCCTGGCACAGATTCCCAGAGCAGCTGTGGCTGCCCCTGGAGCCCTGGCAGTGCCCAATGCCAGGCTGGACATGGGGGTTTGGAGCACCTGGCACAGTGGCAGGTGTCCCTGCCATGGCAGGGGTGGGATGGGACAATCTTTAAGGTCCCTTCCAACCCAAACAATTCTGGGATTCTCTATTCTATGAAAAAAAACAAACAGAAACATTTGCTACAAGCACTGAGCCTGGGATCCTGTGGAAGAAAATCTATTTGTGGTGACAAGGAAAGGTGTGACCACAGTCCCAGGGTGCTCTGCAGCAACACACACACATCTCCTCCCATGGCTGGAGTTTGCAGCCTCCAATTCCCTTTGACGGCCTGGAAATGGTGCCCTGGAAAATGCAGAATTTCCATCCAGCCCTGCAGGGCTCTGATCTGCCTGGGGAGGAGGAGGAGGAGGGGAGAAGAAGGATCAGCTGAGCTGGGCAGAGCTGTGAGCGGTGGTTCAGGATTTACAGATCTTTGCTGGGTGTGAGGAGCCTCAGGTGAATTCTCTTTATTTCTCTGCAGTTCTGGCTTGGACTGACAGATTTTAGTGCAGCTTCATCAGAAACAGCTCAAGGGATGGCAAGAGCTGCAAGATTTCATTATTGCGCAATTCAAGGATGAAAGCAAAACCATTCTTGTGATCTGAACTTCAGCCTTGTGCATATCATGTACAATGGGGAAGTTGTCAATCAGAAATTCCTCTCAAACTCTTTTTTCTGTGCTCAAAGCTTCCCAGTTTTCTCACAATCTCCCTGAAGGGACTTGGTGGTCACTAATTTGGAATTTAAGGGTGGGAAAACAGAAATGTGATTGAAAGTTGAAGTGGGGGCACACTGGAGACATGATTTGGGAAGTGTCAGTGTTGTTATCCAGAGAAGAGCATTTGGGTTGGTTTTATCAGAGTGGCAGGAAAATAGAAATAAACAGAGGAGGAAGAGCTGGATAAGGCAGGGCTGCAGAAAGGGGAAGGGTTTGGGCAATGGGAGTGGAAGCAACTGCTCTGTTCTGGACTGGGCAGCCTCAGATTGAATATTGTGAGAAATTTGGGCAGCACAATGTAAGAAAGACAGGAAATTATTAGAGAGCATCCAAAGGGAGGCAGCAAAGGTGTTGATGGGCCTTGAGGGGAAGCTGAATGAGGAGCAAGTGAGGCCATGTGGAGAACAGGAGACTGAGGGGAGACTCCTCACAGTTACCAGAAATTCAGGAGGGGGAGAGGAGGAACAGCTCTGGGGCAGGGACAGCAGCCAGGGCACGGCTGGGGCTGGGCCAGGGCAGCTCAGGCTGAGATCAGGGCAAGGCTCTTCCCCCAGAGGGTGCTGGCACTGCCCAGGCTGCCCAGGCAATGGGCACGGCCCCGAGGCTGCCAGAGCTCCAGGGATGCCCAGGCTGGGCTTGCTGGGGGCTCTGGGCAGGGTTTGGGGTTGGGATTGATCATCCCTGTGGGTCCCTTCCAGCTCAGCACATTCCATGATTGTGTGAGAGTGAGGGATGGGGGAGATGAAGGATGGGGGAGAAATTTGGGCAGCGCTGCAGGGATGGCCAGGGTGGGGTTGTTGGTGGGTCTGGGCAGGGTTTGAGGCTGCTCTGATGATCCTGTGGGTCCCTCCAACTCAGGATGTTCTGTGGTGCCCTGTGATGGTGAAGCTTCCTGCCCAGGCACTGTCCCGTGCCCAGCGAATGTCCCCTGCCCTGGGAACAGCCCATCCCTGTACATTGGCACACTCAGATCCCTTCCCTTGGCCACTCTGTGGCCCTGGCCAGCCCCAGCCATGTGGTTCTGGCCCAGACAGAGCTCTGGGCTCTGTTTAGCTCCAAGCTGCACTCTGAGCACAGCACCTGCACCTGAGGGGGCAGTTTGCCCAGCATATTAATTAACAGGCAGAGATTGGAAATCCACCCCTGGTAGCTCCTGAGGAGGCCCTGGGCTGGTGGGGCTGCAGAGATTTAACACAGCTGTGAAATGAGTCCAGGCTTGATGGACTCTGCTGCCAGGCAGGGGGAGCACAGTGGAGACCTCCTCCCTTCTTGTCCCACCCTGTCACAGACATGTTTCATGAAAAATCCTTTCCTTAGGATTTTTCCTCCTGAGAAGCTGGGAGGCCTCAGGAACAGAATGTAAACATTGATTATCTGCTGCTGTGGAATGCAACAGGTGCATCTGTGATTGGCCTCATGTGGTTGTTTCTAATTAATGGCCAATCACAGTCAGCTGGCTCAGACTCTCTGTCTGAGCCACAAACCTTTGTTATAATTCTTTCCTATTCTATTCTTAGCCAGCCTTCTGATGAAACCATTTCTTTTATTCTTTTAGTATAGTTTTAATGTAATATATATCATAAAATAATAAATCAATAAAATAATAAATTCTGAAACATGGAGTCAGATCCTCGTCTCTTTCCTCATCCTGGAACCCCTGTGAACACCATCATACTGGTGGGCTGGTAGTAATTAAAGGGTTAAACATGAAGGCTTTGGGTTGGGGGAGGCATTTTTGAGCCTTTGTGTGATGGCTCAGCTCTTGTCTGAAATGAACTGCTGAAGTGTTCAGATGGCAGGAGAGCCCAGAGGGGTTGGAAAGGCTGTGCCTCCCAAATCAAACCTTCCTGGGTCAGGGACAACAGGGAGAAGTTTGGAATGGGAATTACCCTGGGATAGGCTCGGGACAAGCTGTTCTTGGGGCCAATTTCTTGTCCAAAGCCTGCAGGGAAGGTGCCAGGTGTGCCCAGGAAGGATCCATGAGCTGGAAATGCAGCAGGGACCTGGCCAGGCTGTTCCTGGCAAGAGGTGGCACAGGAGGAAGCACAGCCAGTGCAGGGCTGCTCTTGGACCAAAAGTCATTTTTCAATTCCCAAGGGTGGTGTTGGTTCAGAAGCTCTCCAGGCCCAATCCAAGCTGAAATAACAGACCCAGAGCCACCCCATGGGTGCTCACAGCTCAGATGTGAGGGATGCTGCTCAGGCAAAGCTCTGAATAAAGTAAAATTCACATTTTCAGTGCATCCAGGCCAGCAGGATGGAATAACTGAGGAGTTCTGCCAGCATTCCTGGCTGTACTCAGCCTCACCTGAGCGCTGTTTTACACCTTCTCCTGGTGGAACTGAACCTCTGCTCTCAGAAACCCTGCTCTGCATTTTCTCC
Organism: Ammospiza nelsoni; assembly: GCF_027579445.1. Taxonomy (NCBI): domain Eukaryota; kingdom Metazoa; phylum Chordata; class Aves; order Passeriformes; family Passerellidae; genus Ammospiza; species Ammospiza nelsoni. The sequence goes on along the minus strand of NC_080657.1, from coordinate 5,435,612 downwards.
CCACTCAGCTATGGGGAGAAATGTGCTGAATAAGAGGACTTGAGGATTCATGTCCTGGAGTATCCAAAACCCAGAGCTGTGGAGACAGCTCCTTCATGTTTAACCCTTTAATTACTCTGCTGGTGTGCAGGGGGGCAGGGCTGAGCCTGGATTAGGGCTGCAGGACAGGAGATTTTTGAGAAGATGCCCAAACCAATCAGGTCCCACTGTTCTGCCTGCTAGACCTGCTCCATCTAATTCAGTTAAGAATGAATTTCAGGGGAAAAGTGACACAGCTGTTCCTGGCTAGAAAGGCCTCTGCCAGCATTCCTGGCTGTACTCAGCCTCACCTGAGCGCTGTTTTACACCTTCTCCTGGTGGAACTGAACCTCTGCTCTCAGAAATCCTGCTCTGCATTTTCTCCCCACTCAGCTGTGGGGAGAAATGTCCTGAATAAGAGGACATAGGAATTCATGTCCTGGAATACCCAAAATCCAGAGACATCCTGGTGTGCAGGGGGCAGGGCTGAGCCTGGATTAGGGCTGCAGGACAGGAGATTTTTGAGAAGATGCCCAAACCAATCAGATCCCACTGTTCTGCCTGCTAGACCTGCTCCATCTAATTCAGTTAAGAATGAATTTCAGAGGAAAAGTGACACAGCTGTTCCTGGCTAGAAAGGCCTCCAGTTATTGACCCATCCTTCCCCTGGTGACTCAGCAGCTCCCTGAGCTTTATGTGAATTCACATTCCTGAGTGCTTACCTGTCTTATCCCGATACTGCCCTGATTTATCAATAAGCACCTTCCTCCAATCTTTGCTCTGCTGTTTCTTCTAAGGCTTTGTAATAAATATTTTCCTTTGTGCTCCATTCAGAAAAGCTGAAACTCTCATCACACCATGATGAAACCTCGTGGGACTTTTGATACAATTGCAAAATGGCAAACCCCATTTTATGACTCCTTCCCAGCAGCAGGTGAGTGATTTATTGGCCTCTTTCCTGAAACCCAAAGCTCTGCATAATTTTTTGTCATCAGGGCTGTGAGAGAGGAGGTCAGAGAGCCCTGTGAGAGCTGTTTGTGCAATCACAGAAAGTGTGGGGGCTGCAGCATCAGCATCAAAAAGCCATCTGAGCATCTTCTGCTCACATTTGACTGAGAGTGGGAGAGGGAAGGAAGGTCTTGGCCCACAGATCTGCTGCAGAGGGAGGACTCAGACCTGGGGAGGTTGAGATGCACCAGCAAAGCATCCTTAGCATTGTCCCAGCCAGGCTGGACAGGCTTGGAGCACCCTGGGACAGTGGAAGTTGTCCTTGCCATGGCAGGGGCGGGCTGAGCTGAGCTTTACCTGAGTTGAGCTTTAACTGAGCTGAGCTTTAACCATTCCAAACCAAACCATTCCAGGACTCTCTGCAGGCTGATAAATGGAAATTTACAGGCATTAGCAGCTCCTTCCAGACTATCAGGCACATTAGTTTATTTATCACTCAATAAATAGCTCGGTATCAGCAGATCTGGGCTCCCGCTGGTATCACAGTGCCCTACTTTGGCTGGCCTGACCCATGGGTCAGCGGGCTGGGCTGGGCTCTGCTGGGCTGGGCTCTGTGCTCACCCAGCTCTCAGATCTGCAGCTTTTCTGAGGCCCTGGGGTGCCTGGAAGGGCCTCACCTCGAGATAACCAGGCTGGAAAGGGATGGAGAGCAAACAGCAAACAGCACTGGGAGCTGGGCTGCCTTCAGACTGTGCCCAGGTGAGTGTGGGGAGCCCAGCTCCAGCCCTGGGCTGTGTGTGGCACCATCTGTGAGTGCTCGGGGCAGGGATGGACACTCAGGAGGAATTCCAGGCTTTTCTTCTTGAGGATGGCAGCTGGGTGATCCCCACCCTGAGGAGCTCAAAGCTTCATCTCTGTGGGGCACACTGGGCCTGGTGCTCCTGAGGGGACACACGGCTGGGCCAGGGCTGCTGGAGGTGGAACCCCAGAATCCCAGAGAACAGAATCACAGAATCCTGGAATCCCAGAAGCCCAGAACAGAATCACAGAACCAATCTCTCAGAACCAGAGAACAGAATCACAGAAGAGAATCACAGAATCCTGGAATCCCAGAGCAGAATCTCAGAATCTATCCCAGAATCCAAGAATCCCAGAGAACAGAATCCCAGAAGCCCAGAACAGAATCACAGAATCAATCACAGAATCCAAGAATCCCAGAGAACAGAATCCCAGAATCCTGGAATCCCAAAATTCCAGAACCAAAGAACAGAATCCCAGAGTTCCAGAGAACAGAATCCCAGAACCAATCCCATAATTCCAGAGCCAGAATTCTGGAACTCCAGAATCCCAGAGAACAGAGTCACAGAATCCCAGAAGCACAGAAAAGAATCACAGAATCCCAGAGAACAGAGTCACAGAATTCCAGAATCCTGGAATCCCAGAAATCACAGAATCAATCCCAGAATTCCAGAATCACAGAACCCCAGAATCCCAGAGAACAGAATCACAGAATCCTGGAATCCCAGAATAGAATCACAGAATCAGTCCCAGAATCCCAGAACCAGAGAACATAATCACAGAATGAGCTGGGCTGGAAAAGACCTTTGAAATCATCAAGTCCCACCTGTGACCTGATACCACCCAGACCATGGCACTGGGTGCCACATCCAGGCTTTTCTTAAACTCCTCCAGGGATGGGGACTCCACCACACCCCTGGACAACGCCCTCCAATGCCCAATCACCATTTCTGGGGAGAAATTCCTCCTGATGTCCCACCTAAACCACTCCTGGAGCAGATTAATGCTCTTCCCTCTGCTCCTGTCCCTGTTCCCTGGGGCACAGCCCGACCCCCCCGGCTGTGCCCTCCTGGCAGGAGCTGTGCAGAGCCACAAGGGCCCCCTGAGCCTCCTTTGCTCCAGGCTCAGCCCCTGCCCAGCTCCCTCAGCCCCTCCTGAGGCTCCAGACCCTTCCCAGCTCCATTCCCAGCACCCCAAACCAACACCTCCTGCTGCAGAAGTGCCAAAGCTAGTGAAGGTTCTCTCCTGAGAGGAGCTGAAGTGTCCAAATGTGTCCCTGTCCTGCAGGGGCCTGGAGCCAGCCTGGGTTTGGAGTCTGACTGATTTCCTCATATGAAACAAGGCACAGAACCAAGGGCATCACTTCTGGAGTCACCCCAAGGAGGTTTGTCACAGACATCTTTTATGGAAAATCCTTTCCTTAGGATTTTTCCTCCTGAGAAGCTGAGAGACCTCAGGAACAAAATGTAAACATTGATTATCTGCTGCTGTGGAATGCAACAGGTGCATCTGGGATTGGTCTCATGTGGTTGTCTCTAATTAATGGCCAATCACAGCCCAGCTGCTCAGACAGAGAGCTGAGCCACAAACCTTTGTTATCATTCTTTCCTATTCTATTCTTAGCCAGCCTTCTGATGAAATCCTTTCTTCTATTCTTTTAGTATAGTTTTAATGCAAGATATATAATAAAATAATAAATCAGCCTTCTGAAACATGGAGTCAGATCCTCATCTCTTCCCTCATCCAAGAACCCCTGTGAACACGGCCACAGAGGTTGAGAGTAGGAAAATAATGAATGGTAGGAAGAAGAAGCTGCCCAGGACTTGGCAGAGAGCGTTTGGCCATTAGAATGTGGGGATGGAACTGATTTGGTTCAGTCTGGAAATGACGTGGGAAGGGTTTGTGCTCAGGCTGTGCCTGCAGGCGTGGGCTGGGAGCCTCTGAGGGGTCAGTGGGCTCAGCCCTGGGGATGTCCTGGCTGTGCCGGGACCGAGCCTGGGACACTCCAAACCCCTGGGGCCAGCAGGAGCTGTGCCTGGCATGGGTGAGCCAAGGAACCAAACCCAACAATGACCATGGTGCGTGCTCGCACTGCACACCCACAGAGGCCATTCAGGAGAGACCTGAGATCATGCAACGCCCCAGGGCAGGACACTTTGCATTTCAGTGTCCAATTTTTACATTGGACACTGTTTTTCAAATCCAGAGTTATACATTTCAGTCTCCAAATTTACGTTTTAGGCTCCAGTTCTACATTTCAGCATGCAATTTTACATTTCAGTGTCCAGTTTTACATTTGAGTCTCAAATTTTACATTTCAGCATCCAATTCTACATTTCAGTCTCCAATTCTACATTTCATTCTCCAGTTTTATATTTGAGCCTCCAATTCTACATTTGAGCCTCCAATTCTACATTTCAGCACCCAATTCTACATTTCAGTCCCCAATTTTTCATTTGAGTCTTGAATTCTACATTTCAGTCTCCACTTTTACATTTGAGCCTTCAATTTTACATTTCATTCTCCAATTCTACATTTCAGTCTCCAATTTCACATTTCAGTGTCCCCCATCTTGTTGGCTGCATTCTTGTCATGGCTTGGAGTGAGACATCTGTACCAAAACACCAAACATTGAAGTGAAATCTGCTTATTTAGCACCACGAGTGAACAGAAAATTGTGGAATAGATCAAGTTTGATTAATTAATGTGGGCAAACTGCATCTCTCATTAGACACACAACAGGAGCTGGGACACTCAGAGCTCTCATCACTGCTGTCACCAGGAAGAGTTTCAGCATCCCAGGGCTAAAACCTCTCTGTGGTGGAGTTTTAATGAAGCCCAGGAGCAGATTCCAGGTGAGGCTGAGGGCAGGAGCAGCTGTGTGACCAAAGGAGCTCCATTCTGCTGTCACATCTCTGGGACAGGCTCTGTCACACCCAACCAGCACACTCCTCACTCCTTACCTGCACTTGGAATTAATTTGCTGCCTGTGCTTTTGGGAAGTCCAGGTTTATTTTCCTGCTCCTCTGACACGTCTGACATTTTCCCTGCTCTCCTGTTTTCTGCTCGTGCCACTTTAGCCTAATTTGAGTCAAGGTGCAGCCCACGCTGCTGGCATAGGGAGCTGCTCTGCTTTTCAGCATCTGTCCCACACATTTCATTTCCATTTAACCCTCCCTGCTCCAGGGTTTAAAGTGGAAAGGTCACAGTCATTACCTGCAGAAAGCCAATTTATGGGTGCTCTGAACACTGAGGTGTTTATGCCTCAGGCTGTCCTGTCCCAGAGAGAGCAGCTCTGAGCTGTGAGGAGGAGGAAGGAGTCATGCCTTATATATATTACTATATTTTATTATAATTATTGCTTATTATTATACTTTTATTATTATTGCCTTATATACATTATTGCCTTATACATATATTACTATATTATATTATTATTGCCTATTATTATAATTATGTTACTACTATTGTCATATATATTGTGATATTACATTATTAATATTGCCTTAAAAATATTATTGCCTTATATATTACTACATTATATTATTATTATTGCCATTATTGTAATTATATAATTAATATTGCCTTATACATATTATTGCCATATCTATTACTATATTATATTATTTCCTATTATTATAATTATATTATTATTGCCTTACACATGTTATTGCCTTATATATATTACTATATTATTGCCTATTATTATATATCACTATTATAATTATTGCCTTATAATATTATTGCCTATTATTATAATTATTATTATTATTATTGCCTTATATATATTAGGATATTCCAAAACCCCAAACTCTAAGTTTCCCACCCTGTGCTATCACACTCTTCTATCCAAATTCCACACCCACAATCCCAGTTCTGTCATTCCATCCTGGAAGCTTCTGCACAGCCTCAGGTCAGTGCAGTGTTCTCTGGGAGGTCAGAAAATCTCAAATTGTCAGCAGTAACCAGGGCTCCAACATCAGAGGTTTTGGGGTGGACGCTGGTCCTTCTTCTTCTCCTTCTCCTTCTCTTCTTCTCCTCCTTCTCCTTCTCTTCTTCTCCTCCTTCTCCTTCTTCTTCACCTTCTTCTTCTCCTTCTTTTTCACCTTCTTCTCCATGGGTTTGGGTGGTTTTGTGTAATTGGATAAAAAAGTCCCCATTGAGGGACACAGGTTGTTGGTTATTGGGTCAAAAGTAAAAATAATTTAGGTGTCTATTGATGCAGGGAGTAATGTGCTCTGACTCCATGATCAGGAGGCTGAACAATGCTTTATTAAGCTAGGTTATATTACACCAATACTATATTACACTAAAGAGATACTACACTAAAAGATACTTAAGAAAAACCCTTGACTGTCTGAGACAGCCAGGACACAGCTTTGACCCAACTGGCCAAAGGAAACAAAACAATCCTCAGCAGAATCGAATTGACAAATCACTCTGGTAAATAATCCCTATAACACATTCCACATGCGCCAAACAACAGGAGCGGGGAGTAGAGATAAGGATTGTTCTCTCCTCTTCTCTGAGCTTCTCACTGCCTTCCCCAGGAAAAATCCTGTGAGAGAGAATTATGTCCCTCTCTGTACAGAGAATGTGAACACCACAGGTGTCATTTCTTAATTGGACTGTTTATCCTTAAAAGGCCTCGTGGAAAAAGAGATACATCCCCATTTTCAGTGTGTGAGAGTGAAGTGCTGCAGAACTCAGGGTCTGTGAGACTGTGACAGAGATAAGAACTAACAAACATCTGAGTCCCAACAAGAAACACCATCTCACACATTTAATCCCAACCCTGGTAAAAAAGAAGTTAAGACTCCACAGGAGGTGTCCTGAAGACTCAGGCTGCCTGTCCCTGCCTCCAAAATCAGGCTCTGGGATTCAGCTGGGCTCAGAGGAAACCATAGGAAATTCCTCAGACACAAAAAAATGAGCTCAGCCCAGAGAAACCACAGCTCATCTCTGCTCCCAGGAGAGGGACATCTCATTCCAGGATGTCTGGAGTGCTCCCTCATCCCACACCACCCTCTTGTCCTTCCCATGAGAACTGGAGATGTGGAGCTGCAGCCCATGGATGTTGTGGTGGTGCCAGTTGTGGGTTTTATCTGGGTCTGGATTGAAGGCACTCGAGACAGTAGTTCATGTTTGGACTCAGGTGTTAATTATTTATGATCAGTAAAACAGTCTCACTGCTGTGAGTTCTGCAGCTCTTCATTAGAAGGCACAAAATGGCCAACAATCTCTTGGTACAAGGTCTTTCAAGAGTAAATTATCCAATTATCTAGATTATTTTCCATTTTAACCCAAAAACTGATCCCAGAGAGCCCTCAATGGGGACTTTTCTGCCCAATCACAAAATGCCACCCAAACCCATGAAGAAGCATGAAGAAGAAACCCAGGACAACACTCTGTGCCCTCCATCTTGCTGCCATCCACAACACACTAAAAACCCCAAAACCTCAATTTCTCACCAAGTGATACACTTACACTGCTCTCTGTAATCTATTTCACACTTTTGTGGATTCCAGTTTATCTTGAAGCTCAGGAAACTTTCTCCATGAATGAGGGTCAAAGTCAGAGCTCCCCTGGGGCTCAGGGCACCCCAGAGCAGACAGAGAAATATTCCCTGTGCCCTGGGTTTGCACAGATGTCATTGAGGGCTTGGAATCTTCTGTAATTACTGATTTGGTTCCTTTGGATGTGCCCCTTCATTTGGTTCCTTGCCCACCTGGATTAAAACATGTTCCAGGTGAATGCTGAGAAATAGAGTTGAGGAAGTTGAAATTATTTAATTCCTTATGAATAGTTGAAAGTGGAATCTGGAAAACATATGGAATCTGACAAAATCACATTTCTCCAAGTCTACTTTAACTTAAAAATCTGTTAATAATGATGTCCAAGAGTTCTTTTTTTCAATAAAAATGTATCATTTTGGAAAAACTTAACTTTATTCAACTTTATGTTGAGGTAATAGAGTAAAATCTAACATTTTACACTCAAAGTTTTTCTCTAAGTCGGAATTTTTTTGCTTTAAACTTGTGTTTTGAAGGAAAAACTGAAGTGAGCTCATGGACTTCTTGCAGTGGTAGGATAACAACAATTCCCTGGTGACCTGGGGACCCCTTGGCTGCATCCAGAACTCCCCGTCTCTCTCATTCCAGCGGGATCTCAAAGTGGTGTTGATGGTTTGCTCCTTGTCTTCTCCTGCCACACCTCCCTGGGAGAGCTCCTCATTTTTTGGCAAATTTTCCCTGTTTTTGAAGGCTGGGGAGTCCCCACAGGATCCCCAGTGGCCCACCCTGGGTCTCTGCTCTGTCCTTCCTCTCCTTCCTCTCCTGTTGAGGCTCCTGTGATACCAGCAATGTTGAGCTCCCACCTAATTCTCCATAAACACTTGGAAGGGTCTAGCAGATGCTTGCAAATTTTATTCCTTAGTTCTGGTGTTAACCAAGGCCAGAGGTTGATCTGAGCTTGAGGCACAAAGTCCCAGAATCTCTGAGGCTGGAAAGGGCCTTGAAGATCATGGAGTGCAACCACCCCCCAGCACTGCCAATGTCTCACATCCTTTAAGGGCTTTAAAATCCCTCCAGGAATGGTGATTCCAGCACTGCCCTGGGACCTGAGCACCCTTCCCATGAGGAAAATGTCCCTGAGATCCAACCCAAAGCTGCCCTGGCCCAGCCTGAGGCCGTTCCCTCTGCTCCTGTCCCTGTTCCCTGGGGCACAGCCTGATCCCCCCGGCTGTGCCCTCCTGGCAGGAGCTGTGCAGAGCCACAAGGGCCCCCTGAGCCTCCTTTGCTCCAGGCTGAGCCCCTGCCCAGCTCCCTCAGCCCCTCCTGAGGCTCCAGACCCTTCCCAGCTCCATTCCCTGCCCTGGATGTGCTCCAGCCCCTCCATGTCCCTCTTGTCATGAGGGGCCCAAAACTGACCCCAGGATTGAAGGAGTGACCTCCCCAGGGCTCCCAGTGCTCCTGAACCAAACAGAATCTGCTCCTTTGCTGCAGGTGAGACCTGAGCTCCCCAGGGCTGAACAGCAAACCTGGGCTCAGCTCCTGCCTGGGCTCAAGATACAAAAATCAAGGATAAAGCAGCCCCTTCCATTCCTGTGACCGTGTTCACAGTGGTTTTACGATGAGGGAAGAGATGAGGATCTGACTCCATGTTTCAGAAGGCTGATTTATTATTTTATCATATATATTATATTAAAACTATACTAAAAGAATAGAAGAAAGGATTTCATTAGAAGGCTTGCTAAGAATAGAATAGGAAAGAATGATAACAAAGGTTTGTGGCTCAGGCTCTGTGTCCAACACAGCTGGACTGTGATTGGCCATTAATAAGAAATAATCAACATGGGCCAATCACAGATGCACCTGTTGCATTCCACAGCAGCAGATAATCAATGTTTACATTTTGTTCCTGAGTCCTCTCAGCTTCTCAGGAGGAAAAATCCTAAGGAAAGGATTTTTCATAAAAGATGTCTGTGACACATTCCCTCTTCTGAGCACCAGCCAGGCCTGGGGAGGAGGTGAATCCGCAGCCCCTGCAGGGAAATGGGGTGTGCAGGATCCAGTTGGGGGCTGTTCAATGCAAAGAGGAGCAGTTGTGTTCTGACAGGGAGGATTTACCACTCACCATGAGATTTTATGAAAAATCCCTTCACTAGGGTTTTTTCTTCTGGGAATCTGGGAAGCTTCAGCTTCTCCATGTTTTGCTGCTTTGGAATGTGATTCGGAGAATTGTTTACCCAGCATGTGAATTGTTTTTAATGGCCAATCACAGCCAGGTGTGTCAGACTCTCTGAGGATGTCATGGGTTTTAATTACCATTCTTGTTAAGCCTTCTGATGTCTCCTTTCTCTTTCTTTAGTATAGTTTTAGTACAGCATTTCCATATAATATATAACATAGTATAACATAACCTAACGTAACGTAACATGACATAACATATAACATAACATAACATAATATAATATATCAGCTTTCTGAGAACTTGGAGTCAAATTCTCATCTCTCACCTCATCCTGGAGACCCTCACAACACCACATTTTCCCTCCCTGTTCTCCACCCTTCCATACTTTCCCCATTTTTCTCAGGTTGTTGGAGAGCACATCCCAGACACCCCCCACTCTGGGAGCAGTAACCAGGTGATGCAGCTGGCCTCAGCAGAGTGACAATGAAGCCAAAGTGGCTTTCTTCTTTCTTGTCACTTCTTCCTGGGGCTCTGGAGTCCAGACAGGCCCACGGCACAGCCTGGGAGGTGTCTGCATCCACAGCTCAGCTCTTGATCTACATTTCCCACCCCTGTGGCCTTTCCAGCCCTGTTTAAAGCATCACCAGGCTTGCAGAGCTGCAGTGCCAGAGCTCTGTGCCCCTGCAGGATCTCCAGCCCATGGTGTGAGCTCCTGGAGCAGCTCCCCTGACAGAGCAATGACATCTGGGCACAGCTCTGCCAGCCTCCAGCTCCTCTCTGCTGCCACACAGCCAGGCTGGGGACAGTGACACAGTGACAGGGGCACCACAGCTCTGCCCTGCCCGTGGCACCTGCCCAAATGAATTAATCAGAGTGATTCATTCCTCCTCTTCCTCCTCCTCCTCCTCAGAGCCACGGCTGCTCCCTGCCAGCATGGGGGGACTGCACACAAAGGGGATGCAGATAAAGGGAACGCTGTCTGGAGGATTTGTTGGTGGCAAATGTGCTCATTATCTGTCTCTCCGTATCAGAGGAGTGTCTGGAAGCAGCCATGGGGATGGTGCTCGCTGGCAGTGTCCGTGTCCTGACAAGGGCAGGGGAGCCCTGGGGAGCTCAGTGAGGAGAGGAGACACTTGGAGAGCAAAGCCAGGCCCTGCTGGGACTGCTGTGTTTCCATCCCACAAACGCTGAACCTTCCTTCCCTCTGATGCCAGGCAGCAGGGATCTCCACAAATGGGATGTGTCCTGTTCCAACCTCTGCCCAGAACTGCTGCAAGAAAAGCACCTTGGGAGCAAAAAAAGGACTTTGGGAGTAAGGAAAGCACCTTGGGAGGGAAAAAAAGCACCCTGGGAGCAAGAGAAACACCTTGGGAGCAATAGAAGCACGTTGGGAGGAAAAAAAGCACCTTGGGAGTAAGGAAACCAGCTTGAGAGCAAAAGAGGCACCTTGGGAGAAAAAAAAAAAAAAAACAACCCTTGGGAACAAGAAAAGCACCTTGGGAGCAAGAGAAGCACCTTGGGAGCATTGCCAGGATGCTCTCTGGCTCCAAAGCCTTAGCCAACACTTCTGCTGGGGAAAGAGTGCTGGAGCTGAACTGACAAGGAGTTTCTGTTCCTGGAAAAGTGGAATTGGTGCTGATGTTCTGTTCTTTATGGAGATATGGAAAAGAGGGCTCACCTGGAGGAAAATCAGCCAAACGGACCTGATAGATCCAACCACTGAAAATGGTGATCTTTATAAAAAATTCAGGAGTTTCCCTCCTGAAATCCTGAAACTGGAGCTCTCATCCTGAACCAGGATGTGCAACAGCCTCAGTCATGGTGCCTAACCCTCACCTCCAGCAGGAACCTGAGCTAGGCCTGGGCTGTGTCCTCAAAGCAGCACATTCCTGTCTGAATTTCAGAGTCTGCTCCACTGCCTGATGGAGGAAGTGAATTCCACAGCTGCTGTGCCTGTGGAAAGGCTCTTCTCCAGCCACCCACGTCTGCAGCCAAGCTCTGCAGCCACGAGGTGCCTGGGATGCATTATTTCTGGGAAGTGCTGCCTGTGGGAAACTTGTTTGCTGTGAAAAATCTCAGGTTAGGCAACCAAAAATGGACCTTCCAGTCCCGCATGGAAATCTTGGCCAAAGCCTGGGTGTTGCTGCCCAGGATATTCTCAGCTGATGTGCGAGCTCAGAAATAGCTCAGCTCCCATCCTGACATCAGGACTTTGATGATCCTTATGGATCCCCTCCAGCTCAGGATGTTCTGTGACCCTGACTTTAAGTGAAGGGAAATTAAACAAAATACAAGACTTAAAGTATTTTCTTTGAAGAGATTTCAGCCTTCCATGTGGTAATTTGCCTTTTTACAGTCTCTGATTTACAGTGACAGATGAGAAATGAGCTGCTAAGGCTCATGGGGTGCTCAGGACAGAACATGAGTGTCGCAGACAACTTTTATGAAAAATCCTTTCCTTAGGATTTTTCCTCCTGAGAAGCTGGGAGGCCTCAGGAACAAAATGTAAACATTGATTATCTGCTGCTGTGGAATGCAACAGGTGCATCTGTGATTGGCCCATGTTGGTTGTTTCTAATTAATGGCCAATCACAGCCCAGCTGGCTCAGACAGAGAGCCGAGCCACAAACCTTTCTTATCATTCTTTCTTTTCCTATTCTTAGCCAGCCTTCTGATGAAACCTTTTCTTCTATTCTTTTAGTATAGTTTTAATGTGATATATATGATAAAATAATAAATCAAGCCTTCTGAAACATGGAGTCAGATCCTTGTCCTTTCCCTCATCCAAGAACCCCTGTGAACACTGTCACACATGAGCATGGCAAAGATGCCCTGCAGAAAATGAACTGGGGGTGCTGGCCAACCACCCATCGGAACCCACCTGGTCAGCAGCCATGTGCACATGAGCCAACCTTGTTAATGGCATCCTGGCCAGCAGCCCCACAGGGGGAGTTTGGAGGTCTCTCCCAACCCAAACCAGTCAGGCGTTCTGTGATTTTCTTGTCCATGAGCTGCAGAGAATGGCAGGGGAAGTTTAGAGCTCCTTCCTTTGAAACAAAGTACTCCCAAAGAAAGTCATCCCCCAGCCCTGTCCAGGATCCAAATCTCCAGGTGCCCTCTGAGTGCTGGCAAAGCCAGTGCAGCTGCCACGCTTGGTGCCCACTCTCGTGGAAGTTTGTCCATGAAAACAGCATTCCCTGGCACTGTCAGAGGAGGCTGTTGTGGGAGATGAAACTGGAAAGCCTTATAAATATGATTGCCTGGGATTTCCAGGGATACAGGGGCAGCCACAGCTGCTCTGGGCACCCTGTGCCAGGGCCTCACTGCCCTCAAGGGAAGGATTTCTTCGTGTCACAAGTGGACATTGGGATTCTGAATGGGGCTAAAGCAGGTCCTGCCTTCCCCAGCCCCTTCCCCACTGCCCTGCACAGCCCAGGGCAGTCCCTGGGGGCTGAGCTGCCTGTGCAGGGTGGTTGTCACCTGGGGAATCCCTTTTCCAGCTGGAAAAGTCAGTGCCACCCCAGCAGAGGCAGCTGCACGTGCACAGCCCTTCAGAGGTGATGTGAGCGACTTTTGCGTCACAGAAATCTTCCCAGCCAGCTTTTAATGTGATTATTGCTGCTCCTGGGACTGGGATTGCAGCAGCAAGCAGGAATGCAGAGGGGAGCAGAGTGTGCATGAACCAGGGCAGAACTTCTGTTCAACCCTACGTGGGGAAGGAGGGTGAGCTCCCATCTCAGCCCAGCTGCAGTTTCAGCCTTTTCACACCCAGGGAAAGGGGAATATTGAGGAATACCCGGGCCAAACCTGCACAGGGTGCACATTCCCTGCTGCCAGCCTTCCTGCCCTCCTGCACCCCTCAGAGCCGGAGCTGGGAGTGAACAGCAGCCCCAGCCCTGGCAGCCTCCGAGGGCACAGACAAGTTCGCTCACGCACACTCCTGGGTGTTTCACCAGATCCACCCTTAAAAGGACATTTTCTCCCAAATGGCTGGGGCACAACAAGCTGTAAGCTCTGCTCCCTGTGGCTGTACAGCAGCGGGAAGAGCTGTTTTGATGTGCAGAACTCATCCCCCTGTCCCCTCCATCGTCCTTCACACGCACACAGTGTTCAATTTATTGATGGATTACATAATGCCACTGCAGCTCCAGGCATGCTTTGTCCCCATCCTATTTTTAACAGCCTCTTTGTCCATTATTTCCTAAGCCAAAGGCCCAGGCTGTTGGGGAAGATGAAACAGGAAAGCTTTATAAATATGATTACCTGGCAAAAGATTTTGGAAATATGGAAACTCTAAGTGAGATTGAAATGAAAGCAAGCTTTGAGATCCCTCAGTTACTGAACAACTGGAAAACAATGGCAGGGCCAGCTGAAGGTGATCCCCTTTGGATCAAACAATCCCCTCTGCTTGCAGACAGGCCCAAGGCTCAGAGCAGACCCTGCCAGCTTGGCAGAAGGGGCCCAAAGAGGAGTTTTTAGGGTTTAAAATGTAACCCAGTGTGGGAATGTAATGATGCTTATAGGCTGTATGGAAATGCTGTAGGATTTGTATCTTGTATGAGACTGGTTAGTGAGAATGAGAAGATTCAAGACAGAAGAAGATTTATGGTATTGTAATGGGTACCTCATTCTCTTACCCTCTTACTCTGTTAGCATCTCATCCTCTCTCTCTCTCTCTGTCGCTCTTGCACTGAGATTGAGGCAGAAACAGGAAAGAGGCAGGATCCTAGCTAAGGCAAAGAAGGCTTTACTCAAAAGAACCACATAGTTTTTATAGAGTGGTATGATAGGTTCTATTCTATTGGCCAACTAACAGAAACATCTTTCTCACACACTGTCTTTGAGAGGAGCACAAAAATAAAGTAGAAAACAATACTTGCAAATTGTTTATACTCAACAAGTTATCACATCTTTCCAACTCCTTAAAAATTCTCACAAGCCGCTGTGAGAAACGCTCGCCATTTCTCTTTCTCTGTCCCATGGCATCCACATCTCTCATCCTCTGTACCACTCTCTTTACTTCTCCCAGGCCTGCTCTGAGCTCTGGCAGTTCCCAGCAGGGCCCCTTTGCAATAAACCACAAGTTCCAAGCCCTGGCTGCAGAGATCTCTGGTCTCCGTCCATCCCCACTGTCCTACCCACCAAAGCTCCTACACCAGGTGCCTCTGCTGCCAGGGCCTGGGTGGGTTTGCAATCTCCACTTGGAATTTAAAGCCATTAACCCGATTGCTGGTGGCTCCCTGATGAACACAGATGAGCTGTGGGCACTGCATCCCTCTGCTATCACAGTCCTGACCTGGGCAGGCTTTTCCCCACTCCACAGCTCAACATTTACTTGCAGCACATTTACATGAAGCTTTTACATCAGCTGGTGACAGGTCCCAGCAGGATTCAAGAGAGGCAGGAATATTTTTAAGCAATCCTTTGGGATGAGCCAGGGTTTCCTGCACAAATGTGGGATGCTACAGGGCATGGGGCAAATTTGACTCCAAAGGGATGAGTGATGCTCGAGGTCTGATGGAAATGGTTGTGGAACATCATTGGTTTTCAGAATGATGTATGGCAATGTGCTAATGCAAAAGAGACTGTTGGAGCCCTGGTTACTGATGAGAATTGGAGACTTTCTGTGCTGCCAGGCACTGAGCCCCAGAGAACACTGCACTGACCTGAGGCTGTGCAGAAGCTTCCAGAATGGAATGACAGAACTGGGATTGTGGGTGTGGAGTTTGGATAGAAGTGTGTGAGGTCACAGGGTGGGAAACTCAGAGTTTGGGGTTTAGAATATACTAATAGATATGGAGCAAGATGGAGGTTTTAGGGTGGAGGCCGATCCTTCTCCTTCTCCTTCTCCTCTTTCTCCTTCTCCTTCTCCTTCTCCTTCTCCTTCTCCTTCTCCTTCTCCTTCTCCTTCTCCTTCTCCTTCTCCTTCTCCTTCTCCTTCTCCTTCTCCTTCTCCTTCTCCTTCTCCTTCTCCTTCTCCTTCTCCTTCTCCTTCTCCTCTTTCTCCTTCTCCTTCTCCTTCTCCTTCTCCTTCTCCTTCTCCTTCTCCTTCTCCTTCTCCTTCTCCTTCTCCTTCTCCTTCTCCTTCTCCTTCTCCTTCTCCTTCTCCTTCTCCTTCTCCTTCTCCTTCTTCTTCTCCTCCATGGGTTTGGGCGGTTTTGTGTAATTGCATAAAAAGTCCCCATTGTGGGGCACGGGTGGTTGGATATTAGATTAAAAGTGAAAATAATTCAGGTGTCATTTCTTAATTGGACACTTTATCCTTAAAAGGCCTTATAGAGAGAGATACATCCCCATTTTCAGTGTGTCAGAGTGAAGTGCGGCAGAACTCAGGGTTTGTGGGACTGTGACAGAGATAAGAACTAACAAACATCTGAGTCCAAATGAGAAACACCATCTCACATTTAATCTCGACCCTGGCAAAAAGAAGATAAAATTTGACATTTAGCAGTGCCCTGTGTGAGAGAAAACCTGTCAGGGTTGGGACCTCCCTGAAGAACCATGGGTTTGGGTTGACGGGACCTTAAACCCCATCCCACCCCTGCCATGGCAGGGACACCTCCACTGTCCCAGGTCCTCCAACCCCTGTCTAACCTGGCCTTGGAAAGTTCTGCTCTTTATCTAATAATTGTTGTGAATCTAATAATTGGGGGCTTCTGTGGGATTCATATGGGGAGGAAAATTCAGTCTAATAATAGGAGATTTCTTCTTTGGGGAGGTAGGTGAGGAAACGGATTTATGTCCAGTAAGGAGTATTATTTCTTTCTTATTTCTATTATAATTTCTGCCATTACAGGAATATTTACAGAGAGAATTTGTAGGAGAGGGGTCCTTCAGAGCTCTTGCATGGTGTTCACCTTCCCATTGTCACCCTGCACTGATCTGAACCAAAGAAAGACAAACTAAATGGAAACAAACAGAAAAACCTGAACCAAACCCCAAAAACCCAAATCAAGGCAGAACTGCTCAATGTTTAGGAACAGCACTGTCAGAAACAGGCCTCCAGCTCAGCATTTTGGGAACACCAGCTACAATTTTAAATCAACTGCATCATTTTATCACTTAAAAATTTTATTCCATAAAAATCAAGGCAAGACTGCTCCTGAGTGAGTCCCTGTGGGCCCACTCAGCCAAGGGACCCCCTGGCTCACATTGCCCAGTGGTGAACTGGGAGAACTGGGAGAGAATTTAGGCAAACCCTCCCTATGTCCAGCATCACTGTCCAGGCAAAGATGTTCAGGTCAGAGCAGCAGTGCAGGAAAAGAGAAGATGATTTGTTATCAGGATGATAACAATGAGGATGGTTTGTTATCAGGATGATAACGATGATGATCATTTGTTATCAAGACAATTTCCTTTCCCTGCAAGATGTCCTTATCTCCCAGCCATATTTACAGCTGAGGAATGTGTTTTTTCACTCTGTAGTTTTTGTGACAATGTTGTGTATATTGAAAATATCAACAGGCTTGGGGTAGGAGAAGGTGGGGATGAGTGCAGAGATGGGTTTTAGAGAGGCAGACAGAGAGTCATGGAATTACTGAGGTTGGAAAAGACCTCCAAGATCATCAAGTCCAGCCTTCAACAAACAGCCCAGTGTCACTAATCCAAGTGCCACATCTTCTCACTTTTTAAACACTTTACAGAATTCCCAGAATTCCCAGAATCACTGGGTTGGAAGAGACCTTCAAGCTCATCAAGTCCAACCCAGCCCCAACCCCTCAACTCAACCCTGGCACCCAGTGCCACATCCAGGCTTTGTTAAACACCCCAGGGATGGTGACTCCACCACCTCCCCGGGCAGAACATTCCAGAACTTTATCACCTTTCTGTAAAAATCCTTTTCCTAATATCCAACCTGTATTTCCCTTGGGGCACCTTGAGGCTGTGTGCTCTGGTTCTGACATTTGTTGCCTTCCAGGGCTGGTGACTCCACCACTGCCTGTTCCAATTCTTAAGCACCCTTTGAGTGAATAAATTTTCCCAAATTTCCTACCTAACCCTCCCCTGGTGTGCCCTAAGGAGGCCAACACGCTAGGTGAACAAGAGAATGTTCTCATTCTCGCTTCCCTCAGCATAGTTTTCTTTCAATTATTAAAAACTCCTATTAAAATGAATTGATAGTCATGTAAATTATTAAAACCCTCTCCTGTTAAAGCTCTTTGATCCTATTTGCAGACCAGACTCTCATGCTGGAGGATTCCTCTATCTCCTGGGAAGCACAGATGTGGCAGAGCCTGGTTCCAGCCTCCCCAGCTGCAGCTGGAGCAGGATGGACCCTGGTGTCATGGACATATTATATGAAAAATTCTTTACTTAGGATTTTTTCTCCTGAGAAGCTGAGAAGCCTCAGAAACAAAATGTAAACAATGATTATCTGCTGCTGTGGAATGCTACAGGTGCATCTTTGATTAGTCTCGTGGTTGTTTTTATTTAGTGGTCAATCACAGTCCAGCTGTCTCAGACTCTCTGGTCAGTCACAAGATTTAATTATCATTCCATTCCTTTCCTTGCTAGCCTTCTGATGAAATCCTTTCTTCTATTCTTTTAGTATAGTTTTAGTATATCATTTTCTTTTAATATAATATATAATAAAATAATAAATCAGCCTTCTGAAACATGGAGTCAAGATTCTCGTCTCTTCCCATGTTGGGGCTGCCTGCAAATTCCACATTTGGGCAGATATTTATTCTTATCAACACTCTACAAACCTCTGTGGTGTCCTGAGCACCCTCCCTGCCCCTTTTCCCTCCAGCCCCTTGTGCCAGGGCCAGTGTGGCGAGTTTGGCAACTTTGAGTGGTCTCATATGGTTGTTTTTAATTAATGGCCAATCACAGTCCAGCTGTCTCAGACTGTCTGGTCATTCACAAGATTTTATTATCATTCAATTCCTTTCTATTCCTTGCTAGCCTTCTGATTAAATCCTTTCTTCTATTCTTTTAGTATAGTTTTAATATAATATATATCATAAAATAATAAATCAGCCTTCTGAAACAGGGAGTCAAGTTTCTCATCCCTTCCCTTGTCCTGGGACCCCCGTGAACACCACCCCAACCCTGGCACTCCCACCAGGGCAGGCTGCACCTCTGCCAGGCTGCATCGACTCCTTCAGGCACCTCTTGCTGAGCTGCCAAGGAAAAATTTTGGTGAGACAGAGGCAGCTGATTCATGAGAGAGCCTCCTCTGAAAGCAGAGCTCCTCAGGAGCAGTTTGGGATCTCTCAGAGGGAAAAACTCCTGCAGAAAGCAGGCAGAGGCACCTCTCTGCACAGGGCAGCTCTGAGCACACACGTGTTGCCCCAGTAGCACCCAGCGGCTCCTCTCAGCAGCCTGAGAGGGGAGGCTGTGCCAGGAGGCTGCTGGAATGGGCGTTAGTGCCCAGGAATGCTGGCTGGGGTAGCCAGGAGGGAAGGTGCAGCAGCATGAGTTCACAGGGAAGGTATGATGAAGTCACCCGGCTTTATGAGAGATGAGCAGGGCCCTGAGCTCTGAGTCACGGCTGCGAACGCACCTGAGAGCAGGGAGAGAGCCAGGCACGGCCCTGGGCCTCCCATTCCTGCAGAGAATTGCCCCAGGGAAAGGGAAACTGAACCTTGAGAGGCAACTGAGCTGGAGGGACACGGGGATGGGGAAGGGTCTGGAGCAGCTGAGGGCCCTTGGTGTGTGCAGCTGGAGCAGGGCACACTGAGGGCAGAGCTCAGGGATCTGCAGCTCCTCCTGAGGGGCAGCTCCCATCCCTGCTCTGGGACAGGGACAGCAGCCAGGGCACGGCTGGGGCTGGGCCAGGGCAGCTCAGGCTGGAGATCAGGGCAAGGCTCTTCCCCCAGAGGGTGCTGGCACTGCCCAGGCTGCCCAGGCAATGGGCACGGCCCCGAGGCTGCCAGAGCTCCAGGGATGCCCAGGCTGGGCTTGTTGGGGCTCTGGGCAGGGTTTGGCTTTGGGATTGATCATCCCTGTGGGTCCCTTCCAGCTCAGCACATTCCATGATTGTGTGAGAGTGAGGGATGGGGGAGATGAAGGATGGGGGAGAAATTTGGGCAGCGCTGCAGGGATGGCCAGGGTGGGGTTGTTGGGGGGTCTGGGCAGGGTTTGAGGCTGGACTGGATGATCATTGAGGTCCCTTCCAGCCCTGGGTGTTCCAGCTCAAGATCCCAAGCTCAGATCCCAAAGGAAAGCCCAGCTACAAGGCATTAAAAGATTTAAGAAGCTCAGCACCAATGCTCACAGGAGCTCCAGACTCACTGCTGGCTCCTTTTAGCAAATGTGGAAATTGAAAATTGTTTTAGAGTCCCTCAATTACAGCTGTCAAAGGTGGCTCCACAACGACCCCATGCCCCAGGCTGTTCTTGTTCCCTGTACTGGAGGTAAATCCCAGTGCCTCACAAGCCCACCGGCCCTGCTGGCTGTGTGGCTGTGGCTGTAACCATCCCCCAGCCAGCTGTGGACACTTTGCATCCTTTCCTGCAAAACCTCAGCCTCCTCCAGCCTTCAGTGTGACATACAGGGCCGGTTGACACTGGGGCCTGGTTGTGTTTGGGGTTTGCTGCCAATATGGAGTTTGGGTGCTGGCAAATTCGGTTGTGCTCATCATCCTGTGGTTATGTGTGACATCAGAGGATCCTTCGAGCAGCACTGGGAAAGGATTACTAATGTGAATTAAGGATTAGGAGATGTTTCCACAAAACAGTCCTGCTCAGCCAGGGGAGATGGGAGCACCTGGGACAGTCTGTGGTCCTGTGTTTGTGTCAAAGCCAGGGATTTCTGGCAGTACTTGATCAGCCTCACTGTTCACTCCCTTCCACTCTTTCCTAACTTGGATTTTAACCTCCAGCTGCTGGAAATTTAAATTACACATTCATCTGCTCCAATGCATCACCAACCATCCCAATCAATCTTAAAAAAACCAAGATTTGGGCGTTGCTGGCAGCTGAACCTCCTGAGATGGGATATGGCATTTGAAAGTGCTGTAGAGTTAGTTGAAAAATAAATATTTCAAAGACCAACCCCAGCAGTGTTGATTTGAAACAGCTGATGCTGGTTGCAGTTCCAGAAAACCAGGACATAAGATCTCAATAACCCTGGGATCCCTCCACCATTGCTGGGTGACTTGGTCAGCAGAATCATTGAAAAAATTGTGTTTGATGATGTGGGAGAACCTTGGCACGAGAAACCAACCCCTGGCCACGCTCAGCCTGGGCAGAGACAGCTCCCAACAGGGCTCTGGGGGAGAGCAAAGATCCTGTGGATGGATGGATGGATGGATGATGGATGGATGGATGGATGGATGGATGGATGGATGGATGGATGGATGGATGGATGGATGGCTGGATGAATGGATGGATGGATGGATGGATGGATGGATGGATGGATGGATGGATGGATGGATGGACAGATGGATGATGGATGGATGGATGGATGGATGGATGGATGGATGGATGGATGGATGATGGAATGGGGGATGGATGGATGGATGGATGGATGGATGGATGGATGGATGGATGGATGGATGAGGGATGGATGGATGATGGATGGGTGAGGGATGGATGGATGGATGGATGGATGGATGGATGGATGGATGGATGAATGGATGGATGATGGATGGATGGATGATGGAATGGGGGATGGATGGATGGATGGATGGATGGATGGATGGATGGATGGATGGATGAGGGATGGATGGATGATGGATGGGTGAGGGATGGATGGATGGATGGATGGATGGATGGATGGATGATGGATGGATGGATGGATGGATGATGGATGGATGGATGGATGGAAGGATGGATGGATGGATGGATGGATGGATGATGGATGGATGGATGGATGGATGGTGGATGGATGGATGAGGGATGGATGGATGGATGGATGGATGGATGATGGATGGATGGATGGATGGATGGATGATGGATGGATGGATGGATGGATGGATGGATGGATGAGGGATAGATGGATGATGGATGGGTGAGGGATGCATGGATGATGGATGGGAGGATGGATGGATGGGCTGTGGTCAGCAGAAGCTTCCAGGGACATCTCCAAAGCCATCCCAGCCCTGTGGGTTTAATTCCAGGCTGGGTGATGAAATGGGAAGCTCTGTGAGCTCAGAGATGGCACCTGCCCCTCCTGTGCCACTTCCCCCCAGGACTCAGGGCTGTTTTTAAGGTGTGAGATAATAAAAATGTTATTTTTGTCAGACAGGGAACTTGAGGCATCAGCTGAAGTCACATGAGACACAGTAGGGGCTGGGAAAGTCTCCAAAATGGTGGGGCCACAGCAGGGGCAGCAGAGATGTCCCTGTGTCCCTGGTGTCCCTCTTGTGGCTGTTGATGGCTCAGGGGACCGTGTCTGTGGCTCTGCCATGAGCAGGGAGGGCGGAGGAAGGATGGAGGTCCCTTCTCCCCCAGGAGATGCTATCTCCCCTTTCCAGAGAGAGGTGGCAGGATAGAGAAAATCCTCTATTTTTGCACATTCAGACCCAAGATGAAGCCAGGAGGGACAGAATCCCTTCAACTCCTTCATCTGGGATCTTCTCTCACCAAAGTGGGACAGCGTGTGTCTTCTTCAGCCACAAGGACAGATCCTGGGGCTTCTTTAGCTACAAGGACACATCCCATGGCCTCTTGGTAGAGGAGACAAAGCAGAGGAACCTGGGATGAGCCCCAGCTGCACCAGGAGGCAGCTGCTGCTGGAGATGGGACCTTCTCAAGGAGGAGCTTCTGGAGTTGTGGCTCATCTCTAGAGTGGACAATGTTTGTGGGAGAGACGCTGTGGGAAGCCTTGTGATCCTCCTTTGGAGCTCCACAGAGAGAGAGAAGGCCAGCTGAGTGCTCTTTTGTGACTCAGAGGCAAAAGACTCCCCAGATTTTCCTTGGCAGCTCCAGCTCCCAGCAGCTGGTGGATCCAGGTGTCTCCTGGAGGTGGGATGAGGTCCCAGGAACCTCAGTGAGATTTGGGAAAAGCAGAGTGAGCAGAGGGTCCCTCTGATCCATCTCTGGCAGCACAAAGCTCAGGCACCTTGGAGAGAGGGAGAATTTCCAGAGAGAAGCTTGAGGCCTCCAGAACCCACTCTGGACAAAAGCATTCATGGAATTTCATGGATAGTCACCTCCTTTCTTTACCTCCCTTTTTTCCCCAGTTTTCCAAAGATATTTCCAGCTCCATTCCAGACTTTAAAAAAGAAAAGGAGAGAGGATCTCATCTCCTGTAAATTCTAGATGTCTGCAGTCCCCACCAGCAGGACTGAAACCATCATTATTCACATTTCTGGGACGTTTCCCATCTGCAGGTTCCAGGGACTGTTTGCCTTCATCCCACACTGCCCTCTCATGGAACAGCTCGGCTCTGCCGTGCCCGAGCTCCCCAAGAAGGGCAGGGATTGGGGGGATTCGCCCTCTGGGGGCTGTGGGGTGGAGGGTCCTTGAGCAGATGCCACCAAGCGAGGTGGCCCCAGCAGCTCTGTTTCCATGCCTTTGCCACAGTTCCTTCAGCTGTTTTTTTTTGTCCTGGGAACAAGGACGCCAGGACGAGGATGGGACAGTCCACTGGGACTGGCAAGAGCTGACACCAGGTGAGAATCACCTCAAAGACGGAAAAAATTGAGGAGGAAGGGCAATATCCTGGAGAACAGAGGGGGAGACTACCAGGGGGGTTGGTCATCTGCCAGGCTGGAAGTTCCTGGGCACTGCAAACATGTTGGCTCCCCTTTTCCAAGAGAAATGTGGAGATCCCTGAGCACAGAGGTGGCCAGAGACAGCAGGGAGGAGGATGGGATGTGACACCTGAGCAGGACATGGAGCTGGAGACACCCTAATTCCCTTCTCATTGGAATTATCCCCCATTCCCATGAACTGTGCCCACAGTCCCTCCACTGCAATCCTGGCATCAGCCTCACAGATTTGGTGGTGTGACAGAAACAGTTTTTGGGGGCTGAAACTGTTTTGTGATGTTTGGGAAAGTTTGAGGCTCTTCTGGGAACAAGGACAGGGGCCAGGTGGACACCCAAGGGACAGCAAGGAACAGTGAGTAGAAGAATTTGGTTTGCAGGTTCCAATTGATGAAGAATTCACTCTTGTGCAAACTCCATCCTCCTGTTAAGGCAGGACAGAGGAGATCTGGCAGAAAAAGCAGTAAAGACAAACAGACTTACTTCAGAAGATGTGAAGATTTCTATTCCTACAATCATTAAATGAAATCAAACCTGAAGAATCTATGTTATCTTTGATTCCTGTGCTTTGGGCAGCAAAATAAATTGCCTCATAAATGTTAGCTCATTTAAAAAAAACCTAAAACTTTTACTGTTTAGATCATTTAGTTTCTCTAGACACGGACAAAAGTTGAATATATTGAATATATATTATATATTATATATTATATATTATATATTATATATCATATATCATATATCATATATCATATATCATATATAATATATTATATTATATATAATAGATTATATATTATATTATATTATATTATATTATATTATATTATATTATATTATATTATATATATTACATATATTCAAATGTTGAATATATAAGTTTAATATAGGAATATTCCTACAATAAAGCAAGTTCCAAAGGAAACAAAGGTATAAATTAGAAATATATGTATAAATTAGAAATATAAATTATATGGCAGAAGAAAGGGGAGAAATGAAAGATTCTTCACACAGGGGTTTTTCTTTTAGTGGGAAGTGTTCAAGAAGCTCTGGGAACTCATGGAGCTGAGGCCAGAGCATCCCTGCTCTCCCAGACAGGGCTCCAAGGGCTGTCAGCTCTCAGCTGGGCTGGGTGTAGGAGAGGAATTTCAGCTGCTCTGAGGATAGGATGGATTCCAGGGCCCCTCTCCCACTGGGGTCAGAGTTTTCATTGATGTCATGGGAAAACTTTTCCCCTTTTTAATGCCTCCTGTCTCATTCCATCACAGAGGCACAGAAATGAGGTATGGAAAGCACCTCTTGGGGTCAGGAGGCTCTGCCTGTGCTCATCAAGACCACAGAGTGAGACAGATCCAGGACATTCCTGTCATGTTTTATGCACTGGCCACGAGTCCTGAGCCTGCAGTCAAACAAAAATCATTCTTTTAGGCACTACCCAAAGTGTCGTCATTTCCAGAGAATTATTAATGTTTTTGTCATGAAGAGCTGTTTCCCTTTACTAATTTCAGAGCACCTGGTGCTGATGCAGTGGAGCTCTCCTGGACTGCCCAGTGCTGTCCCTGCCCTGTCACCCCTGCCCTGTCACCCTTGTCCCAGGCATTCCCCCTTCTGCCCAGAGCCCAGGTGGGGTCGGAGCTGTTCACACTCTGCCCACACTTTGCTCTGCCACTCCTGGACATCCCCGTTCCCATCAGCTCTGCTGTCCCACAAATGTCTCTCCCTCAGAGAAACCCTCCCTCATGCTCTGTTCTCCAGCTCAGATTGTGTTTGGGTGTAGCCATGATATCTTATGAAAAATCCCTTTGCCAGGATTTTCCTCCTGAGAAGCTGAGAGGCCTCAGAAATAAAATGTAAAAAATAGTTATCTGCTGCTGTGGAATGCAACAGGTGCAACTGTGATTAGTCTCATGTGGTTGTTTTTAATTAATGGCCAACCACAGTCCAGCTGTCTGACTCTCAGTAACAAGATTTTATTAGCATTCCTTTTCTATTCTGTTCAAGCCTTCTGATGAAATCCTTTCTTCTATTCTTTTAGCATAATTTTAGTATTTAATTTTCTTTTAATATAATATATATCATGGAGTCAAGATTCTTGTCTGAGAACATGGAATCAAGATTCTAGATTCTGAAACATGGAGTCAAAATTCTTGTCTCTTCCCATGTCAGGGCTGCCTGCAAACTTCCACATTTGGGCAAATATTTATTCTTATCAATGCTCTAAAAACCTCTTTGGTGGTCTGAGCACCCTCCCTGTCCCTTTTCCCTCCATCCCCCTGTGCCAGGGCCAACGGCGTGAGTCTGGCACCAGCCAATGACCTCGGGGTGAGCAAAATCTCCTTTTGTGTTTGGGTTCACCCTGGGCCTCTGCAGAAATGAATCCCAGCCTGGGTTTGGCAGGAGCCAGCCTGGGGAACAGCTGAGTGGCTCAGTGAGGGAATTCCACCCTGAAAGGGAGCTCAAAGGTGAGGCCATAAAGCAAACCTTTGGCCAAGCCCAGAGGACTCAGGAGCCAAATCCTCCAGGATCACAGAGAGACAGGAGCTTCTCAGTGCAGCTGTAAATTCTCTTCTGGAAAGGAATTTCAAAGAAAGCATCTGGAAGATCAAAGCTGGAGCCATAAAGGCTGAACTCTGTCCCTCGTCCCAGCCTTGGCCTGGTGCAGGCAGAGGGAACACTCGGGGTGAGAGATGTCAAGGAGAGAATAAATTATTTCCTATTTATTCACCCTCTGCACCCCCAGAGGAGCCCTGTCTGTCTGAGGAAAGCTCTGTGCACACTAAGGGATGTCCTGGATTCCTGTGTGTCCTCCACAGGGAGCTTCACTCTGCCCACCCTGTCCTGTCCCTGCTCCAAGCTTGTTCCCTTTGCTTGATTCTGGAGGGGAATTTCCTTTGATTTCCTTTGATTCCTCTTGATTCTTGGGGAAATTTCCCTTAATTTCCCTTGATTTCACCTGATTTTCTTTGATTCTGGGGGGGAATTTCTCTTGATTTCCCTTTATTTCCCTTGAATTCCCTTGATTCTGAGGGGGAAATTTCCCTTGATTTCCTTTGATTCTCGGGGGGGGGGGGGGGGGTTTCCCTTGTTTTTCCTTGATTCTGGGGGAAAATTTCCCCCAATTTCCCTTGATTTGGGGGGCAGGGGGGAATTTCCCTTGATTTCTCCTGATTTCCCTTGATTCTGGGGGGGAATTTCACTTGATTTCCCTTGATTTCACTTGATTTCCCCTCATTGCCCTTGATTTCCTTTGATTCTGGGGGGAGGAATTTCCCTTGGTCTTCCTTAATTTCCCTTAATTTCCCTTGATTTCCCCTGATTTCCTTTGATTCTGGGGGGTAATTTCTCTTGATTTCCCTTTATCTCCCTTGATTTCCCTTGATTCTGGGGGGAATTTTCCTTTGATTCCCTTTGATTCTGAGGGAGATTTCCCTTGATTTCCCCTGATTCTGGGGGAAAATTTCCCGAGATTTCCCTTGATTTTGGAGGGGAATTTCCATTTATTTCCCTTGATTTCCCTTAATTTCCCCTCATTTCCCTTGATTTCCCTTGATTCCGGGGGAAAATTTCCCTTGATTTCCCTTGATTTCCTTTGATCCTGGGGGGAATTTCCCTTGATTTCCCTTGATTCTGAGGGGAATCTGGGATGCTGCTGCTGGGCTGTCCCACCCTGTGCTGTCCTGCTGTGAGGAGCAGATACAGGACCAGGTGTCTCACTGAGCATCTCGAGTGATGCAGCACCTGCCTGGGCAGGACTGAGCCCCTGTGCTCCTCAGAGAATGCTCTGAGCAGCTCCCAGCACCATTTTGGATGCCACACGTGTGAGTGAGGGACTAAAAATACCCAACTATTCAAAAGTGAGCTCATGTCAGATGGCAACTCCAACTGGTATCTGAAAATCCAAAGCCAACAGTCCTGGAGGAGATGGATTTGCCATCAGGAGAGAAGGGACTCAAGTCTGCTGCCTCAACTCCCACAGAGCCCCGGGAAGGCAAAAAACACTTGAAAATACCTTTCCAAAGAGAGTCCTGCCTGTGGATGCAGTTCCTTGTTTTCCAAGGCTCCTCCTGAAGCACAGACACGCTGGATGTTGTTTTTGAGATGTAAATTGCATTCAGCTTCCAGAGTCATTTAAATACATAAATACTGCTAAAGAAAACATAGACAAAATGTTGTTTTTAAGGATGTCACAAATAAGCATTTTCACCACGTGGATATGAGGTTGAATCCATATGAACATGGAACTTTCACACAAGCTCCCTGAGAGAGGATAATGGCTGGGGCTGGGCCAGGGCAGCTCAGGCTGGAGATCAGGGCAAGGCTCTTCCCCCAGAGGGTGCTGGCACTGCCCAGGCTGCCCAGGCAATGGGCACGGCCCCGAGGCTGCCAGAGCTCCAGGGATGCCCAGGCTGGGCTTGCTGGGGGCTCTGGGCAGGGTTTGGGGTTGGGATTGATCATCCCTGTGGGTCCCTTCCAGCTCAGCACATTCCATGATTGTGTGAGAGTGAGGGATGGGGGAGATGAAGGATGGGGGAGAAATTTGGGCAGCGCTGCAGGGATGGCCAGGGTTGGGTTGGTGGGGTCTGGGCAGGGTTTGAGGCGGGACTGGATGATCATTGAGGTCCCTTCCAGCCCAGGACACTTATGATTCCATGATCCCTGAGACATGGCTGCTGGCATCTCCCAGTTTGAGGGGATCCCTGCACTGAAAGGAACGCAGGATCCCATTGGAAAGGGAGGGTCCCACTGTAAATGCAGACTCCCACTAAAAGGCAGGATCCCACTGAAATCAGGATCCCATGTAAAGTCAGGATCCCACTAAAATCAGGATCCCACTGAAATCAGGACCCCACAGTGGCTCAAACCCCTCCTGAGCAGCCACAGAGCTCTGACAAGCACCCAGTGCTGTTTAAAGCCAGCAGGAACCTTTTCCCTTCTGCCTGTTTGATGGGAGCATGGAATGAGGATTAAAAGTGTGAAATGTTCCCAAGCCAATGGCTCAGCCTGTGAGGATTCAACACAGAAATTCTCTGCCTTGGATCCCCTGTGCCTGTGGGAGTCTCTGCTCACAGCATGTTGGTAGAAATGGCTCTGGTTGGGAGCACAGCCCCCCACACTGCATAGAAGGATCCAAGCCTGTCCTAGAGACTTGTGCTTGGTGACAACTTTGTCACCTGCTCCATTTGCTGGGACAAAGCTTTCGCCATGCCAGGCTGCCAGGGTGTGAGTGCTCAATACCCCCAGTGATGGCAGGGACAGTGCTGGACATGTCACCAGGACCTACAGGGTGACACCGGCAGCAGAACCCAGCTCATCCTTGTGTAGGAACACCTGGAACAACCTCAGTGATGGGAACCTGAAGCTACTGTGGATTCCTGACTCACCATGAATGGCACAGGGTTCTGAAGATGCCCAGACCTCACATTTGGGGACATTTGAGAGGTTGGCAATGAAGGTGTCACCATCCCATGGGACAGGGGATGTCACTGTCATATTTTCTGAAAAATCTCTTTGCCCAGGATTTTCTCCTGGGAAGGTGAGAAGCCTCAGAGAAAAAGGAAAACAATAATTATCTGATTTGCTTCTCCTGTGTTTTGCTGCTTTGGAATGTGTTTGGAGATTGTTTACCCACAGGTGATTGTTTCATTTCTTTCACGTCAATTGCTTTGACTTAATGATCAATCAGGGCCAAGCTGTGTCAGGACTCTGGAAAGAGTAATGAGTTTTAATTATTATCTTTTTAATCTTCTGTAAGTATCATTTCTGTACCCTTTAATATAGTTTAAGTATAGCATTCTTTAATATAATATAGATCATAAAATAATAAATTATCCTTCCAAGGACATGGAGTCAGATTCATCATTCCTTCCTTTGACAGGGGACTCAGAAAATACCACAAGGGCCAGCCTGCCCTGGGGTTTCTGTGTGCCCTGTACACACCCACGGTGAGGAGGAGGAGCAGGAATATGGGGAACACCCCGAGGGGTGGCTTCATCCAGAAGGAGGGGCTGAGCTCCCACTCCCCACAGATAAGATTGTGCTCCTTGGCACCATGGCCGTGGCTGCTCTGCCCAGTGTTCCCACCCTGATAACAGCCCGTGCCCTTTGGCTCTCTCCTTCCCTTCCTTTTCACTGGAAAAGGCGTTGTTGTTGGTCCCTCCTCACCCAGGAAGGTGCTGAGGGCTCTGCTCTGCTGAGGGCTCTGCTCTGCTGAGCCCCAGTGCCCCCAGCCCTGCTGGTGCCTGTCGCAGACAACTTTTCATGAAAAATCCTTTCCTTAGGATTTTTCCTCCTGAGAAGCTGGGAGGCCTCAGGAACAAAATATAAACATTGATTATCTGCTGCTGTGGAATGCAACAGGTGCATCTGTGATTGGCCCATGTTGGGTGTTTGTAATTAATGCCCAATCACAGCCCAGCTGGTTTGGACAGAGATCCCGAGCCACAAACCTTTGTTATCATTCCTTCTTCTTTTATTCTTAGCCAGCCTTTTGATGAAATCCTTTCTTCTATTCTTTTAGTATAGTTTTAATGTAATACATGTCATAAAATAATAAATCAGCCTTCTGAAACAGAGTCAAATCGTCATCTCTTTCCTCATCCAAGAACCCCTGTGAACATGGTCACAGGTGCCCAGATCACAGCAAGATCTCCATCTCTGTCCCCTGATGGGCTCCCCGTCCCAGGGGCTCTGCTTGTTCAACCCTTTCCTCACCTTCAGGGAGAAGTAGAGCTCATTTCTGTGACAAAAAAAAATGGCATTGGGGATGAAATATTAAATTATTTCACAGGGAAATACTGTGTAAAGTATTTCAATAATTCAAGTCTGCCACACCAGGCTGGGTGCACCAGCAAAAATCCATGGAATTCCAGAATCTCAGACTGGTTTGGGTTGGAAAGGACATTAAAGATCATTCAGACTCACTCCTACCATGAACAGGGACACCTGCCACTGTGCCAGGTGCTGCCAGCCCCAATGTCCAGCCTGGCCTTGGGCACTGCCAGGGCTCCAGGGGCAACCACAGCTGCTCTGTGTCCCCCTGCTCTGTTCCCTGCAGATCCAACATCCTCCACCCTTCCTGGAGAGAAATATCTCAGCCACTGATGGACAAGGCACATTTTTGAAACCTCAGCAGCATTTAGAACCAACTGAAGGCAAAATTCCCTTTGAAGCTTTAGGGCAAGGGATATCTGAAAATACCTTGGAGGTCACTGTGTTTGGTACCACTGAGGTCTCCCAGTTGTGGACTTGGTACAAGAGCCAGTGGCTCATCTCCAGCATTTGGAATGACTCCTGCAAAGGAGCCCCAAATGTGGCCTGGTTTCTCTTCAGAGGGTTCTGTAGAACACCAGTGAGCTGGCAGCAGTCCACTCTTGTGGATGTGAGGATGGCCCCTGGATCCCTGGCAGTGCCCAAGGCCAGACTGGACATTGGGGTTGGGAGCACCTGGCACAGTGGCAGGTGTCCCTGCCATGGCAGGGGTGGATGGGATAGTCTTTGAGATCCCTTCCAACCCAAACCAGTCTGGTTTAGACAAGGCACATTTTTTAAACCTCTGTGATCCCAAGGAAAGCTCTCATTGCCATTAAACCACATCCTGTATCCAGAACTTTCCATGGCTTTCCAAGGCCTGGCTGTGGCTGATGGGAGCAGACCCATTCCCTACTGGCCATGACCTGGGCATGGGGAGTTGTGGTGAGCCTCCTTTGTTTCAACTGGGCTCTCAGATAAGTAATCTCTGCTGAGACCTGATAAATAGGATTTCAAGTAAGGGAAGGAGTTGAAAATCTTTTCTCTCACTGCAAAGTTCAAAGGCTTTGCGTGGTACCTCAAAGGTGCTGCTCAGTTTGCTTTGAACCCAGAATAGGAACCAAGAATGATTCCATGTTGATTATCTTGAGACTTTGTGTCTCAATCCACTGGCTCTGAGTGCCTGGAGTACTGGACTGACTTTAAATGAGCAAACTGCCGTTGTAGGAGCAACATTCTGCAAGAATTTGGGGCTGGAGGTCACTTTATTCTGCTGAGGTTTGATGAACTGACCCACACTGTCAGGATTATGGACCATCCCTAGAGGAAAAAAGTCATTCTAAAATGAAACCTCAAAATTTATCACTGACAAAAGATGGGCAAATGGGTAAAATTCCACCCAGAGCAGCTGTGGCTGCCCCTGGAGCCCTGGCAGTGCCCAAGGCCAGGCTGGAGCACCTGGCACAGTGGGAGGGGTCCCTGCCATGGCAGGGGTGGCACTGGGTGGGATTTAAGGTCCCTTCCCACCCAAACCATTCCATCATTCTATGAACAGACCCTGACTTTCCAGGAATTACTTCCTCTGAGATATCTCTGCCTGCCTTAGAAACACATGCAACCTTAAATCTAAATTCAAGCATAGATTTTTTCATGGATTTACTGGGTTATTTTCCCACTCAGGAGTGGAGAGGGGGAATAAGGGAATACAATTTTTGAAGAAAAGTGCTTGAAGATTCGTTTTCACACCTTCTTGGGCTGAAAAGAAGAGGTGACACCATTCATGTCCCCCAAAACAGATCTGTCCTTGTGGCTCAGATCAGGGGCCCAGGGCTCTGAATCTCAGTCCAGGCTGAAGGAAGACCTTTCCCACTCCTCCAAAAGCAGCTTTCCATCCTCTCCAGCATTCCCTCCACCTTCCTCTGCCTCAGAGTCAGGCTCTCTGTGCTCAGCCTCCTACCACTTAGGGGACAGTGTCCAATTCCTCCCATTCTGGCAGCACTTCTGCTCTTTTTGGGAGCTCCAGGCCTCAAACTCACAAACCCTGAGATGTGCAGAAATTCACGCTGACACACTGAAAATGGAGCCCCATCTCTCTCTCTATGAGGCCTTTTGAGGCTAAACTGTCCAATTAAGAAATGACACCTAAATTATTTTCACTTTTAACCCAGTAACCAACTACCCATGCCCGCAATGGGGACTTTTTATCCAATTACACAAAACCACCCAAACCCATGGAGGAGAAGGAGGAGGAGGAGGGAGGAGGAGAAGAGAAGGAGAAGGAGAAGGAGAAGGAGAAGGAGAAGGAGAAGAAGGAGAAGGAGAAGGAGAAGGAGAAGGAGAAGGAGAAGGAGAAGGAGAAGGAGAAGGAGAAGGAGAAGGAGAAGGAGAAGGAGAGGAGAGGAGGAGGAGGAGGAGGAGGAGGAGGAGGAGGAGGAGGAGGAGGAGGAGGAGGAGGAGGAGGAGGAGGAGAGGAGGAGGAGGAGAGAGGAGGAGGAGGAGGAGGAGGAGGAGGAGGAGGAGGAGGAGGAGGAGGAGGAGGAGGAGGAGGAGGAGGAGGAGGAGGAGGAGGAGGAGGAGGAGGAGGAGGAGGAGGAGGAGGAGGAGGAGGAGGAGGAGGAGGAGGAGGAGGAGGAGGAGGAGGAGGAGGAGGAGGAGGAGGAGGAGGAGGAGGAGGAGGAGGAGGAGGAGGAGGAGGAGGAGGAGGAGGAGGAGGAGGAGGAGGAGGAGGAGGAGGAGGAGGAGGAGGAGGAGGAGGAGGAGGAGGAGGAGGAGGAGAGGAGAAGGAGAAGGAGAAGGAGAAGGAGAAGGAGAAGGAGAAGGAGAAGGAGAAGGAGAAGGAGAAGGAGAAGGAGAAGGAGAAGGAGAAGGAGAAGGAGAAGGAGAAGGAGAAGGAGAAGAGAGAAGGAGAAGGAGAAGGAGAAGGAGAAGGAGAAGGAGAAGGAGAAGGAGAAGGAGAAGGAGAAGGAGAAGGAGAAGGAGAAGGAGAAGGAGAAGGAGAAGGAGAAGGAGAAGGAGAAGGAGAAGGAGAAGGAGAAGGAGAAGGAGAAGGAGAAGGAGAAGGAGAAGGAGAAGGAGAAGGAGAAGGAGAAGGAGAAGGAGAAGGAGAAGGAGAAGGAGAAGGAGAAGGAGAAGGAGAAGGAGAAGGAGAAGGAGAAGGAGAAGGAGAAGGAGAAGGAGAAGGAGAAGGAGAAGGAGAAGGAGAAGGAGAAGGAGAAGGAGAAGGAGAAGGAGAAGGAGAAGGAGAAGGAGAAGGAGAAGGAGAAGGAGAAGGAGAAGGAGAAGGAGAAGGAGAAGGAGAAGGAGAAGGAGAAGGAGAAGGAGAAGGAGAAGGAGAAGGAGAAGGAGAAGGAGAAGGAGAAGGAGAAGGAGAAGGAGAAGGAGAAGGAGAAGGAGAAGGAGAAGGAGAAGGAGAAGGAGAAGGAGAAGGAGAAGGAGAAGGAGAAGGAGAAGGAGAAGGAGAAGGAGAAGGAGAAGGAGAAGGAGAAGGAGAAGGATCAGTCCCAAAACCTCCATCTTGCTCTATATCTATTCTAAACCCCAAAGTCTAAGTTTCCACCTGTGATCTCACACACTTCTATCCAAACTCCACACCCACAATCCCAGTTCTGTCATTCCATTCTGGAAGCTTCTCCACGGCCTCAGGTCAGTGCGGTGTTCTCTGGGGGTCAGTGCCTGGCAGCACAGAAAGTCCCAAATTATCTGTGTCCCGGGCTCCAACAACTTTTGGCCACCCACACCCACAGGTTCAGCCCAGCCCAACCCTGTGTGGCCATGGGGACTCTCATGGGTCACTTTTGGCCATCCACACCTGAGGATTCAGCCCAGCCCAGCCCCAGGTGGCCATGAGTGACCTCTCAGGTCCATTTTGGGCATTCAGTCAGTGCTGGTCTCAGCCAGGACAGGATCAGACCATCCCAACCCATAAACAGCTCTGTCATCTCCTGCTCCATCCTCTTTTGTTGTCAATTAAGCAAATTTGCTTTAAAAACCCACACTGCATTTAAAAACTAAAAAAATATTCTGAGGAGGCAGAAAAACAGTTTTTCTGGCCTCATCTGTCTCGTGTTATTTTGAATCTAATGAGGTTTACAGATGGATCTTCCTGTGACAGATGAAACTAAAGTGACTGAGAAAGCAGGGCCAAAACCCACGAGGAGCAAATTTTGTCAGGCATTTCCAAAATCATGTCTGTGTTTTCCTTGGGTACCTGTTATCTTTCCTTAGGACAGGGGACGCATGAAATATGATTTATAAGGGGCATTTTGACATTGTCCCCAAATAAAATTTGGAGACAGGAGAGAATTTTTTAGGCTCTTGAGGACTGGATTTTGCTGTTTCTCCATTTATAAATCAAACATGGAGCTGTGCCCACTCCCACTGAGGATTTGCTGGGCTCTTTTGCTCTTCCCAGGGTGTGTAGGTTCCTTCAGCACTCAGATATAACCCTGAGAAGTGAAGGATGCATCTACTGCAACTGCAGGGGAGCAGAAACATCAACCCCAGAATTGTTAAGGTTAGAAAAGACCTTAAAGGCCACTGAGTCCAACCACCACCACCATGGTCACCATGTCCCCAAGTGCCACATCCACAGGTTTTATGAACACTCCCAGGGATGGTGACTCCACACTGCCCTGGAAAGCCCATCCCAATGTTTTCCAGCCCTTTATTATGAAGGAATTGTTCATAATAATGAACTTATTATTATGAACACTCAAACTGAGCACAACTTGAGGCCGTTTCGTCAATGTGTGACTAAACAACAATTCTTCACCTAGCCCTGAGCTCTGAGTGCCACATCCAGGAATTGCTGGGGCACCTCCAGGGATGGGCACTGCAAACCTCCTTGGGCAGCCTCTGCCAAGGCCTGAGCCCCCTGTCCAAGAAGAAATTTTCCCCCAATATGCAAAAATGGGATTTTAAGGGCGTTCAGGGCTCCTTTTCTGTTGTTGGTGTGAGGGGTTTGGAGCTGTGGGGAACAGGAAATGTTCCCTGCCAGAAGGGGCTGGGGCAGGGACACCTCTGCTGCTGGGCTTGCACTGGATGGATATTCCCTTGTGGGAAAAGCCTTTGGGATTCTGGTGTTCAGGATGCAGAGATGAGGTGGGAAAAGAGCTCCAAGGACATCGAGTCCCAGCTGATGCCACCTTGTCCCCGGCCCAGAGCTCTGAGTGCCACCTCCAGGAATTGCTGGGGCACCTGCAGGGATGGGCACTGCAAAGCTCCCTGGGCAGCCCCTGGCAAGGCCTGAGCCCCCTTTGCATGGGGAAATTCCTGCTGTGCCCACCCTGAGCTGCCCTGGCCCAGCCTGAGGCCGTTCCCTCTGCTCCTGTCCCTGTTCCCTGGGGCACAGCCCGACCCCCCCGGCTGTGCCCTCCTGGCAGGAGCTGTGCAGAGCCACAAGGGCCCCCTGAGCCTCCTTTGCTCCAGGCTGAGCCTTGCAGAGCTCAGCTCAGGGCTGCTGGCAGAGCAGCAGTTGGAGGGAACAATCTGTTCCATCTGCATCTGTGGGAGCAGAGCACTTTGATCATCACTCGTGGTTATTGGGAACTGGCCTGGCTGTTCCTCCTGAGCTCTGCAGCCAAATAATTCATCCTGCTGCAATATTGACTGGCACTCACTCCTCTCTGTCTTGATTTCTAGGAAATCATTTGTTATTCATAACGACTTGATGATTATTGGGAGTGAGATGATGTTCTCTGGAGAAAGGTGCCAGATTTCAACACTGCCAGAAATGTTCTCCTTCCTGCTGGGATTTGGATGTCAAACCGTCAGGAAACCTGTTCCACTCCAAGGGATGAGAGGCAGATCTTCTTACCCACATGTTCAGAGGGACCCTTGTCCCAGTAACTGGATCACTCCAGAGCTCTGCTCTGCAGCAATCAAACACCCAGATGAAAGTTGGAATAATTTTAGCACCAGAGATTTGGCTTTGACGTTGATAAAAGGTAAAGGTTGCTGTTAAGCAGAGTTATCTGACTCAGAAAGCAGCAAGGAACTCACACTGTGGATGTGGAACAAGTCTGCCTTGTTCCTCCCTGCCTTAATCCCCTTTTAATGGGAATTAAACCAAAAAAAGCATGATTTTTTTTTTTTTTAATTTTTGGGGAGGGGGTGATATCTCTCCTGTGATAAATGGGCAGAAAAAAACGTGTCAGCTCTTGGACACCCAGGCTTCTTTCACGTCTGCTTCCGTGTCTGAAAGTTTGTCTGAATTTTCTCCTGCTGCTTTTGGTCTAATTGAAGATTTTATCTGTCCTGACAAACCTCTCCTATCTTGTACTCTTTCGCCTCCTTATCTGCAGAACAACTTGCATTTAACAAGAACAAGAAGCACGGGCATCCATACCTGGCATTCCTAAGAATAATAATGGCGCTTTCTAGACAAATACATTTTTGGATAAAGGGCTTTGCTTGGCCAAAGTCTGGTTCTCTAGACAAGACCAGCAAACCTTCTGTGGTGGCTTTGAGAAAACATCATTAATCAGCAGAGATTAGCAGTCAGCAAATTCCTTGTTCAGATAGAAACTCTGGGCTGTGAATGTGCCCATTCAGGGCTGGGGGACTCAGCACCTCCTCCTGACTCTTTCTGGAGCTCAGCAGCTGCTCAGAACCAGGATTTAAACCCCAATTAGAGTGTAAAATCCCCATTATTTAATTCCATCATGTGTAATAAGCTCAGCTGGGATTGCTTTGTTCGTCTGGGCTCCTTTTTGCAAATATCACCATCTTTAAAATCCATTTAAATCCATTTCCAACAAAGCCCCTCTGTCTAAGGGGGCTCTGGGGGGACAGGGCAGGGCTCTGCTCAGCCCCTGGAGCGAGGTGGGGTCTCAGGAGTGACAGGAATTCCCAGCCAGGTTGGGTTTGGGACCATGCTGGGTTCATCCCCAGCAGGTGGAGGGGACCTGGCTTGGGTCAGCCTGGTTTGGGTGGCACAGATGAGCTGTGCCAGCCTGGGAGCTGCCCTGGGAGCTGCCCAGGGGCTCTCAAAGCTGCAATTTCATTTCTTCATGAAAGGGCTGTCAAGCTCTGGAACAGCCCTGGAGGGGTTTAAAAACCAGGGTGATGTGGCATCAGGGGGACATGGGTCAGTGGTGGCATCTGGGGACATGGGTCAGTGATGGTTCCTGGGCACATGGGTCAATGGTGGCACTTGGGGACACAGGGCAGTGGTGGCATCTGGGGATGTGGGTCTGTGGTGGCGCTTGAGGACATGGGTCAGTGGTGGCACTTGGGATCGTGGGTCAGTGGTGGCACCTGGGGACATGGGTCAATGGTGGCACTAGGGACTGTGGTTCAGTGGTGGCACTTTGGGATGTGGGTCAGTGGTGACACTTGAGGACATGTCTCAGTGGTGGCACCTGGGGATGTGGATCAACGATGGGACTTGGGGATGTGTTTTAGCGGTGGCGCCTGGGTCAGTGGTGACACTTGAGGACATGGGTCAGTGGTGGCACATGTGTCAGTGCTGGCCTTGGCAGTGCTGGGGGAACAGTTGGACTGGATGATCCTAAAGGTCGTTTTTAGGATTCCGGGATTGTTGTCTCCAGAGAGGGAACCCAAAATCTTGATTCATTCAACAGAACAACGATTCAAATGTTGTATAAATAAACCAGGGGGTAGAAGATCAGGTTTGCAAAGTGATTAAACTTGAGGGCTGCAGTAATGCAAGATGAGCACAAACACCTCTGAGATTCCAAGATTTCCTTCCCTTGGGGGGTGAAGAGGTGGAGCAGGAGGTGAGGGACCCACCTGAGCCAGAGCTCGACTGGTTCTTGCAAAGGGTCCTGGAAGGAAAGGACCCGGAAGGGCTGAGCAGGTCCTGGAGCCTGGAGACCTCAAGGGAGAGGGGACAATGTCCATGTGGAGTGGAGATTTGCTGTGGTGAAGCTGTGGTGGTGTCTCTGTGCAAACCAGGGTGGTGAGAAATGGGGCACTGAAAGGGTGCCAGGGCAATGCTGGGGTGACCAGGCCTGGAAGTGTCCAAAAAACCACGTGGAGGTGGCACTTGGTGGTCTGGTTCAGCTGGGATTCAGTCAAACATTGGATCTTGGAGTCCTTCTCCAATCTTAATGTCCCTGCAATTTTTTTGAAAGCCAAATTATTTGGATTTGAATATTCCTGCTTGCCCTTCTTGTCTTTTTAGCTCCCCACCAGGCAGATTTATAACGTGGAAACAAGAGAGCTCAGCTATCCACACCCCCACAGGTGAGAACTGAAATGCAGAAGAACAGAAATTCCATACAAGAGGTTTCTCTCTTTTCCTGCCTACTGAAACGGGGATTTGATTCAGCAAAACCACCACGGGTGAGAACTGAAATGCAGAAGTTCCTCACAAGTTATTTATCCCTTTTCCTGCCCACTGAAACGGGGATTTAACCCAGAACACCCCTACAGGTAGAAGAGTACCTGCATGGAGGTGCAGAAACCTCCCCAGCACCTCTCAGATCTGTGAGCTGGCTCAGAGATTTCCTTCTTATCGATGATATTTTCTCCATCTTAACAGAAGGCTAATTAATTACATTATATTATTCTATATTACATTACACTATATTACATTATATCTAAACTAAATGTGCCAAGCACTCAACCCTGCACACACTGCACAGAATCTCGTGACTGTCACCCTACAGTCCTGATACACACACACACACACCTGGCCCTGAGAGGCCAAGGAACCAAATCACCATCACTGTGGGTAAACAATCTCCATATTGCATTGTACTTTGGCACAAACACAGGCACAGCAAATGAGATAAGAATATTCTTGGGAAGAATTGAGCCTTGCTTTTCTCTGTGAAGAGAAATGTGGGGCTGCACACTTGGCCCGGACAGGCCAAGGAACCCAAGCCCCATCACTGTGGGTGAACAATCTCCATTTTGCATTCTGCTTTGGCACAAACACAGGCACAGCCAAAGAAAAGAATTGTTTTTCCTTTCTCTGAGATTCAGAGAATGTGAAACCCTGAAATATTCTTGGGAAGAATTGTGCCTTGCTTTTCTGTGTGAGGAGAAATGTGGCGACACCTTCCCACAGCACCCAATCCAGTCAGGAGTGGGAATGTCTCAGGGCCCCAGCCTGATGGCAGGAAAAAGGGGTTTTTAGGGAAATTAAATGCTAAATCAATTACACAGGCTTAGCTGCTTTCCTAGGGCTAAAAATGGAAAGAGAAAAAACAAAGTGGTCTTAATGACTTAACTGAGCAAACATAACAAGAAAGTGATGAAATGTGAGGAAGATAAGACAGAATAAAGAGAGTGAACAGGAGCTTGCTGTGCACGAGCAGCTCTGCATCAGGGAGGAACCTATTACTCATCCTGTTGCAGGTACAGCAGCTCTGGGGACCCATCACGGAACACTGAGGGGTTTGTTCTGCCACTCGTGGAGAAGAAAGCAAAAAAAAAATTGCACAATCCTGAATAAAAATGTCTGAAAGAAAGTGAATGGGGTTCTCCTCTCTTTGCTGTGAAAAGAGCGTTGGGTTGGCAGTTCAGATTAGTTCTCTATCTTCAGATAAACTAGAGAAATAATAATAATAGTAATAATAATAGTAATAATAATAATAATAATAATAATAATAATAATAATAATAATAATAATAATAATAATAATAATAATAATAATAAAAATAATAAAACTATTATTGTTGCTAAAATAATAATAAATTAAGAAAAAATAATAAAAAAGACCCTTTCAATAATGCTTTCTGAGGTCTACTGACAGCAGAGCAGTCCATGGATGGGGGAAAGGAGGATATTTTTCCTTGGAAACCCATAGGGGCAGTGAGAGTCAATGTATAATGTCATTGTCATATTTTCTGGAAAAATCCCTTTGCCAAGATTTCTTCTCCTGGGAAACTGAGAAGCCTCAGACAGAAATGAAAACAATAATTATCTCATTGCTTCTCCTGTGTTTTGCTGCTTTGGAATGTGGTCTGGAGACTGTTTCCCAATTGGTCATTGTTTGATTCAATTTCATGTGAATTGTTTTAACTTAATGACCAATCACTGTCCAGCTGTGTCAAGGCTCTGGAGAGCCACAAGTTTTTCATTATCATTCTTATTAAGCCTTTTGTCTGTATCCTTTCTCTATTCTTTAGTATAGTTTTAAAATAAGTACATAAAATAATAAATTAGCCTTCTAAGAATGTGGAGTCAGATTCACTCATCTCTCACTTCATCCTGGGGACCCCTGCAAATACCACAGAGGAGTCCTTGCTGAAATGCAAAAGAACAGAAATTCCTTGCAAGAGATTTCTCCTGCCCACTGAAACAGGGATTGAATTCAACAAAACCACCACAGGTGTGAACTGAAATGCAGGAAAACAGAAGTTCTGATTCCATTTACAGTCCTGGTTCTGCAGGGACTCCTGGGCCACCTCTGCTCCCTTCCTCCCCGCAGGTGACAAGGAGTTAGGAGAGATTTAACCAGCTTCATTGGAGGCTTGAGTTTTCAAACCTTTCCATGGTTTCCTTCAGTGGAGTTATTGATGTGTACAGAATTCCGAGGGAAATGGGTCAGCCTGCTGGCCCAGCTGGCCCAGGGCTCTGTCTCTGCAGCAGCAGTGGTGTTGGTATTTCAGGAGAGCACAGAGCTGCTTCCTGCTGCCCCCTCCCCTCTGTTCACCCTTCAACTGCTGCAGCAGGAACCCCTGACAGACATCCCTGCCCTGTTCCTTTAAATATGTGTTCAGGGGCTTGCAGCCCAGTAATAAATCTAATAAACAAATAGAATTCATTTCTGAGCCTGCTGACAGCAGCTCCTGCACAGCCTGGAGTGGCAATGACACCAATTTGATCCCCAGTAGGACAAGAATTGCTGTCTAAGTGAGCACAAATCCTCTGCGCAGCACTTCCACACCTCTTCTCCTGGAGGGTTTGGTCAACAACCCACATCAAATATTGCTGTGAATCTTCACAGAGCTGAGCCCAAGACTGGAAACCTAAAAAAGCTGTTTCAGATTGCAAGGCAAGATGTTTTCAATTACCATCCATATGGCAGATTATCTTTATCAAGTGGGCAGTTTGCCTTATCTCTCTCTCTGAGTGACCACATTAACACCTCCCTCAGGAGGGGACACCTGCTGATAACAGCTATTGAATGTCCCTGCATGGCTGATAAGAACTACAGCATCCCATTGGGAGATGGGAGCCCAGAGGGAGGAGCCAAGCATTCCTACCCGGATAGAATCTGGAGATTCTGCAACACCAGCACAGCTTCTGCACTGCATTGCCCAGAGGAACAGCAGCTGCCTCTGCCCCTGGATCTTCAGAGGCAGAGACTGCACCTTTCTGCAGGATCCCTGCTCCAGC
Organism: Ammospiza nelsoni; assembly: GCF_027579445.1. NCBI lineage: Eukaryota > Metazoa > Chordata > Aves > Passeriformes > Passerellidae > Ammospiza > Ammospiza nelsoni. The sequence goes on along the minus strand of NC_080657.1, from coordinate 5,394,439 downwards.
AGAACCAGCCCTGACACTGCAGGAGGGCTGAGCCACAATTCCAATGGCACTGCTGCCACCAGCCTGACCCACAGGGTGTCAGGTTGGGTTCTGACTCTGGCACTGTTGGTTTAGTTCACTGCATTGTTTATTTTATCCTTTTATTTTCTTCCCTATTAAAGAATTTTTATTTCCAGCTCCCATATTTTTGTTGACTGATAGCCCCTTAATTTAAAATTTATAGCAATTCAGGGGGGCAGTTAATTTTTTCCATTTCAGGGGAAGCTCCCGCCTTGCTCAGCAGACACCTGTCTTTCCAAACCAAGACAAAAGCCCATCTCCTCTTCACCTGTGTTTGTGCAGTACCACCCAACAGGATGCTCTGGCCTTCCAAAAGGTTGGGAGTTGTTGGTTTTCCCAGCTTTTATAGAGAATGGATAAGTGAGAGGTGTTTTAAAAGGTTTTATTGCATTATCAGTCTCGATGAATAGTGAGACACAAGAGATGTAAAGCTCAACATCATTCCATCAGAGGCTGAATGGATTTTAGCTTTTTGTAAATTTTGTACAATTCTTTACAAATCCATTCCCCACAGAGAGTGATGCCATGGGGGATGTTTTTGGGCAACTAATGCATTTTTCCATGCATTCATTGGAAATGGTGTTGTTGTCTGGTTACAGTTTGAGATCCGGCTTTTTTTCTGCTGCCACTGATGTCTCACAGTGAGCATTTGCATCTGCCTGGATAGAGGCAGGGTGATCCCCCAGGAAATATAGCTTAGGGAAGCACAGCCCTGCTCCCCAAAAAGGTGATTTTGTCACTAATCAGAGCCAGCAGGTGCCACATCTGAGTCCTTGTGAGTGACAGCACAGGAGCTGCAGGGAGCAGCCAGGGCCGGGCCTGGCCCAGGTGGGAATGCCAGGGCAGGCAGGGACTGAGTGCCCTTCTGCTCCTGGTGGTGCCTGGAGGGGCTCCCTAGATCAGAGCCTGGAAAAGATTAAAGGAATAAATTACTGGGAATTTATTATTGGGAACAAATGAGTGGGTTTTTATTAAAGGCTTTCAACAGGTATGCCTTGGGTAGCTAAATCTCCCAGAGGCTGCACCCAAGATGGACAATGGGCAACACTTTTTCAGACAATTCTAAATTTGGTCCAGTTACATATCAGGGGTTAATTCTGCAATTACAGCCTCAGGTAGTGAAGTCATTTACCCCCAGTTCGCTCCCCCCAATTCACTTTTGTTTGTACTTTTTGGGCCCTGAGGCAGAGGGTGTCCTTGAGTTTCAGGCCTGGAGGAATTGTTTTATCTGACCAACATGTGAGGACAGAAACTAACACTTTACATGGAGGTTGGAATTATGCACTAATGCAGTGCAGGATCTGAAAAATATATAAGCTGATACCCTAAGGCATTACTGTGACAGCCCAGGACAGCCCCTCTGCTCCTGCCAGCCTCTCAGTCTCTGCAGGTTGGTGGTGTCACCCTGGCCCAAGCCCAGCAGTTCCAGGCAGGCTGATGCCATCATTAGGATGAGCTGGTTATTTCCTGTGAAAATCCCAAATCCTGGCTGTATTTACCAAAGGAGGATTAGAAGGGACAGCCCAGGGAGAGCCCAGCAGGTCTGGAGGTGCCTCCTGCCATCAGGGGCAGAGCTGGTGTGTCTGGGACCCTCCTTGGGTGTTTGTGGGATGGAGGAGCTAAGGAGAATCCTTAGCCTTGACCTGGCATCAAGGTCCTGCTGAATCTGTGACTCCAAATAATCAAAGCACTTTTCTGTAGAGAAATAACCTTTACACCTCCCAGGGCTGGGATCCAGCCCAAACCCACTCCCACTGAGGTGTGAAGAGAGCCAGAGTGTGAGTAATGATCCTCACTTTCAAAAATGTAAAAGGTTTATTAAAACCTTGCCAAAAATACAACAGCAGACTGAATAGAGAAAATATCACAGCACCAGGAGCAGAGGATGTTCCCCACCATGTACTCACCCACACCATGGTTAAAGGTTTCACCTTTTAACCCTTTATCCTCCCAAAGTTCTGTCCATGACTCCTCCTTCCCTGCCCAGGGGTGGAGATCCCTGCCTGACACCTGGATTGGGGGGCAGCTGTTGCCATGGGAACGAGTGACCCTCCCACATGTCCCAAACCCACCCAGGGCACCCCTGAGAACAACACAAGGGGGTGAAACACAACTATAAATCTATAAAACTGCTCCTAACATATATCCATGATATTTGCCTTTTAGTTGTGAGGATCAGCCATGGAATTGCTCATCTGTCACACAGAGGATTTCTTTAGTGTGAGCCCTCAGTGAGGCTCCTGCAGGCCATGAGTCAGTGCTGCCACATTGCCATTATCATTAATTATTATTATCATTATTATCATTATTCTATTTTTATCACTTCTAGAAATCCACGAGCAAGTCATGGGGTGGAACTCCCAGTGAGGAATGAGCCCTGAGCAGGGCTGGGTTTGTCAGCTGTGCTTCCCTTTGGCTGTGTGAGTTCATGGAGAGCTGCCTGGCTCCAGAGGGAGACAAGAACAGGCCGTGTCTCCAGCCCAGTGCTGGTCATGCTATCCAATTACCCGGTAATTCATCTGGGAATTACTGGGTAATTGGGGAGATAATTACCAGGTAACCTGCGCCGACCTGCCCCAGATTCTGCCTGGGCAGTGTTTGCATGACTTTGGCTGGGTAATTACAGAGCAGGTCGCTGGGCTGGCTGGGGGAGCTCCGGGAAATAAAGGGATGCCTGAAGTGTGACTAAGAGCAATGCAAAAGTAAAGCTCTGTGGAATACTGGATGTGTCATCTGCCTTGACTCCTGGCCAAATCCAAACCATTCCTTGCTGCCCTCTGAACCTGCCTCAGTGAAATCCACATTTCTTTCACCTGCACTTGAGAGAAGCAGAATTTCTCATCACCAGAGGTGATGAGGGGAGCCTGCAGCTCCCCACCCCAGATAAAAACCCCACAGCTCCTGTCAGGGCCTCATGAAAAGTCCCTCAGCCTCTCACCTCACCCAGATCAGCATCTGTGATTCAGCATGTGAGAAATAGCTGCTCACTTCTCTTAGTTTAGGAAGGTTTATTAAACCTTATCAAAAAAACAACAGAAGGCTGAATAAAGAAAAAAGGCTATGGCACTGGGAATAAAAGATTTCCCCCCCCCATGTGCTCAGCTCCCTCACCATGGAGGTTTTACCCTTTTTAACCCTTTAACCCCTCCCAAAGTTCTGTCCATCATCCCCTTCTCCAGTGGTGGATATCTCTCCTCAAATCCTGATTGGAGCTCAGGTGTTCCACAGTGACAAGCCAGCCCTCCCAGTGTCCCAACCCAGCTGTCCCTTGATAACCATGTGAGGGGGTACAACAGAACTATAAACCTATAAAACTTTTCTTAACCTACATACATGATATTTGTCCATTAATTGTGAGAGTCAATCATCACATTACTCATCTATCACAAAGGGGATCCTTAAGCCAAGTTCTCCTTGAACCTGACCTGGCCCAATCTAAAGCAAGGACCAGCACAGGGATGTCCTTGCTCATGCAAGAGCTTATCTGACCATAATAAACTCAATTTAATACACAGAAACACATTATCTAAATTTAACAGCCCCAACCACAAAGACTTATGGACTTTTCATTTTATGAAAGGGAGACTATAAAAATTATTTGCCACAAATAAATACAGCCAGGCCTTATCTGGGTGCTGATTCAGAAAAGCTGCTGTAGTCATGATGACTTTGAGAAACAGCTTGGATGGGATCATTTGCCTGAGTCAGCTTCTGGATCCACACACAATCACCGCCATTTCAGAGGTGAATTTCAGGAGGAATCTCTGCCCAGGTCAGCTGGTGTGAGCCAGCTCTCAGCCAGGAATGGCTCAGGGATGTTTCCTTCAGTCCCAAAGGAGCTGCTGGAGCTGCTGCACTTGGGGGATGTTCAGGGAGTCAGGGTGACAGCAGGGACCTGGGGGAATGTGCTCCAAGGAGTTCAGGATCCCTTTAGAAGGGCAGTGACAGCAGGGACCTGGGGGAATGTGCTCCAAGGAGTTCAGGATCCCTTTAGAAGGGCAGTGACAGCAGGATGATTCCCAGCCATGGAGGAATGTTCTTCAAGGTGTTTAGGATCCCTCTGGAAGGGTAGTGAAAGCAGGGACCTGGGATAACATGCTCCAAGGATTTTGGGATCCATTTGGAAGGACAGTAACAGCAGGATGCTTCCCAGACATGGGAAATCTCTTTGAAAGGGCAGTGACAGCAGGGATCTGGGGGAATGTGATCCAAGGGGTTTAGGATCCTTTTGGAAAGGCAGCGACAGCAGGATGATTCCCAGACCTGGGGAACGAGCTCCAAGGGGTTTGGAATACCTTTGGAAGGGCAGTGACAGCAGGATGATTCTCAGCCATTGGGGAACGTGCTCCAAGGAATTTAGGATCCTTTTGGAAGGACAGTGACAGAAGGGACCTGGGGGAACGTGCTCCAAGGAATTTAGGATCCTTTTGGAAGGACAGTGACAGAAGGGACCTGGGGGAACGTGCTCCAAGGAATTTAGGATCCTTTGGGAAGGACAGTGAGAGAAGGGACCTGGGGGAACGTGCTCCAAGGGGTTTAGGATCCCTCTGGAAGGGCAGTGACAGCGGGAGATGCTTTCCAGCCATGGGGAATCCCTTTGGAAGAGCAGTGACAGCAGGATAATTCCCAGCCCTGGGGAATGTGTTCCAAGGGGTTTGGGATCCCTTTGGAAGGGCAGTGACAGCAGGATGATTCCCAGCCCTGGGGAACGTGTTACAAGGGGTTTGGGATCCCTTTGGAAGGGCAGTGACAGAAAGATGATTCCCAACCATGGAGGGATGTGCTCCAAGAGGTTTGGGATCCCTTTGGAAGGGCAGTGGCCACCACTGAGGCACCTGGGGGGCACCAGCATTTCCAGGGACAGTTGAGTGACTGGGACAGGCCAGTGCCCTCTCCATCCCCTGCATCTGCAGCAAGGGAGCAGGGTGTTCCCAGGGGCTCCCAGGTGCTCCCAGCAGTGTCCAGCATAAGCAGGAGGGAGCTGGGAACTCCAGGCTTGGCCATGACAGGAGTTCAACACAACAGAGGAGCCAGAAAGGAACCAAAGAAGAGCACTGCAGAAGAAAAGCCCTCAGGTTTTCAGGCCTTGCTTTACTCTGTGTGTGTTTGTTTGTGCCTCTTCATCCATTATTTTTTTTAATTATTAATATTTTTATTTAAAATTTGTTCTAAAAATATAATTTTATAGTTTACAGTCATAGATAAAATCCTTACTATCTCCAGTGGTCATCAGCACTCACCACACATTGTTTCTACTGCCCCACAAGCCACCAAAGCTGCAAATGTTGCAGTGCCAAACTTTTCCTCAGTGGCCCCACAGCCCTCAGAAGTCACTACTGAGTTCTGTACTACTAAAGATTTGTTATTAAAAGTTTATACTACAGTACAATCTTTTAATGACAAATTAAAGATTCATTCAGTGACATTTGAGTAAGTTTATAAACCAAATATTTCCCTGGGGTCCATTGATCAACTTCCTTTCACTCCAGATTTTTTGGTGTGGTGTGTTTTATTGCTGGATGCTTTTGTGTGCTTTATGTTTTCCTCATTCTCATTTGGAATTTTTTCTCCCTTAGAATCCCACCCTTGAATAATCCCAGAAATCCTGACCAAAAGGTATGAGTAGAACCAGAAATAAACCCCCAAACACCCTAAATTGTTCAACTGACTCCATTTCCATGTAGTGGACAGGGGAAAAATCATGGTTATGATTTTTGGATGTGAAGTACAAATATGTGCAGGGGGGAATGAATTCTGAAAGCAGAGCCAGCCACAACGAGGAATTTTCCACCACTTATTTTGAATGAATGATTTTTTTGTTTTGTTTTGTTTTGTTGGAAATCTGTCATGGAATTTCTTCATCCAGTGCCCTGAATTGGAGATTTTCCTGTTATTGTCCCTTATCTCAATCCCAGAAGTATGAAAAGAAATAAAAATATCTGAAACAGATGAGGCTTGCTTTGGTTTGTTTTTTTTTTTTTTTTCATTCTTTACCTTGAAAAGGTTTCAGCTTGGCATTTCAGGGAGGCCAGGGGGTTATCCTGGTGGTGCCAGAGGCATCCTGTGAGGCTCCAGGCTGGCAGGAGGGGACTCAGTGTGTCTGGATAAAGCACATTTGCTCAGCCCTTTAAAGCTATGTGGCACCCCCAGCCCTCCCCTTCCCCTCTGCTCTGCCCTTCACCTTTTCTCTGATTTCCCATTTAGTAAATCTTGGGAGGGCTGTTTTGGAGTGAATTTGCTGTTTCTGGAAATACCCACAAGAGGAGAAACCATTTGATTTGAGGCAGTAAAATGAGAGCAGACTTCAGGGACACAAGGACTTTGGGGATAGCCCTGGGAGGTGGGAGAGATTGTGAGCCTCCCCATGCAAAAGCTTTGGGTTGTGCTTTAGGATGGGCCCAATCAGCCCTAAATCAGAATCATGGAATGTTTTGGGTTGGAAGGGACCTTAAAACTAATTTTATTCAAACCCAAACCATGGCAGGGACACCTCCCACCGTGCCAGGTGCTCCAGCCTGGCCTTGGGCACTGCCAGGGCTCCAGGGGCAGCCACAGCTGCTCTGGGCACCCTGGCACAGCCCAAACCTCTCTAACCAGGCCTTGCCAGCCTACAAACCCCCTGTGGCAAATGGCACTGGGGGCACCTGGAACCAGCCAGGCAATCATTCTTTCCTTTCCTTTCTCCATTTGCTGCAATGGGTTTTGGTGCTGGTTTCCATCCTTGGTTCAGGAATGTGAATGCCAGAGTGGTTTGGGTGGGAAGGGATCTTCAATGGCAGCTGATTGCAGCCCAGGGACACCTGCCACTGTGCCAGGTGCTGCCAGCCCCAATGTCCAGCCTGGCCTTGGGCACTGCCAGGGCTCCAGGGGCAGCCACAGCTGCTCTGGGCACCCTGTGCCAGGGCCTCCCACCCTCACAGCAAAGAACTTCCTCTTTCTTAATTCTAATCTAACCTAATCTAATCTAATCTCTAATCTCACTCCTCACACCTAATTTTGACCTACTTTTTTTCAGTTTGCCTCCATTCCCCCTTGTCCTGTCAAATCCATCTCACTCAGCAGAAGCTCTCCAGTGTTTATCACCAGAATGCCCTCGCCCTCAAGGTGTGGCCAGCTCACTTCTGGTACTGATTTATTGGCATTTGAGAGCTGGAAATCCTCTGAAATCCCTCCTTGTGACGGTGGGCAAGGGCTGGGCTGGAATTGCCAGAGCAGCTGTGGCTGCCCCTGGATCCTTGGCAGTGCCCAAGGCCAGGCTGGAGCACCTGGCACAGTGGGAGGTGTCCCTGGGGTGATCTTTAAATTCCTTTCCAGTGTTGTATTTTCTGAGACCCACGTCATTGGAAGGAAATGATGAATCTGACTCCATGTTCTCAGAAGGCAAATTTATTATTTTATGATACTATATTATATTATATAATACTATACTGTACTATACTAAAGAATACAGAAAGGACACTTACAGAAGGTTAAAAAGATAATAATGAAAACTCGTGACTCTCTCCAGAGTCCTGACACAGCTTGGCCCTGATTGGTCATTAAGTCAAAACAATTCACACGAAACCAATGAAACAATCACCTGTGGGTAAACAATCTCCAAACACATTTCAAAGGAGCAAAACACACGAGAAGCAAATCAGAAAATTATTGTTTTCATTTTTCTCTGAGGCTTCTCAGCTTCCTTGGCGAAGAATCCTAGGCAAAGAGATTTTTCAGAAAATATGGTGGTGACATGCCAGTCCAAACCATTCTGTGACTTTTGAGTTTTCTTGGAGCAGCTGAGCCTGCTCTGGGTCCACATCTTCACGTGGGGCTGAGCTGCTCAGTGAGACCCTGCCCCTCCTGAGGGATGAGCCTGGGCCTTCTCTCAGGGGTAGAATTTGCTCCTGTGTCTGATTCCTGCCCAGGCTGCTCTGCTGGCCCAGCAGCTCCAGACTCCTTTGTCCTCCTCTGTTCCTTCTTCCCAGGGAGCCAGAGCCTCCTCAGGCATCCCCAGGCTGGAATGTCGGTGCTCACCACACTCTGAAGTGTTTTCTCAGCTCCATTCAGAGCTGAACAATGCCCAGGGCAGACATTTCGATCATCTGTGTTTGCAGACACCAGGAGATATTTTCCTGCCTGGGCTAGGGAGCCCCGGCTCCTTATCAGGCAAGCCCAGGCATGGAAAAACCGTCCCATCCCTGGTGCAGTTGCCTTGCTTGGGGAAGGAGACACCTCTGCAAAGAGTGCAGCAGCTGGCAAAGAGCCCAACTGCACCCCAGGGGCCTGTGCAGAGCTGTCCTTGTCACTGAGGAGGGTGACTTTTAGAATATTTCCCAAAAATAATCTCATCCCAGGCATCCTGGCACGGTGCTCCCAAGCAGGATCTGCTGATAATTGCCAGCCAAATCTTCACTCAGCTCCTCTTCATGCACATGCAGCGTTTGATCAAGTGGTTTCTGCTGAAGTTAATGGTACTTTTGCCTTAATTAAGACCTAAATGAGGACTTCAACTGGTCTTGTTGTGGTTAATCTCGACATGGCACCGTGGCTTTGTGGGATGGTTGGCAGGAAAGCTGCAAAAGCCTGCTGGGAGTGAATGCAGTGATCCAACTCTGGGAAGAGGAGGGAACAGGAGGACAAAATACAGAGTGGGGGAAAGTTTTCAAATTTCTGGGAGCATCTGCACACTAAGGTGAAGGCAAGGTGAATCCTGAATTACCCCTGAGAGATCCACGTGGTTCTTCTATATTAAGATGCTCAGCAAAGAAAAGTATATAATGCACTGTAACCAAAAGAAAAGTATATAATGCATTGTAACCTAAAGAAAATAATGCACTGTAACCAAAAAAAAGTATATAATGTATTGTAACCAAAATAAAAGTAAATAATGCATTGTAACCAAAAGAAAAGTATAGAATGCATTTGTAACCAAAAGAAAAGTAAATAATACACTGTAACCAAAATGAAAGTATATCATGCATTGTACCCTAAACCAAAGGGTCTCCAGGTCTGCCTGCAGCTGGAGCTAACAGCTGTAGGCAGAGCTCTGCCACCCACGACCCTGGACTGATGTGACATCCTGGATGTAATAAACTTCATTTTGAAGAGCTGCCTGGAGTCCCACATCTCTCATTTTGGCTCTTACTGTCTACCATGATGAGCCTTAAACAATCACACAAATCCTCAGTGAGAACATCCCTGTGAGCTGTGTGTCTGTGCACAACCCCTAGGAGCTCCTTCACCCTCAGCAGAGCTGGGATTGGTGGCTCAGCATCTCCTGTGCCCCACTTGGCAGCTCCTGGTGCTCTCCTTGCTTTCCTTTTTGAAACCCTCACGTTTCCAAGTGAAATCTCTCCTAAGGAAACAATTGAGAATCGAGGCTGCAGTGCCAGAAATCACAGAGCCCTTGGAGCTGATGCACAGGCAGGAGCGAGTGTCCTCCCTCCAGCCCTGCTCCTCGGGCATCACCTCCTGGAGGGGACCCAAACTCTGTCACAGCAGCCAGAGAGCGAGGCCAGGGCTGCTGCAGCCACCAGCAGGGTCAGAGCAGGGCTGAGAGGAGCTGCCAGAGCAGGGATCCAGCACAGCAGTTCCACAAGCTAAGCCTGAGAGAGGGAAGCCAGCAGGAAACACAGGGGAAAGGCCAACAAATACAACTCTGCTGACTGGGAGGAAACTGCTTGGAAAGGAGAAATGCAGGGCTGGAGGAACGTGCCCAGTGGCCTCCATGACCCCAGAGCTGCAGGAAGCACTGCCTGGCCAAGCCCTGTGTCCCTGGAGAGCCCCATCAGGGCTCCTGTGGGAGCTCAGGGCTGGCTGGAGCAGCTCCTGCCCTGCCCTGGGCTCTGTCCCTGGCAGTGCCCAGCACCCCGAGATCCCACACTGCTGGTGGATCAACATGGCCTGGGGACAGCTGTGAGGACAGGAAAGGGACAAAACACAGGACAACAGCACATCCCTGCTGCTCCCCAGGCTGCTCTGGCCCTGCAGAGAGCTCCTGCCCTGGATTAGTGCTGGATCCATTCCTGCTCTGCCCTGGATTAGTGCTGGATCCATTCCTGCTCTGCACAGGGTGGGCTGGAACCCAGAGCTGGCACCCCAGTGAGGACACAACCTCTGGGGGGTGCTGGTGACACTTGACAGGGACCAGGCTGCAAAGACTGACCTGGAAAACACAAACAGGGAGCAGCTCTGGGGTGTGCAAGATCCAAAGGATGGGATGGGATGGGATGGGATGGGATGGGATGAGAAGAGAAGAGAAGAGAAGAGAAGAGAAGAGAAGAGAAGAGAAGAGAAGAGAAGAGAAGAGAAGAGAAGAGAAGAGAAGAGAAGAGAAGAGAAGAGAAGAGAAGAGAAGAGAAGAGAAGAGAAGAGAAGAGAAAAGAGAAGAGAAGAGAAGAGAAGAGGAATGACTTGGGATGATCATCTAGTACCAGAGAAGAGAGAAATTTCACTTGGAATGACCATCTAATACCAGGTTAGTGGTTGTGGCCCTAACAAGCATTTGCTTTTAAACTCCCTTCACTCCATCAGGCAGGAGAGAAACAGGGTCCAGAGTGGGTGGAACTGGGAACGGGACCAAGCTGGAGCAGGCACAAGGCACAGCTTTATATGGAGAGAGGAACTTCATGACTTCAGCTAAAACAATTATGGACCTAGAATTTTGGAAAAGCACTTTGATTTAAGCTCAGACAGTGCCCAGGGAGCAGGAAGGACCTCGGGGCAGAAGTTCAGAAATTGTTCCCCAGATCTTCACGCTGACCTCACCTGGAGGAGGAGAGCACACTCAGGGCAGTACCTGCAGGTCCTAGGGACACAAACATGCAGGTCTTTTCTTTTTTCCAGCCCTGCTGGGACTCTGAATCCCCAAGACAGTCCATGTCACTTACCTGGGACACACTGAGCCGCTCAGGTTTGGGAACCACTTTGGCTGGGTGAGAGAGGGAGGGAGGCAGCAAACCCAGCATCAGCAGAGCCTGCAGAGCCCCAGCTCCCTGCCCAGCCCCTCCTGCCCTTTTCTGAGCTGGCAGCTTCGGGAGCTCATGCCCAACACCCCTGGAAGCATTTCCAGCACAGGTCCCAATTAATGACAGGCCCTTGTTGGGGTGATGGCTCCCAGCCCTGCTGCTCTCCTTGCCCCAGGAACTCTTGTTTGTCTCTTCTGATGCCAAAACTCAGCCCATGGGCTGCTCTCAGCCCTCTCAGCTGGTCCATCAATGAGAGAGCTCCAAGGTGGGCAGAGGTTAATTCATGACCCTTCCCCAGCCCAGCTGCTGCTGGCAGGGCAGGTCCCAGGGGAGGACACAGCTGGTCAAGGTTTGGGGCCACAAGGAGTGTGAGACCTTGGGCAATGCCTCTGTGTGTCCTGCTCCTCTGAAAGGTGCAGGGGTTTCCTGGATTTCAGCAGGCGCTGCCTGGGTGAGGGAACCAAATCTGGAGGCTTTGGATGCAAATTTCTTCTGCCAGGTCTTGTGGAGAGCCTCCTCATTTCCCAGAGCACTGTCCACGAACAAGGAGCTCCACAGCCCCTCGGGTTCTTCCTCCTCCTCTGCAAGGCATGGAACAGAAATCACTTTGTTTTCTCACCACATTTAAGCTTCGTTCCCCCTCAGCTTCCTGCTTGTTCAGACTGTTCCCTCTTTATCTCCCCAGACAATCTCCATTGCCTTTGTTTGGCTTCCAGAAAATCCCTGCTCTAACCAGGCAGGAGGAAAAGCAAATTCAGCGGCTTCCTCTCACAAAGGAGGAGTTTGGAGGAGGCAAAACCCAGGCCAAGGCATCCCTGGGCTGTTTTGCTCACACCACAAGCCACGGGAGAGGCAAGAGCTCAAACTCACCTGTGCTGCATCCAGAATGTTCTGTGGAGTGGGAGGGGGGAGTCACACACAGGAGGGGCTGCCTTGGCCATGGGGGCAATGGAAGCTTGTGGAGTTTTTAGGAAGAAATAATTTCTTTGTTGGAAGAGAGGAGAGGAGAGGAGAGGAGAGGAGAGGAGAGGAGAGGAGAGGAGAGGAGAGGAGAGGAGAGGAGAGGAGAGGAGAGGAGAGGAGAGGAGAGGAGAGGAGAGGAGAGGAGAGGAGAGGAGAGGAGAGGAGAGGAGAGGAGAGGAGAGGAGAGGAGAGGAGAGGAGAAATGGAAAGGAAAAAGGAAACCAAAAGGAAAAGAAAAGGGAAAAGGGAAGGGAAAAGGAAAGAGGAAAGGGAAAAGGGAAAGGAAGAAAAGGGACAAGTCCTTCCCTGTTGCTCCAGGGTCTCACTGTCCATGTTTGTCCCTTGCCTTCATCTAATTTCTCCTTGTCCCTGAGTCCCATTGCTCTCCTCTTGCCCACCCTCTCCAGGGACATCCTTTAACCCCATCTGGTCCCCACCAGCCCTTCATGCCCTCATCCTTGGAAAGGGCTGGGTCAGTGGTGGGGAGGGATCTGCAGGGTTGGAGGAGCAGTGAGCAGGATCTCCAGGGCTGGAAAAGCAGCAGGCAGGATCTCCAGTGTTGGAAGAGCAGTGAGCAGGATCTCCAGGGTTGGAAGAGCAGGATCTCCAGTGTTGGAAGAGCAGTGAGCAGGATCTCCAGTGTTGGAAGAGCAGTGAGCAGGATCTCCAGGGTTGGAAGAGCAGGATCTCCAGGGTTGCCTCATGGAGGGCTGGCAGGAGCTTGGCGTGCAGGGAGAGGTGCGGGGGTGTTTTGATATTTTAATTATTTTTCTGTTTTCCTCCTAATTACCGCCACGTGCCCCGGTGCTTTCGTGAGAGATTCATTAACTCCGTGCTTTAATCCAAATAAACCAGCACCTCCTCCTGCCCCTCCCTGGACCCTGACACCTTTTCATCCTTGAAAACTCCTCAGGCAGGAGCAGCACAAGCCCCTCAGCTCTTGGGGGAGGCAGCCCTGGTTCTGGCTCCTCTCTTAGCCCAAAGGGAAGAAATAATGATGGAATTTACCAGAGTCAAACGTGCTGAGGGATGTGAAGGGAGACACTTTGTAATATGGAAGCAAAACGGGGCAAAATTACCATCTTAATTGTATTAATGTTGCCAATTATAGGCAGAGCCCGTGTCGCTCAGCAGGGAGAAAAGGAAAGACAAATTATCTGCAAACTCCTTATTTTGTCTTTGTGAATTACCACCCCAAGGTACCTAATTGAATCTCTAGTCCTGATCAGTGAACATTGTTCAGGGAGTGAATTAAGGGAAGGCCCTGAAGGCCTGCTCTGTTTTGTCCCAATTAACACAACCACCACATTTCTTATTTTTTTTCAGGTTTTTTTAAATGACTGCATGGTGAAGAGTTAAGTTAGAGACAAAAACCTGTGTTTAAATAATTTAATTTCTGCCTGGAGAAATAAATTAAATAATTGAATTTCTGCATTGGGTGTGTGGATGTCACTGTGCAGGCCGTGCCATATCTCTGAGCACCCCCAGAATGGGACAGAGCAGCTGAGAGCCCTGATGGGAATGTGGAACACCCTGGTGTCTGCCATGGGGGGGTCCTGCTGTGTCCCCATGGGGAGGGGGGTTCACAGGGACAGAACCTTGTCCCTGGTGGAGGATGGGACACTCCACACTGTTACTGTCATGTTTTCTGGAAAAATCTTTTTGCCAGGATTTCTCTTTTAGGAATCTGAGAAGCCTCAGAGAAAAAGGAAAACAATATTATTTCATTTGTTTTTCCTGTGTTTTGTTGCCTTGGAATGTGTTGGAGATTGTTTATCCAACAGGTGATTTTTTCATTGATTTCTGCTGTGAATTGTTTAAACTCATTGGCCAATCAGGGGCCAAGCTGTGTTGGACTCTGGAGAAAATGTCATGAGTTTTTATTTTGTACTTTGTATTTTCTAACTTTTTGTTTGTATTCTTTAGTATAGTTTAGTATAGTATTTTTTAATAGAATATAGATCATAAAATAATAAATTAGCCTTCTAAGAACATGGGAAATCCAGCCCTGAGTGTGGGCATGTGCCCTGTCCACTTCTGGCTCTCCTCACATGTGAGAAATATAGGCAGTGTTTTGTTCAGAGTAAAGCAATCTAGAGAAAATTCCTAAAAGGAATTTTGGGAATTTCAGCCCTGAACATGGGACTGTGCCCTGTTCACTTCTGTCTCTCCTCAGTGTGAGAAATGGAGGCTGTGATTAGTTCATAGTGACCCATTTAGAGAAAATTCCCAAAAGGACAGTCCAGCTTGATCAGTCCTTTTGATTTTACTGCATAAATTTGTGTGTTCCAGGAATATTTCCAAGCCTTTGAGTCTGTTCTCTTATTTAGTAATGAAAGGAAGCAGCCACAGGTGAGTTTTCATGCATGGATTGCACCTTCAGCCCCTGGAATGCTTTAAGTTTATTGAGGTTTTTAAATGCAGTGTTTCAAGTGGAAGAGGGGAAATTTGGGTTATGAATAGGGGAGAAATCCTTCCATGGGAGGGTGGGCAGGGGCTGGGCTGGAATTGCCAGAGCAGCTGTGGCTGCCCCTGGAGCCCTGGCAGTGCCCAAGGCCAGGCTGGGCATTGGGGCTGGCAGCACCTGGCACAGTGGCAGGTGGCCCTGGGCTGCAATCAGCTGCCATTGAAGATCCCTTCCCACCCAAACCACTCTGGCATTCACATTCCTCAACCAAGGATGGAAACCAGCACCAAAACCCATTGCAGCAAATGGAGAAAGGAAAGGAAAGAATGATTGCCTGGCTGGTTCCAGGTGCCCCCAGTGCCATTTGCCACAGGGGGTTTGTAGGCTGGCAAGGCCTGGTTAGAGAGGTTTGGGCTGTGCCAGGGTGCCCAGAGCAGCTGTGGCTGCCCCTGGAGCCCTGGCAGTGCCCAAGGCCAGGCTGGAGCACCTGGCACAGTGGGAGGTGTCCCTGCCATGGCAGGAATGGAATGGGGTGGGATTTGAGGTTCTTTCCAGCCCAAACCAATCCATTCTGTGCCTAATCCCAGCCATGTAGTTCAGGGTTAGCCCACTATTGTGTTGCTTTAAAAATTACAGTGTTAGAAGTGGGGAAAAATAAATAAATAAATAAATCCCAGATAAAATAGGTTACACAGAGCCTGATTCTCTGTATTTACTTTGAAAAGATGAGCTGGTTCTTCCTCAGTTCCACACTCTTGGACAGTGAGGAGCAGGGATTTGGGATTACAAGGAACTGACTGTTCTGACTGGGGCTGGGTTTTATTCTGGGGATTTCCTCCTTTCCCCCACAGTGCCTCAAGCCTGTCTATGGCAGGGCTGCTCATCTCCTGGAGAGGAGGGGATGAATCTCTGGGATCCACTGAGCTCCTTCAGTGATCTGGAGGAGAGCCCTGGGTGGGATTCCTGGAGAATTCCTGGAGACAGGGGATGATCCTCTGCAGCTGAGCTCCTTCAGGAGAGCTCTAGCTGGGATTCCTGGAGAATTCCTGGAGGGGAGGGGGTTATCCTCAGGAGCTGAGCTCCTTCATTGACCTGCAGGAGAACCCTAGTTGGGATTCCTGTAGAGGAGGGGATGATTTTCTGGAGCTGAGCTCCTTCAGGAGAGCCCTAGGTGGGATTCCTGGAGAGGAGAGGAGAGGAGAGGAGAGGAGAGGAGAGGAGAGGAGAGGAGAGGAGAGGAGAGGAGAGGAGAGGAGAGGAGAGGAGAGGAGAGGAGAGGAGAGGAGAGGAGAGGAGAGGAGAGGAGAGGAGAGGAGAGGAGAGGAGAGGAGAGGAGAGGAGAGGAGAGGAGAGGAGAGGAGAGGAGAGGAGAGGAGAGGAGAGGAGAGGAGAGGAGAGGATGGTCCTCTGGAGCTGAGCTCCTTCAGCCTGGCCACAGGCACATCTGGGAGCCCTGCTGAGGGTGTGCAAACAGGCACGAGGGGCAGTCAAAATAAACCCCGTGGAATTCTTTCCATTGTATCCCACTGAATGCAGAAGCTTGGATGATGAAGCCACGAATTCCAGAGCTGGGGCACCTGGAACGGCGCCTGTGGGGAAGGGGAAAAAATATTGTAAAACATAATGATCAAACAGTGGGGGAGAGTGAGCACCGTGAAAACATCAAAAGTCGTGGCAATTGTTTTGGATGAGAATGTTTTTAAGAGTCCCTGTTTGTGTTGGACACGAGAGTTGGCTTTGAACAATGGATGAACTTTGCAAGGCAGGCAAAATCCACTCTCCTCACCAAGAGGAGCTGCTTTTCTTGTAAAAAATATATACAGATATTTATAAAAATGGGGGGAAATGGGAAAACAAGTGTCTTACTGTTTTGCTGTCTTCCCCTGGTGTTTCTCTCCCACTGTTGAGGATAAGGCTGGGTGAATCTTGCCCTTTGTTGGTTGTGTGGATGAATTCCCTGGGCTCGTGACTCCCCAGGTTCAGGCACAGCACACACCTGGCACCAGGGCCCAGACTGTTCTCCCTGTGCCACCAGGGGTACCTGGCACAATTGGGTAACCCCTCCACTGATCCCACACTCTTTCTGGGTTTATGCTAATTTTTAATATTATATAATACCCAGGACACTTCAGATTTGCATTTGTTCTTACCAAAACATTGCCATACAGAGATTTGGCCTCACGGGTCAGGAATGGGGACACCAAAACAGCAGGAGAGGCACCACTGCCCCAAGGAAATGCTCCTGCTCTTGGAGGCATCTCCAGGGATCTGATGAAGGCATCTCCAGTTCTCCCTTTTGCTGATGTGGGCTGGAATGCTCTCATAGCAGTCTGCATTTCACCTTCCTGCATGGATTTGGGTTGTAGCCAGGTCTGTGCTGGGCTGGGGAGCCCTGGGCTCTTTCCTGGGTACCTGTCTGGATGTGACACAGCAGAGAGGAGATGTTCTCTGCTCCCCTTCCATGTTCACCCACAGGATGAGCAGTGCCTGCTCTCCAGCTCAGCCTGGATGGTCCGGGTGTCCCTTCTGCCATGGAACCATGGGATGGTTTGGGTTGGGACTGTAAGAGCCTAAATGAGAGATGTGGGACTCCAGGCAGCTCTTCAAAATGCAGTTTATTGTATTCAAGGTGTCACAGCAGTCCAGGGTTGTGGGTGACAGAGCTTTGCCCACAGCTGTCAGCTCCAGCTGCAGGCAGGCCTGGAGACCCTGAGTTTAGGTTACAGTGCATTATAGACTTTTATTTTGGTTACAATGCTTTATATACTTTTCTTTTGGTTTCAATGCATTATTTACTTTTCTTTGCTGAGCATCTTAATACAGTAGAACCAATCTACACCTTAATTATTATCTATAGGCTATCATAATTGCTAGAATTACCATATTCATGTTACTGTTCTCCAATCACTAAAGTCAGTACATTACAGTTTAAGCTAGAAGTTGTTTTTCAGTTTTCTTGCAGTGGAAAATTCTGAGACCTTTTTTCTACCTGCAACTTTGCTGACTTGTTTGCCTAGGTTATCTTCCTGCTTGGTAAAAGCATCTTCTTGTTTGAGGTGGGTTTATCCTTTGCTCTAAGCCATAAAAACCCCTTCTAACTAACACACCCTTTGCCTCCTTGGTTATCCAGCAAGACTGGCTCAGCAATTCTTTTCTTCTATATCAAAACTTGCTTGCATCTCTATTCCTTCATCAGACTCTACAGTTAAAAATCTTTCTGCTAAGCACACATATCTGTGACACTTTCTTGTCAAACTTTCATCCTTCCCAACAGGGACCTCAAACCCCACCCCATGTCATAGCTAGAGTCACCTCCCACTAGCCCAGCTTGCCCAGGGCCCAGCCAAGCAGCCAATTCTTGGTGACAGCATGTCGGTATCTCAGAGTGACCCAAAGGTACGTTAGAAAGTCTCTTTTCCCAGCCCGGCACTTGAAGGAGTCAGGGCTCTTCAGTTCTCAGTCTCAAGGTTGTTCATTGCTTCTTATCTATAAAACTCTTTCTCCTGCCCTGCCGAGCTCCATCCAGCAGGACAGTTCCAGGCACTCTGCCTGCCCCCAGGGCGGTGTTATGTCTTTATACTAAAAACTACGTGTACAATATTTACAGTTACTTCCCAATACCTATTACCTATGTTAGACAGTGAGCTTCTACTCTAAAACAATCCAGAAGTGCCACCATCACAGCAGAAGATGGAGGCCAAGAAGAAGAAGGAGAATGGCTGGACACACCCAGATTCCTCCATCTTGCCTCCTGAACCCCCATACCAAAATCCCCAAAAATCTACTTTTCCACCCCATGATAATTTCACTATCATTCTACTTAATTTGTCATGGCTTGCATATCTTCATCTAAGGTTGGTAATTTGCTCCACGGGTCACAATCAAACCCACAGGTGTTTTGGGCTCTGTGCCAGGGTCTCTGAGCCCTCTGGCAGGGATCCTGGCCATCCTGGACAGCCAGAGGGATGTTCTGGGTTCCCACAACAGCAGTGTCCAGGCCAGGCTCTGAGGACATTGGACATTGGTCTCAGCAGCAAAACCTCTGTGTGGAGCTGGAGGGGCACCAAAGACCTCAGAGCAAGAGAGACCAGGCTGGTGATGCCACCAAAGGGCCAGGCTGGCCCAGCAGGAGGTTTCTGCAGACATGTGTGACGGTGTTCACAGGGGTCCCAGGATGAGGGAAGAGACAAGGATCTGACTCCATGTTTCAGAAGGCTTGATTTAATATTTTATGATATATATTATATTAAAACTATACTAAAAGAATAGAAGAAAGGATTTCATCAGAAGGCTGGCTAAGAATCGAAAAAGAAAGTATGGTAACAAAGGCTTGTGGCTCGGACTCTCTGTCTGAGCCAGCTGACTGTGATTGGCCATTAATTAGAAACAACCTCATGAGACCAATCCCAGATCCACCTGTTGCATTCCACAGCAGCAGATAACATCGTTTACATTTTGTTCCTGAGGCCTCTCAGCTTCTCAGGAGGAAAAATCCTAAGGAAAGGATTTTCCATAAAAAATGTCTGTGACAGACATGGATGGTTCTGGGAATGTAGAGCTGAACCTGGAGCTTCACACTGCACTCAGCTGAGCCACCCTACCCTGAGCACACAGCAGGGCCCCCATGGCATCCTCTGCTGCTCCCTGTGGAAGAGATAACCTGGAGATGCTTCATGAACTGGAAATATTTCTCCAGGCGCTGAGAACTGTGGGATGTTTGTGGTAGCAACCAGCAATGGATGCAATCCCCAGAACAGCCCAGGCAGAATTTTGTGCCATTTTGTTCAGATATCACAGCAAAGCAGCACCACCCTGGGCTGCAGCCCCTGAACTGACTCCTGCATGGAAAACAGCCTCACCTTTACCCTGCAAGGACCT
Source organism: Ammospiza nelsoni (assembly GCF_027579445.1). Lineage (NCBI taxonomy): Eukaryota > Metazoa > Chordata > Aves > Passeriformes > Passerellidae > Ammospiza > Ammospiza nelsoni. The sequence goes on along the minus strand of NC_080657.1, from coordinate 5,375,182 downwards.
GCTCCCACCAACACTGGGGCAGCCTGGTGGCCCTGCAGGACAAGGACTGGTCAAGAGGACTTTCCCCCGTGGCCCCTGGACAATGGGGAGCTGTTTCTGGAGTGCCCCATACATTCCAGGATGCATTGGCCTCACAACTTAAATATTTAGTCTTTCCTGAACCCAAATACTTCCCCAGCTCCTGGTTTTGTTGTTTTCACCCACTGGGCTTTGTTTCTCTGGACTGGATCGGAGGGGTTTGGAGATAGGGACTCTATTCTTGGCAAAAAGGGGAGGATTATGAACATTCCTTATCTCGGGAGTGGAGTTTATTGTGTGCCACTGCTCAGGGTAAGCTTAAAATAAAAGCCCTGCTCTGCCAGTCTGGGCAGTGTTTTGGCTGCCAGCCACCTGCACAGGGCTGGGAGCAGAGACAAACCCTGTGTGGGTTATTGGGGCCACTTTCCCTCCTCCCCCAAACCTCTGCCATGCACTCCCAAAGGGACCCACAAAGCATCCAGCACACCCCTGATGGGATTTGGAGCTTGGTCCCCAGTAAATCAGGGTTTAAAGCCCTCTTGGCTGCTCCTCCAGCTGCAGGGAAAGGGGTAAAAGTTCAGGGCTTTCAGAGGGAAAAGTAGTTTGCATTTCATGCAGAAAGTGCTCCCTAACTCCTGAGTGTTGCCAGAGTGTTCCTTAATCCCTGTGTTCCAGAGTTCCCCAATCCCTGTGTTCCAAGAGTTCCCAAACCCTGTGTTCCAGAGTTCCTCCAATCCCTGTATTCCCAGTTCCCCAATCCCTGTGTTCCAAGTGTTCCCTAATCCTTGTGTTCCCATATTTCCCAATTCCTGTGTTCCAGAGTGTTCCCAATCCCTGTGTTCCCAGAGTTCCCCCAGTCCCTGTGTTCCCTAAATTCCCAATCCCTGAGTTCCCAATCCCTGTGTTCCCACAATGTTCCCAATCCCTGTGTTTCCAGTGTTCCTAATCCCTGTGTTTCCAGATTTCCCAGTCTGTGTTCCCACAGTGTTCCCTAATCCCTGTGTTCCCCATCCCTGTGTTCCAGTGTTCTCAATCTCTGTGTTCCCAGAGTGTTCCCAATCCCAGAGTTCTCAATCTCTGTTTCCAGAGTGTTCCCAATCCCTGTGTTTCCAGAATGTTCCCAAAATAACCTATCAGGATGTTTTTTGCAGCACATCTCACTGCAGAAGTTATGGTCTAGCAGTTGAAGTGTTTAAGATTTTGACAGATTTTAACTGGCTGATCCCTGTACTCAGGGTTTTTGGGGGATCTATGTAGTCAGGGTTTTCCCTCTTAGCAGAGCTCCTTCAACCTGACCCAACCTCTGGAGAAGAAGCAGAACCCTTCAAATAAATAAATCCCACATATAACAGGTTACATAAAGCCTGATTCCCTGTGTTTTACTTTGAAAAGATGAGCTGGTTCTGCCCCACACTCTTGGAGAGTGAGCAGCAGGGATTTGGGATTTGGGGGAACCGACTGTTCTGACTGGGGCTGGGTTTTATTCTGGGCATTTCCTCCTTTCCCCACACTTTGTGATGGGCAGGTGACTCCTCAAGAGTCCATGCAAGCCCCAGGGCAGCCCAGCTCCTGATGGACCATCCCAGTGTGGCCATGAGAGCCCAAAACCACCTCCCTGTGCCAGCACAGCCCCTGCCTGGCCCCTGCTCCCAGCTCAGAGCAGGTCCAGCCCCAACTCCAGGTACACAACGACACCTGAAGGCAGCAGGCTCGGAGCTCCCTGAGCCAGCCTGGCTGTTTGCAGGGCTCTGCCTCTCCTCTCCTCCTGCCAGCAGCCCAAGGCACGTCTGGTTAACCTTCACAGGAGCGTGTTAATAATTAGCAGAGCTCAGGAACACCTTGCTTGCAGCTCTGGTGTGTGAGAAGGTGTTAACAGCAGCACACCGTGAGCAATGCTTGGCTCCTGCAGCACTTCCAGGGCTCCAGGCTGGTGTCACCAGTGCCTGGAGGCTCCTCTTGCTCTCTGCTTTGCCACGTGCCTTCTGTTGTGGCCCTGGGGACAGCAGAACAGGCTCCAGTGTGGATAATTTCTCACACCAGCCCCCAGCACAGCCTGGTGTGAGGAATGATCCTCACTTCCAAAAATGTAAAAGGTTTATTAAAACCTTGTCAAAAATAGAACAGAATCACAATAAAATTCCATAAAATGCCCTTAACCAAAGATGAAACCCATCCAGTTAATCCCCATTGTCTAAAAAGTTCATTAACCCAGTCAGGGTTGTTTTCCACTTTTATGTCTTTCACTTGTTCCTTCCCAGTTATCTACTCCATCAATCCATTGCCTTGCTTATCTTCATCCCGACTTCATCTTCCTCCATGTCATTCCCAACCTCGCTCATTCCCAGCCTGGTTCCTTGTGTTTATGTACATTTGCTGCCAACCTTCAGCCTCCTTCACACTTCCCTTTGCTTTGCTTTTATGGCCTTTTATGATGTTTGTGTTACATCAGGGCTCTTTCCCTTTTCATCCCCTTCCCGCCCCTGGATAATTATTCCTCCATCCACGGCTTTTATTGCCTGCCTTTATCACCAGTGTTTCTGAGGGTGACAGGAGTGTCTGGAGCTACACGGGCTCTGTCTGGCAGTCCGGGCATGGGGCAGGACTGGATGTGCTTTGCTGGTGGGTTCTGCCCTTTTCCTGATGGGCTTTCCCCCTGCAGACCCCGAATCCCCCAGCTGAACACCCTGAACCCCTCAGCACTGGGGGTGTTTAACAAAGCCTGGATGTGGCACTGGGTGCCAGGGTTGAGTTGAGGTGTTGGGTCTGGGTTGGACTCGATGGTCTGGAAGGTCTCTTCCAACCCAGCGATTCTGGGAATTCTGGGGATTCCGTGAAGATGAGCTGGAAAAGGCCCAGGACAGTGTTCTGTGCTCAGGGAGTGTCCACATGGTCAGAAAAGTCACTCCACTCTGCAGTCACAACAGCTCAGGAGGTGGAAAAGGGAAATTATTTGGAGCCCTGATAACCTGTGAGGAGAAGTCCAGGTGTGCCACCATGGAAGGGTCTCAGCACAAAGATGAAGCAGCCCTTGAGCAGGAGGTGTTGGGAAATCAGAAACTGCCAGGGCAGCAGGGAAGGGCCCCAGGTCAGAGCAGGGGTCCCAGGTTAGGAGGTGAAGGTCCCTGGGACTGAGGGGTCCCTCCCAGGTGAAGGTCCCAGGTCAGAGCAGGGCAGGGGGCACAGAGAGGCTGCAGGAGTCACACCTTGGTTCCTCCACCACCCCTCAGCAGCAAAACCAGAGGCACAGCACTGTGGAATGTCCTGAACTGGAAGGACCCCAAAGATTATCCAGTGCAACCCTGGCCCTGCCCAGAGCCCCCAACAACCCCACCCTGGCCATCCTTGCAGCGCTGCCCAAATTTCTCCCCCATCCTTCATCTCCCCCATCCCTCACTCTCACACAATCATGGAATGTGCTGAGCTGGAAGGGACCCACAGGGATGATCAATCCCAACCCCAAACCCTGCCCAGAGCCCCCAGCAAGCCCAGCCTGGGCATCCCTGGAGCTCTGGCAGCCTCGGGGCCGTGCCCATTGCCTGGGCAGCCTGGGCAGTGCCAGCACCCTCTGGGGGAAGAGCCTTGCCCTGAGCTCCAGCCTGAGCTGCCCTGATGGGGACTCTCTGCTTCGCCACTGTCAGGACTTTGAACAAAAGCCTGAGCACCCCCTCCAGCTCCCAGGCTCTTGCAGATTTCCCCCAGCTCTGCTTCCCAGTCTCTCTGCCTTTTCCCCCTTTCTATGTTGGAGTGATGAAATCCCATCTCAGTGCATCTGAAACAGCTTCATTCCCACATCATCCCCGCTGTCCTTATTTATTTTCACTTGTTATCAAGAAAATTCCATTTTTCCTGGCGTTGCTGGAGCCTTTGTGATGATTTCAGCTCAGTCCTGGTGTCCCACCAGGCTGGCGTGGAGGACTCAGTGCTGATAAAGGGATAAAGGACCTTGCAGGGATCTTCTCCTGCTTTCCTGATCTGAAATTTTCCCTTTCTCCCTGCATGTTTCAGTGATCACATTCCCCTGGGAGGGACAGCAGCAAAAATCTCCAAGCAGGGGCTGGCAGCACTGTCAGATAAATCCCCAGAGCTCAGGGGACTCAGCGAAACCACAGAGGGATTTAGAGAGGGGTGGAACTGGGGGGTGAGGCACGGGGCAAAGGTTTGGTTTTATTGCTGGATCAGCTGATGAAGGCAGGGGTGGGATCTGAATAAAGGCAGCAGGAGGCCTGAGCAAATCCTCCAGAGGAAAGCAAGGAGAGGCTGGGTGTGAAAAGCTCTGGTTTGCCATTTTTCTTTGGCTCTCTGTGGCCATAGGGCACAAAATGGCAAACCCCTTCACACAGCCAGCAGTGGCTGCTCCCCTTTCTCCAAGGAGATGGAGCTCAAAGCTTGACCCAGACCAGGGCTCAGGCTGAGACAGGGTCAGGAAACACCTGACAGGACCTGACAGGACCTTGCCCAGGTCTCTGAGAGTCCCACAGTGCTGCCCGAGTCTTCCAAAGATGTTACCCCTCATTTTACCCCCGTGGGGCAGCCAGAACCTCCCAGCTCCCCACACTCCCCCTCCATGGAGTAACAGCCAAACTCTTGTTGTTCTTTCTGTCTCTTGTTAGAGCTTCCCCTGGCAGCTGCTGGAGGAATTTAATTAAATTGTAATGCTCCTCTCTGGCTGCTCTCCAAGGGCAGGAGCACACAGCTTGTCACCTGGAGGGCACAGCCCTGGAACAGGCTGCTCCCGGCTTGGGAGGCTCCTGGTGACAGCTCCAGGAGCAGCCCCAGGGCAGCCCCAGCTCCGAGGGGGTGCTGAGCTCTCCTCAGAGGTGCTGAGCTCCCTCCTGGCTCTGGCTGCAGCCAGGGAGCAGCAAACCCCTGTCAGCTCCAGGGAGAGGAGCCAGCACGGTGCTGGGCAGCCTGGGGGACCCCAGCAGCATCTGCTGGTACAGGAGGGATGGGAGGAGTGGGGGTTTGGTGGTCTCAGCAGGGCTGGCTCACCGCCAGAGCTGAGCAATAAATCTTGGAGCAAACCCTGTAGGAGCGACAGAGGGTAGGATGGTGGGGACGGACAGAGACCAGAGATCTCTGAATCTTGGAACTTGTGGTTTATTGCAAAGAGCCTGGGTGCAAGGCCCTGCTGGGAGCTGCCAGCCACAGTTGCCAGGCAAAAAGATTTTGAGAATATGGAAACTCTAAGCGAGATCGAAATGAAAGCAAGCTTTGAGATCCCTCAGTTACTGAACAACTGGAAAACAATGGCATGGCCAGCTGAAGGTGATCCCCTTTGGATCAAACAATCCCCTCTGCTTGCAGACAGGCCCAAGGCTCAGAGCAGACCCTGCCAGCTTGGCAGAAGGGGCCCAAAGAGGAGTTTTTAGGGTTTAAAATGTAACCCAGTGTGGGAATGTAATGATTCTTCTAGGCTGTATGGAAATGCTGTAGGATTTGTATCTGGGACTAGATTGGTCAGTGAGAATGAGAATATTCAGCACAGAAGGAGATTTATGGTATTGTAACGGGAACCTTGGTCTCTTATCCTCTTTACCACTCTCTTTACCTGTCTTTCCCTCTTGATTTTATTCTTTGCTCTCTCTCTCTTTCTTTGGGTCTCTTTGGGGCTCTTCTCTCGGCCTGCTCTGAGCTGTGTTTGGCAGCTCCCAGCAGGGCCCTGCACCCAGGCCCTTTGCAATAACCCACAAGTTCCCAGCCCTGGCTGCAGAGATCTCTGCTCTCTGTCCATCCCCACCATTCTACCCCTGATGCTCCTACAGCTGCCCTTCCACAGCAGAACAAAATAAAATAAACTGGCCTTGGCACCAGTGTGCTGCTCTGGGCACAGCAGCAGCACCACAGGACAGGGAGGGGTGGCAGAGCTGACAAGTGGAACAAAACCTCCCTCTGCTGTTCCCCTGTAAGAGTTAAACTCAGTGAGAGCTGGTTTCCATGCATTTCTTGGAAAGCACAGCCTTAGGGGACCTGAGCTCCTGGAGAAGATCCCAGCCTTTACCAGACAGAGACAAACCTATGAGAGACAAAATCTCATCAAAACAGGAATGGGATTGTGTCCTGGTGGCTGCCACAGCCACCCTGGGGATGATGGGAAAGGGGATGGGTGTTGGGACCCAGGACATTCCTCTGGCTGTCCTGGAGGACTCCAGACCCTGGCAGGGGGCTCAGAGACCTTGGGATGGATGGATGGATGGATGGATGGATGGATGGATGGATGGATGGATGGATGGATGGATGGATGCGGGAGTCAAAACCACCTGTGTCTTTGATTATAACCCATTGAAACAATTACCATCTTTGTGTGAAGATTTACAAGCTACAAGGGTTTGAGTAGAATGATAGTGAATTTGTCACAGGGTGAAAATGTGGAATTTTGGGGACTCAGAATGGGGGTTCAAAAGGCAAGATGGAGGAACCTGGGCACATCCTGTCCTCCTTCTTGTCCTCCATCTTCTGCTGTGATAGTGGCACTTCTGGATTGGTTTAGAGTAGAGACAGAGTGTCTAACATAGGTGATAGGTATTGAAAAATTATTGTAAATAAAGTACAAGTAGTTCTTAGTGTAAAAAGCTAACACCACTTCCAGGGTGGTCACTGTGCCACAACCCAACCTGCCAGACAGATCTCAGCAGGTCAGAGAAAGAATATAATAAATAAGAAAAAAATAACCTTAAAAAGCAAAACCAACAAACCTTGACTTCTTTGGTCGCAGGGCTGGAAAAAAGACTTACTAATACCTTGGGGTCATCTCAACCATAGAAACCTGAGAGACAGCGAGCTTACCGGAGCCCTGGGAGGGCTGGGAGAGGGGACAGGGAGCTCACAGGAGCTCACAGGAGCCCTGGGCACAGCTGCACGCCCCAGGCAGCCGAGCCCTGCCAGTCCCCAGGGCCCCTGTGCTCCAGGCAGAACACAGCAAAGCAGGAGAAGCCTGTCTGCAGCAGCAGCAGCAGAGACAGGGGGAATGTCAGGATATTTGCACAGCTCTGGGAAGGATGAGGCTCATAAATCACAGCCCAGCTGTGCAGTCCCACAGCTGAGGGGTGTCACCACTGAGTCAGGAACAGGCAGGTGACACAGACTCTAGGTTAGAAGGTTAAGAGGCTAGGAGTGCCCAGTTTATTGGAATCCCTTCTTTTATACACTGTTCCGATAAAGGTGAAGCTGATTGGTCATTTAATCAACACATTTCACATGATTGACTAATTAAGAAGACACCCTTTGGAGTAAATATCTTATGAGAAAAACAACTTGTTGGAAACACTACCTGCAGCTGGTTTACCATTTGTTTACCATTCCTTCTCTCTTCCTAAAACTTCCCAAAGTAATTGGTGGGAAAGCTCATCTGGCTTTCTCTCTCTCTGTGACCAGACTGTCACATCCACAGAGGGGTTCCTGCCCCAGCCCCTCATAGGGGAAAGCTCCTGAAGGAAAACAGAGCTCCAGGGATGGATGGATGGATGGATGGATGGATGGATGGATGGATGGATGGATGGATGGATGGATAATGGATGGATGGATGGATGGATGGATGGATGGATGGATGGATGGATGGATGGATGGATGGATGATGGATGGATGATGGATGGAGGGATGGATGATGGATGGATGGATGGATGGATAATGGATGGATGGATGGATGGATGGATGGATGGATGGATGGA